>NW_020173037.1:8739934-8984751 GCF_003031525.2 Neophocaena asiaeorientalis asiaeorientalis
TCCCATGTATTTTTCAAGACCCAGAATGACATTATCAATTCTCTCTTTCTCCAGAGTGGTAGGTATTTCAACTGACCTTTGACTAGTTTGGTCACGACTTATATCTGATAATTTACAAGGAAAGGTAGAAATGAAGCTAGGCAAGAAGGTAAGGTAGAAGTTGTTGAGTTGGCAGAACAAAAATTGGGTTCAAACAGATGTCAAAGTGATGCATGATGAAATCCCAACACCATGTCATCTGCTGTCTTTCAGCATCGACTAGTGCTCTTCGAACATTTCAAGCAGCAGTTAACTTAGCTAGTTGGACGACAACTCAGCCAGAAAATGCAAAGTGGTAATAAGCACCACGTGGGCAATCTGTTTCTAGACTCATGTATTTGGTGGATGTTTGATGGGAAGATCTATGCTAAAATCTGCCATAAAAACATTTTGTAGAATCCTAAAAACTGACTGTTTCAAACAGTAGAAATAGATTACTTGACATCATTCACAGTCAAGTATTCTTGAGACTTTAAAAAAATGTGTTATTTTTTATATTTTGGTTAGTCTCCTAATTACCAGAGGGGTTCTTCTCCACACCTTATGGAGATGGTGATAGGAAAGTGTTTTAAACTTAAACAGTATTCAGATTCATAGGACATTACAACTGGAAGCAGTCTAGAAAGCTTCAGAAATGACTTCTCATTTGCTGGGCAGAATATCTGAGGTTGGAAAAGCTAAAGGGGTGTGAAGATGACACAGCTGTTTAGTGGGACACTACTTGTTACACATACTTGTGGGTTGGCCAAAAAGTCCATTTGGGTTTTATCCATAAGATGTGATGGAAAAAACCCGAACGAACTTTTTGGCCAACCCAATATTTCCACATGCACACGCTTACTTTATTTTCCAGGATACCTCAATTACTAGTGAAGAACGTTTGAACACCAGTATGGTCCACTCAGTAGAATAATGCAACTCATTCACCATGCTCAGGAAAATACAGCAAAAACACACAGAAGATGAGATCTGTATCTAGGCAGGAGGACTTTAAGTTAGAATGTTCACACATGAGCACAGGGAGCTCACTTGCAAAGTATCGAGTTCTCTGATACTGGGTTCAGAGGTGAGAAAATCCACTTGCAGTGATGGGTGTTAGAGCAGAATCTTTCAATCTGTTGGAGGATGGGCTGACTTTGAAGTCTTCTTCAGCTATGATCATGTGACTTTTGGGGGGGATGGAGTAGTTTGTCTAATGTTTCTTTTTTTATTTATTTATTTATTTATTTTTTTATTTTTTTTTTTTGCGGTATGCGGGCCTCTCACTGCTGTGGCCTCTCCCGTTGCGGAGCACAGGCTCCGGACGCGCAGGCTCAGCGGCCATGGCTCACGGGCCCAGCCGCTCCGCGGCATGTGGGATCTTCCCGGACCGGGGCACGAACCCGTGTCCCCTGCATCGGCAGGCGGACTCTCAACCACTGCGCCACCAGGGAAGCCCTAATGTTTCTTTTTTTAAATTTCAGCTTTATTGAGGTATATGAGCGTGTGACTTTAATGTAATTGAGCACACAATGATTTCCACTTGTGGTTTATAATCTTATTTTTCTACTTCTCAAGACCATAATTTCTTTTGAAAATCTATTTTCTTTTTTTTTTTTTCTAGCTGTGAGGTCTTTTTTCTAGGTAGATAATGATTGATCAAAAGTATTGAGTAAAGCGTGATTTAGGCACAGTTTACCATTGATTCAAATTTACACCAGTGGCTCTTAGTACATTAAATTAGTCACATGTGGATATAATCTGAAGCAATTTGGGTCTGTCATATATTGTAAATTGCTTTTTCTTACCATGGTCATTAGCACCTGCTTATACCCAATTAATTTTTATTCAGGGAAGATTTATTCAAGTCTTTCTCAGGTGGGTGAAATAGGCACGTGGCCAAAAGCTGCCACACTGTCAGAGGTTCACTATTGATTACCTACAGATTTTCTGTCTCTTTGGCTTGGATTGTGTCTATAGGTACGTCCCAGAGGGGAATGGTTAATGTAATCTGGTCTTCAAACGCTCTAGTTTTGTTTCTCGTGTAGAAACAAAAATGACAGCACTACAGCTGAAAACTCAAAGCATATTGTCATCTTCTGAGTATCTGCAAGTCTATGTCAAGGTTAATCTTTCTGTGTTTTTCAGCTGCTTAGTTGAGGCTGCTATTTCTGAAAGAGCCCATGTCTTGTATTCAGCCCTTTGACTTGATTGGTTACACCTAGGGCTAGTTCTACAAAAACTTATTTGCCAAACTTAAGGAGTCAGAAAAATTACAGAGAGGAAGTGTGTGTAAAGGATCATGTTAAGTGGAGTCATGTTTATCAAAAAGGAATAAGGCTTTTTAAAAATATAAACATGTCAAAACATATCTGTCCATGGAAACGAGACTGGAGCGTGATGGGTGGTTGGCCTTGGAGGTCATTGACCCAACCCTTCCACGGTGTGAATAATGGGCTGTTGGTAATTTAGTGCCAGACCCTGAACCAGCTGTCACTGGGAAGGTTGGGAAGAAAGCATGTCCTGTTGGTCGTCTTGATTTGCAAAACCAGCTGGGGTGGACAGTGTTCCAGGTCTTTGTCTTTGTAGAACGACATGCATTTGTCAGATGGAAGGTCTTTCTGTTGCTTCTAAAACATTGCCCATCCATTTGACAGCTAGCCTCTTCACAGGGCATAGGCACTCCGTATGGCGGCTGTACAAACCTTGGTTCATGCCTTCTTCTTTTCATACGATGACCTACTCTCATATTACTGAGTGCCCAGAACATTCCAGTCATTCCCAGAATCTAAAGGCTGTTTCTCCCAACCCCATGTGTTCTCAAAGCTCCCACAGGCTTTGGAGGGCTCAAATCTTACAGCACATCTCATATTGTCTCTTACTGAATCTTGTTTGATCTTTCTTTCTGTTTCTTCTTTTAGAATTTTAAGCTCCTTCAAGGGAAAACTGACATTTTAATTCATTTTTGTAATTCTGCTCAGAGCTAATAAATGTTTCTGTATAAGTAGGAACAACCAAATGTGCAATGAAAGTGAGTTTGGTCCATTCAAATTCAGTTTAGTAGAATCCAGCAAATTTAAAATCTGTTTTAGGCATAGTATAAGGTTTATTAGCAATTAACATTGATGTTACCTTGGAAAATGTTGAAAATCAATGCAATCCATCTTGCCAAACAGAGCTACTTAGCAGAAACACAGCATTCCTATTATGGTCTACATTAGAATATTGTAACTTAGTGCTTTTTAAGTCCTGTCGTGGAAGCTAGTAGACATATCCTAAAACATGCCAAGGCGCTGTTGAAGGAAATTAAAACTCGTGTCTTTGAACTGAATTTTGTGATATGTAAAAACTATGTCATAATATGGAAAACTGTATTAACTCTTGGTGATTTGCTCATTGTCCTCTCACCCCTAGAGCTGATCCTTTGTCCCTAAATGCTTTCATTTATATGTGATCTTTCCCTTGCTTTGTGTGTATTTGTATCTATCTATCTATCTATCTATCCATCTAGCTAGCTACCTATCTATGTCTCCATATCCCAGGTCAAAAAGCAAAAAGTAAGAGGTATATGGGAACTCTCTGTACTATTTTTACGACCTTTCTGTTAATCTTCAATTATTCCAAAATAAAGTTTATTCAAAAATAAATCAATGAAAGGTGCAGTATTCAGAACGTATTCTCAAATTAAAACTGGCAAAGCTGGTGCATCCCTTGACTCCTCTTACATCATGAAGTCAGTAGAATTACTCTTGATAATAGCACATTTTATCAAATAATTATTAATGTATCATCTCTCTAGGTATAAATGTACATGTATGTGTGCATTTGGATTTACACAGAAGAAAGTTAAAAAGAGAGTAATTACTAGTATTTTATTCATAAAATAACATTAAAAAAATCAATCACTGTGTGGGCCTTCCTTTTTTTCTTGTCTTTGCTCAAAAACATTCTTTTTATTTGTTTATTTATTTATTTTTGGCTGCATTGGGTCTTCGTTGCTGCACGCGGGCTTTGTCTAGTTGCGTCAAGTGGGAGCTACTCTTCGTTGCGGTGCGCCGGGCTTCTCATTGCGGTGGCTTCTCTTGTCGCAGAGCACAGCCTCTAGGAATGCAGGCTTTAGTAGTTGCGGCACGCAGGCTCGGTAGTTGTGGCTCACGAGCTCTAAAGTGCAGGCTCAGTAGTTGTGGCGCATGGGCTTAGTTGCTCAGCGACATGAGGGATCTTCCTGGACCAGGGCTTGAACCCATGTCCCCTGCACTGACAGGCGGATTCTTAACCACTGTGCCAACAGAGAAGTCCCAAAAACATTTTAATGCTTGTTAGTGTAATGCTAAAGAGTTTATCTGAAATGCTAGTTAGAATGTTCTATTTAAAGATGTTCACAGATCTATCCTGATGGTATTCTAAATCCTGTAATATAAGAAAAGTCAAAAAAAAAAAAAAAGTCCCCCATGATGGGTCAGGAGGATCTTCAGGTATAACTATTTTTGGAAAGCAAATAGTTTATTGTCAACTAAACTTTCCAGTTATTCAGTGCTGACTCTGAAAAGTGTCAGAAGTAGAATCTTTCTTGCTATCAATGACATTCCACATGCTTAAATATACTTGAAATAAAGATGTACCTGTGAATTATTCATCATAGTGCCTTTTAATAGTGCAACTTAAAATTTGTTTGCAAAACTACCTGGGACTATAGCTCAAATGTGAAGATAGAATGGCTATTTCAATGTACTGAGTTTAGCATGTAGAAGGACTTTCCATTTTCTAACGTAGTCTTCTAAATAGCTTTCTGCCCACTGGAAAACATTTTACAGACAGACACAACATAGCATTTTCAACTATAAAATGGGAAGATATCAATTTACAGCTTGCTTTTTTTTAGAATGTTCAAACTCAAACATTTTTATAGACTCAATAGATTGCTTAAGTCAACAATATCCTGGACTCTTAAGTTAAAATCTTTCTTTTTTTCTTTTTTTTGGCCGTACGTGGGCCTCTCACTGTTGTGGCCTCTCCCGTTGCGGAAGACAGGCTCCGGACGCGCAGGCTCAGCGGCCATGGTTCACGGGCCCAGCCGCTCCGCGGCATGTGGGATCTTCCCAGACCGGGGCACGAACCCGTGTCCCCTGCATCGGCAGGCAGACCCTCAACCACTGCGCCACCAGGGAAGCCCTAACATCTTTCTTAAATTGCCGTTATCGATGCACTGCAAGTAATATACCATCATCAGATTTGTACTCTAAATTGCAAATGTATAATTACTAGAATTTAACCTTTCCAAATTGATGTAATTCACCCTAATTATCCTGACTACATAAATGCATGCTAATCAGCAAGAACACACTTAAAGAAAACAAGAATGTTAACACAACAACTACAGAATAAACGAACTTTTAAAGAAGGAAAGCATTCAGGGACTAATTACATCTTCAACAATAAATCATACATGGGTACTATTTTATTTTATTTTTATTTTTATTTTTATTTTTATTTTTATTTTTTGCTGTACGCGTGCCTCTCACTGTTGTGGCCTCTCCCGTTGTGGAGCACAGGCTCCGGACACGCAGGCTCAGCGGCCATGCTTACGGGCCCAGCCGCTCCGTGGCATGTGGGATCTTCCTGGACCGGGGCACGAATCCATGTCCCCTGCATTGGCAGGCGGACTCTCAACCACTACGCCACCAGGGAAGCCCCCATTTTTTAATTGGGTGTTTTTTTTGATATCAAGCTGTATGAGCTGTTTGTATATTTTGGAAATTAATCACTTGTTGATCACATCATTTCCAAATATTTTCTCCCATTCCGTAGGTTGTTTTTCATTTTGTTTATGGTTTCCTTTGCTGTGCAAAAGCTTTTAAATTTAATTAGGTCCCATTTGTTTATTTTTATTTCCATTACTCTTGGAGACAGATTCAAAAAGATATTGCTGAAATTTATGTCAAAGAGTGTTCTGCATATGCCTCCTCTAGGAATTTTATATTATCTGGTCTTACATTTAGGTCTTTAATCCATTTTGAGTTTATTTTGTATAAGGTGTTATAGAATGTCCTAATTTCATTCTTTCACATATAGCTGTCCAGTTTTCCCAGCGCCACTTATCGAAGAGACCGTCTTTTCTCCATTCTTGCCTCCTTTGTCATAGATTTTATATATATATATATATAAAATATATATATTCTTGCCTCCTTTGTCATAGATTAATTGACCGTAAGTGGGTTGATTTATTTCTGGGCTTTCTACTCTGTTCCATTGATCTGTATTTCTTTTTTTGTACCAGTACCATACTATTTTGATGACTGTAGCTTTGTAGTATAGTCTGATGTCAGGGAGCCTGATTCCTCCAGCTGTATTTTTCTTTCTCAAGATTGCTTTAGCTATTCAGGGTCTTTTGTGTTTCCATACCCATTTTAAATTTTGTTGTTCTAGTTCTGTGAAGAATGCCATTAGTAATTTGATAGGGATTGCATTGGATCTGTAGATTGCCTTGGGTAGTGTGGTCATTTTAATAAAATTGATTCTTCTAATCCAAGAACACAGTCTGTCTTTCCATCCGATCGTCAGTGATTCTTTCTAAGTTTCTTCAATGCACAGTTTCTCATTATGTGGTGAAAACTGTTTACCAAAAGTGAAAAATAATCTAAATCCACTATGGCATACCTTGCTTGTTTTTATTGTGCTTCACTTTACTGCACTTTGCAGATATTGAATGTTTTACAAATTGAAGGTTTGTGGCAACCCTGTGTCAAGCAAGTCTATCAGCTCCATTTTTCCAACAGTATTCGCTCACTTTGTGTCTCTGTGTCACATTTTGGTAATTCTCACAATATTCTAACATTCTGATTATCCTTGTGTTTGTTATGATGGTACACGATCAGTGATCTTTGGTGTTAGTATCGTAATTGTTTTCGGGCTCCACAAACATCATTGTCTTATTTTAAGAAATGGCTGCAGCCACCTCAACCTTTAACAGCCACCACCCTGATCAGTCAGCAGCCATCAACGTTGAGGCAAGACCCCCCCACCAGCACGAACATTAGGACTCACTGAAGTCTCATATGATGACTCATAGTAAGGTAAACACATATCTTTAGACATACTGCTGTTGCACACTGAAGACTACAGCATAGTATAAATATAACTTTTATATGCACTGGGAAACCAAAAAAGCAAAAAACTGTGTGACTTACTTTATTGCAATATTTGCTTTATTGTGGTGGTCTGAAACTGCACCTACAATATCTCTGAGGTGTGCCTGTGTTTATCCACATTGGTTTCTATTTTGTTATGATTTAATTTCAATAAAAGTATAATAAGTATATGGCCATCAGTCCCCTTTTCCAACATCCTTAAAAGTTCAATTCTGCTTAATGTCATATTTATGTCTCTAGATAAGCTTTCCTGTAGTAATTGGCGCCATTGGAATGAATGTCAACTCCTGACTTGTTTCCTCTCTCTTTGCCAGCATCTCAAAATCGGATCACTAATTCTGAGTAAGGCAGCCCTATGCCAGCACCTAGTGGATATCTGTTGGATTTCTGCATTCTTCCCAATAATCAAACTTACTCTCATCCACCTCCGTGTTCTGTTGCTTTTTCTCAAGCCTCGGAGGCCTAGAACTCCATCGTCCTCTCCCAGCCCATCACCTCTCTGTTGGCCTCGACCATAAATCTGGGTTGTTTTCTGAAACGTGCGAATGATTCCATCTGAGACTTCACATCCCGGAGTCTGGAATGCCATCCTAAACCAGTACCAATGGCTGGATGCTGTGTCATGCCCTCTTATTTCCTATCAGCCCTATTCCTTTCAAATGAATTCTAATCTTGAATAATAAATAATAATAGTAATAATAGAAGTGATGTTTGAGCAGGTACTATACGCTAAGCAATGCCTGAATTATCTCATCCTTAAAAACAAAGTGTGAAACCATTTTCCATTTTAAAGGTGGGAAAGTGGAGGCTTACGAAAGCTAAGTAACTCGCTCGAAGTCACACAGCAGGTGAATAATACTGTTGAACATGGACCAAGTGGCCTGAAGCCAGACCTGTGTTCTGAACTCCACTCTGTGGCTCCTCTGGAATTATGACTCACTGGCCCCGCTGGATTGGTCAGAGGTGGGATGGAGATACAGGGAAGACTTGCCTTATCAAGACTGGTGCCCAATAGGACCTCTAAGTTGGGACTCTCCCCTCTTACCCCTTTAAATGTTCTTATGATTGTATTATTATGTGTTCGAAGAGCTTTGCTTGGCACTGGGAATATGTAACAGACAAGAGAGGCACAGTCCCTTCTATCCAACTAAGCATCTGGCAGGAGAAAGGAACCTTAATCCCATAATTTTACGACAAATTGCAAACCTATTGCTGTGATAAGCTCACTAAGAAGATCGCCATGAACAAGGAAGGCCTACGGCAGGACGACCTGACCTATTCAGGCCGGTCAGAGCATTGCTGTTTTGCCTCAGCAACTCAATCAGATCGCTCAGTACTTCCTGTCTGACTCACACCTCTCTTCCCTTCTAGGTTCAACCACAATAAAGTTTCCAGTAGAATTCCAGCTCTGAGCTGCACTGGTCCCAGCATGCTTTCCAGATCTCCCAGTTCATAGCAGCCTCGTCTTCACTGATAGAGGTTTTGCTAAATATATTTATTAACATGTTTCAGGCTACCGTTACCTTATCAGACCTCTGCTCTGCTGAAATCTGGAGCAGTATTGTTTTATTGATTGGTTACCTACTGACGGTTGCAAGCACACACATGCATTATTCTCATAGCACTGGAGCTTTAATAGTCTGGAGGTAATATAGGAAGTAATTTACTGTCATCTGTATATGGCAGTTTGAATGTTGTGGTGGAAATTCTGGTCTGCATACAAATAAGTCATCTAAAGTCTTTTCGGAACCAACTTGATAAGACCAGATAGCAAGAAAGACCAAGCCTCTGAACAGCATCACTGATCTGATTGCCGTACACAAATACAGTAAAGGGGACCGATTTATTAAGAATGAAAGGTAGACTTCCTTTATGCTGAGTTTTTAGTGGAGTCAATGATGGGGACTGAATGAGAGTTTGCTAACATGTTGACTTAATTTAGTGTCAAAATCCTGCATCTTTTTGCTTTCTGCGTTGCAGGCATGGACACAGGAGCTGAAGACAGAGCAGAGGTTTAGATAAAGAAAATAGTGAAACAGTTTCTTTTTTCTCACCAGTGATAACACTAAGAATTTTTATGTACTAAATCATTCAATATTTTATATTCTTAACGGATCAATCTTAAACAGAAGCAAAAAAACCCTACTATTGTAGAAACTCATTTTATATTCAGTGCTTTCCTTGTCCTAAATGCATTTTGAAAAAAAAAAAAAAAAAAGAAAAGTTCTATAAAGATGTGTAGATCTTGTTGATCCATTTTAACTGCTGGATAGCACTGATAGCATCCCATTCCATAAATCACATTTATGTAAACATTGCACAGGAGAGGGACAATTAGGTTGTTTTCATTTTTTGTTTTACTAGCATACAGTGATTAAGTGAAAATCCTTGTACATATCTCCTTGAGCTCATCAAGTTTCCCTTGGATAGACACCCATAAAAAGTGGGAGAAAAACAAGCCATAAAAAATATGTGCAGTCGGATTGCAATTACATAAATCTTTAAAACTCACACACATATTACTTATTGATGAATTTATTTATATTATAGAAATTCAAAACTGTGCTCGGAAGTGATCCACACCAACTTCAGGAGAGTGGATACTTCTAGAGAGGAAGAGGTACAGGATGAAATTAGCATTTTAGCAATGTCTGTAACATTGTATTTCTTTAAAAAAATGATCTAGAGCAAATTGCAATATGTTAACATCTGTTCAGTCTTGGTGATGACTATGTAGATGTTATATTTTTCTTATACTTTTAAATACACTTGGAATGTTTCATAAGTTCTGTTAAAATTAAGTTCCATGAAAAGTTGCAGGATATTATTTAGAAGAGGAAAATCTCTTGTGTATCATAAAACATTAGAGTTACTGGTAAACAAAATCTTTCATGCGTACACTTATCTGCCCCCTGTGGAGGGAAGTACATATGAGTTGGAAAACTAGCTGTGAAAAATGATCAAATCCCTGGGTAGCAGAAGGACTCCTATGGCTATGAACGTAAATAGTACTTTCTACTCTAAGGCACTGGAGGTTGGGGAAGCGCCTGGAAATCTTGGGCATTTAGGGAGCTGACTCACACATGGCCTGATAAGGACAACTCCACCCCATTTCTGGGATGAGCAGGACTCTGTTACAGACAGGACTCAACCTTTGGGCGGGAAGGAAGTTGTTCTGGGGACCCTTAATGCCACGTGAAATTAGAATTAAATCAGGGATTAGCTACAAAGAGAACTGGAGCTGAAGATTCTAGAAGACAGGCAAGGCTACGTGGTGAACCTGTGTGGTCAGGTGGGAAGCAGATACGGTTGGCATCAGAGCCCATCTGAGTTTGAATGATGGGCAAGACAGTAAAGCTCTGAGACTTCATTTCTTTACCTTGAAAATAGGAATAGTGCCGCCCTCGTGATAGTCTTGTAAGAATTAAGTAGAATAACACATGAAAGTTCTTGGCACCTCAAAAGAGTTATTTTCCTCTCCACTTGTTAAGGTAAACGTAATAGGGGGTAAAATACGGAAGAGACAGAAACAGCCAGAAGACTTCAGCTGTAGTTATCTGAACTGCTCTCCCAGAAGGGACCTAAGAAAAACTCCCATCTCTGCTGCCAGTTCTCAGACCTGGAAGGAGGATTGGGGTGGAGGGTGAGACTGGACAGTGACTGAAAACAGCTACAAATTAATGACGAGGGCACTTCGTAGATGATACATATATGCCACACATCAGTTAGGATGCAGCAGTCACTTGCTTAGGTTACACACGTTAGGGGAAGCTTAGCTTTTCTGACCATGACGCTAAGCACTGGGCATCCTCGTTCATGTTCTGACCCCTGATCAGAAGCAGGAAAAATGCTCAAGGACCAAACATCAATCAGTCTCTGCTGGGAGAGCTGCACCAACACAGTCACTGTCTGCTTCTGTCACGTACTGTCTGCTGTGGAAGGCTGTCTCACGCTTTAAAGCATTCATCCTAATGTAAATTTCCGGGGGACGATTTTAAAACCAAACAAAAATCTTTAATATAGGCATTCTCTATCTGCTGCCGCTCTTGTTCACTGCTGCTTTTTAATTCTCCTTTTATTCAAATTAAATACCTTACAGTCATTCAGAAACTGTGCCTTATGTTGCCGTAACTTCCCACCGTCAGAGCAGTTAATTAGCTCTTGGCCGGGCTGAGATTCTGAAGAGCTTGAAAGGATGATTTGTAATTGTGCATTGAAGTATATAGCAAGATGGTTCAGATAAACCTGGTTAAAAGTCCATTGTCTGGCATTTGTCGGTTTCTACATGATCTAGATTTTCATTTATTTGACAGGAATAGAAAATCTTATTTGTTTCACATTTCTGAAGGTACAGCCATCATCGTTTCTTATAACTGAACAAATGAAGGCTGTAAAAACCTAAGGAAAACTGTAAAAAGGAAAATGGGACCTTATTGAAGCAAAAAGCCCTATAAAATTGGAAAAGGGCTTTGCTGTGGAAGACCTATACCATAAAATTGATTCCTATTACTACTGTTACCTTTAAAGAGGTCAAAAATGAGAGACTTACAGAGAATCTTTTTTATTCATCTTTGCCAGCAAAATTGAGTCCATTCTTCTGAGACTGGCATTCAGAATCCTCCGGGGTTTTGAACCTGACACATTTCTCTGATCATTTCTCCCAGTACTTATCTGCATATACGTTATGTGGCAATTTTTGATCATTTCAGCCCTTCTTAACAACCTGACTCAAGTTTTCCTTGCTTCTAGAGCCTTTTTTCTCCTCTTAGTAGCCCTTCCCTCCTAGGGACAAATTTAGGAAAAATACAAGATGTCCGTTTAAAGTTGAATTTCAGATAAACAAGGGATATTTTTCAATATAATTAGGACCCATGCAATACTTGGGATATACTTTTACTAAAAATTTATATCTTGTGTATCTGAAATTCAAGTTTAGCTGGATGTCCCGTACTGTATCTGGCACCGCTACTTCCTCCTCTGAACTCTCGGGGGATTGATCATTCTTATCATTCACTTATCACCTGGCATTTCCAACCTAGTCCTGTTGTATGCCTTCAGTCAGATTTTAAGCTCCTTGGAAACAGAGTGGAGTTCCACTTCCAGTTTGGATACAGAAGGATGTGCAAGATCTTCATTCATGTGATAAAAGCCAGAAATCACGAGGCCAACATACAAACAAAAATAGTCATAATTTCTTTAAGACATTGAAGAATGGTGAGCACAAAAGAATGTTAGATATAATACCAGAGAAGCTGATGGATGTGAGACCAGTTTCCGAGGCTGTGAAGGAGGCCACCAGCCAGAGAAGAACTATCTTTGCTGGGACCAGCAGAAACCAGTAAATGCTGGGTGGATCTTTGGGCTGGCATGTTATATTTTAATCTAATGCCAATCCACACACTAAGTAATCTTCTCCATCTAGTTATTCCCTCTCTGGGAGTTTTGCTGAGTGAGCAGAGGCTGGGATCTGGGATGGAAAGTGGAGAAAGACCTCATGATCTTGGAGCCAGAAAAAAGAATACCTACAGGGAATAATAATAAATATGACATTGTAAGAAATAATGGAGGCAAAAAAAAAAATAGAGCAAAACCTTTGAAGTGCTATAACACAAAAACTATATACTGTCAGCCTGGAATTCTATATACAATTAAAAATTTTCCAAAATTATGGTTAAATAAAAATATTTTCAGATAAACAAAAGATGAGAGGAATGGTTGTTGGCAGACTCAAACTATCAAAAATGCTAGAGAGAGTTTTTCAGGCTGAAGGGAAATGGTACCACATGGAAATTTATATCTACAATAAGGAATAAAGAACCTTGATAAGGGAAAAAATAAAGGGTAAATATAAAAGATTATTTTCTCTCTTAAATTTTTAAAAAGCCAGTTAAAATATCTTACATTAGAAAGAAAGAAAACATATATGAATTCAGGGTTGATCATGATAAATTAAGAGCACATGCTGTAATTCTTAGAGGGATGATTATAAAAATAATGAAAAGAGGCATAGCTAAAAAAAGCCAGTAGACAAGGTATTAAAACATACTCATTTACTTGAGTCCTCTCCAGAAAAAAGTAAAATGGAAAGAAGGAACAAAGAATAGAAAGGACCAAAAAGAGAATAGAGACCATGTTTCCCTTTGGAGATCTCTATCTTTGTCATAAACTACTTTTTTTTTTTTTAATCTCAGCTTTGGTTTATTTATTTATTTGTTTATTTATTTATTTATTTTTGGCTGCATTGGGTCTTTGTTGCTGCGCGTGGGCTTTCTCTAGTTGCGGCGAGCGGGCGCCACTCTCCGTTGCGGTGCGCAGGCTTCTCATTGCGGTGGCTTCTCTTGTTGCAGAGCACGGGCTCTAGGTGCACAGGCTTCAGTAGTTGTGCCACACGGAATTTATTTTTGGCTGCATTGGGTCTTTGTTGCTGCGCGTGGGCTTTCTCTAGTTGCGGCGAGCGGGCGCCACTCTCCGTTGCGGTGCGCAGGCTTCTCATTGCGGTGGCTTCTCTTGTTGCAGAGCACGGGCTCTAGGTGCACAGGCTTCAGTAGTTGTGCCACACGGGCTCAGTATTTGTGGCTCGCGGGCTCTAGAGTGCAGGCTCAGTAGTTGTGGCGCACGGGCTTAGTTGCTCCGC
Source organism: Neophocaena asiaeorientalis asiaeorientalis (assembly GCF_003031525.2). Classification (NCBI taxonomy): domain Eukaryota; kingdom Metazoa; phylum Chordata; class Mammalia; order Artiodactyla; family Phocoenidae; genus Neophocaena; species Neophocaena asiaeorientalis. The sequence continues at coordinate 8,753,735 of NW_020173037.1, forward strand.
GGCATGTGGGATCTTCTCGGACCAGGGCTCGAACCTGTGTCTCCTGCATTGGCAGGCGGATTCTTAACCACTGCGCCACCAGGGAAGCCCTAAGCTACTTTTTAAAAATTGAAGTTTAGTTGATTTACAATGTTGTGTTAGTTTCAGGTGTACAGCAAAGTGATTCAGTTATACATATATATGTGTGTGTGTGTGTGTGAGTGTATATATATATATTCTTTTTCAGATTCTTTTCCCTTATAGGTTATTACAAAATATTGAATATAGTTCCCTGTGCTATACAGTAAATCCTTGTTATCTATTTTATATATAGTAGTGTGTATCTGTTAATCCCAAACTCCTAATTTATCCCCCTTCTACCCTTTTGTAACTGTAAGTTTGTTTTCTATGTTTTTCTAAGTTTGTTTTCTAAGTATGTTTTCTGTCTTTGTCATAAACTACTTTACTTATCTGAAGTGAATGAGAAAACTACGCCACTTCCATCTCGGAGAACTGATCCATTCTAACTCTGTTCTTTGTGAGCCTCTGTGAGCTGTAGTCAGAGGGACTTGCCTGAAAGGCTGTGCCTTTGTGGTCAGTTTTGCCCATAAGTTTTTTTTTCAACAGCTTTATTGAGATACAATTTATGTGCCATAGAGTTCACCCACCTAAAGGATACAATTCAATATTTTTTAGTATTGAATATTTAAAGAGTTTTGCAACCATCATGGTAACCTAATTTTAAAATATTACATGAAAAGATGCTCAACGTCACTAACTATTAGAGAAATGCAAATCAAAACTACAATGAGGTATCACCTCACACCTGTCAGAATGGCCATCATCAAAGAGTCTACAAACGATAAACGCTGGAGAGGGTGTGGAGCAAAGGGAACCCTCTTGCGTGGTTGGTGGGAATGTAAATTGCTGCAACCCCTATGGAGAACAGTATGGAGGTTCCTTAAAAGACTAAAAATAGAGCTACCGTATGATCCGGCAATCCCAGTCCTGGGCATATATCCAGAGAAAACCATAATTCGGAAGGAGTCATGTACCAAAATGTTCATTGCAGCTCTATTTACAATAGCCAGGACATGGAAGCAACCTAAGAATCCATCAACAGATGAATGAGTAAAGATGTGGTACATATATATACAATGGAATATTACTCAGCTATAAAAAAGAATGAAATAATGCCATCTGCAGCATGGATGGACCTATAGATTGTCATACTAAGTGAAGTAAGACAGAGAAAGACAAATATCATATGATATCGCTTATATGTGGAATCTAAAAAAAATGGTACCAATGAACTTATTTACAAAACAGAAATAGAGTCGCAATGTAGAAAACAAACTATGGTTACCAAGGGGGAAATGAGGGGAGGGATAAATTGGGAAACTGGGATTGACATATACACATTACTGTATATAAAATAGATAACTAGTAAGGACCTACTGTGTAGCACAGGGAACTCTACTCAGTACTCTCTGTAATGACCTATGTGGGAGAAGAATCTAAAAAAGATTGGATATTTGTATATGTATAACTGATTCACTTTGCTGTACACCGGAAACTAACACAACACTGTAAATCAGCTATGTTCCAATAAAAATTAATTTAAAAAATAAATAAATAAAAAATAAAAGTAATTAGGATAGGAAAAAAATATATTTTACCCCAAAGAAACCCTGTACTCTTCAGCTCCTTTCTTCTAGCCACTCTGCTTGTGAAATTTTGGAATCCCAGGCTCCACCTTAAAGACCCTGAAACTACATGGCTGGGGGTAGATGGGGACACGTGTATGTTTAACAAGCTCCCATGGGTGGTTTTGGCTGAACACTCACGTTTGACAGCCACATCGGTTATCGTATTCTCTTCTCTCCAGTCCCGTTTCACTTTGCCTCTTCAATAAGTCCTGGAAGTTCACAAAGATCTCATATTCCATGGTGAGAAGGAGCTCGCACCCCACTTCCAGCACTGCCCACCCCCAGAGTCACACCTTCTGGTGCCTTGTTTGTGATGGGCTCCCCGGTTGATGCCATCTGAGGGCCCTATGAAAACTCACGCAGATTTAAAAGAACAAAAATTATTGCTAAAGAACACGAACAAACATTTTAACTAATCAACATAAACCATAGTAGGGAGTGGTGGTTAAGAACAAGAGCGTGAAGTGTGGTCAGGTCAGAGCCAAGGGGTCTATCTTTGTGAACTTGAGCAAATCACTCAGACTCACCACAAGTCCTGCTCTGTAATAACACCTTCTTGAGCTTGTGATGAATAAAATCAAACAAAAGAAGTCAGTTATCTGGAAAAATATCTGGGACATGGTATGTACTTGGTAGATGTTTATCATCATTAGAGTTTGTGGCTCACAGTTTCAGGTTCGGCTCGTACTAAGACCTATTTGAAGCATTTTGCTGCTCTATTCCACGATCAAGTTAAGAGGCTTGGAATTTTATAACCATGGCTCTTATTTCATAGGCATGTTGTCACTGAGAAATAGATATGTGAAAACACAGAGGGAAGTGGCAGGGTAGTAAATTGTCTACCTTATTTGGATGGAATTGAGAAAAATTGAGTCTGCATGTTGTTTGAAACTCTTATCATGGAAGCATAGACTACGGCCATGTATCTTTGCTGTTGAAGGATTGTTGGAATCACATACATGTTGTATAGTTAGTGTCTGTTTCTATAGTAATTCAAAAGCCATCGTACCCTCCCCCAAATACAACATTTTAGGTAATTTATTTATTTTGCCTTCATCTGTTTGACCCTGTCTCTTGTTTCGTGAATAATATTCTGCTTTTCTCTGACACTCTAAAGCGATCACAGGAATTCTAAAATGGACAAGACAAAGGGAAGGGAGAAGAGAGGGAGTATGCTGTGACTATAGGATGGAAAGATTTGTGGTTTGATTGCAAATACGGAGGCAGCTCTGATTGGGGAAAACATAGGAGAGGTACAAGAGCAATGCGAGGAAACGATTACAGATCTCCTGGGCAGAGGGATAGTCAGTGCAGGAAATGTTCATGTGGGGAGGAAACAGCTGGTGAAAAATGTTGAATATCTATCATGTGGGGAAATACACACAGAGGTAAGCAGCATGAGAGCGCAGGCTCCTTGCCAGGACTCGGATGAGGGCAGGAGTGGGCTTAGATTCACACTCATTTACACACACACACACACACACACACACACACACACTCAAGCATCTTTTGGAGTCCTTTGCCAAGGGCAGTGACAGCAGCACATCCTTTGCCCGGTGATGGGTTGGATGAGGGCTGTGGGCTGTCTCTTTGTGTGGCCACTGCAGAGGCAACTAGGGAAGGAGCATCCCAGGCTGTTATTCTCATTGATTTCATGGCTCTCGAGGACACTGCGGCTCTCTCATCATGGCCACAGAGCCCAGGAAACAATTCTCACAACAGGACGGTTCTTACGCCTCTCCCTTTTATACTTCCATATATTGAGCTTCCTCGGGGGAGAGAAATCGTATCTCTAGGAGATAAGGGCGCTTTGCTTTATTGTGTGAAGGGGGCTTCTGGGAGGTGTATACTTTAGGACCTAGAGAGTCCCACAGAGAAAGAAAATGGGAAAGAGGGATTCAGCAGTAAAGCAGAAACAATTGTTGTGACTCCCATTAAAGTATAATGCAGACTGGAAACTGAGAAAAAGAGGAATGACATTCTGAGGACGAGGGCAGAGAAACAGGCTCACGTACAAAATACAGGAGATTAAGGAAATGTTAGAAAAGATAATATGTATATTAAATAGTTTCCAGAACCGAATTCGTACCTAGGAAACTAACTTCTATGAGCTAAAATCGATACGTAAATAACAGGTTATTTTTATAACAGAGCCATCTTAAATAGAAAACACAGAAGAAAAAGGGGAGAAAAAAACCCCAACATAATACTTTTTATTGCACTGACAAAATCTGAAATTGAAAAGCAGAAAGGATAAATGGAGGAATGTTCTGTTTTATTGTACTTTGTGTGTAATATAATAAGAGAAAGGACAGGAAGTAACCAGGTTTTTGTGATCATCCTATTTTAGAACTAAGATGCTCCTGAGACCTGAAACAAAAATTGTTCCATAGGAGAAAAGATAGCTCATAAAATGCATCCACATACTGTGTGCTTTGGAGAAAGAAAAAAGTGGCTTTGTGAAAAATGAAGCAGAAGAAGGGGAGAGTAGGTGTAAGTACAGCAAATTGCAGAAGAGTTAACTTACCACCAGGGGAAGAAAATGCCATTTCAAATGAAAGATAGAAAAACTCCTGAGATGTTTGAAAAGAGAATTCCAGGTTCGTTACTGTAAGTAATTCAACTTAAAGTGCAAACAGGTCAAAGCCAGATACTTAAAGTTTTAGAGTATCACATACAGGAAAATATCACCACTGAAGGAAACAATGCAAATCAAAGACATCAATGTTAGAAATGTTGTTTCTGAGTGTGTACTCTGTATTATCTATGGCATGTATGACACCAAATTCAATAGGGTAAAATCTCAGAGTGTTTTAAATGGGCCTGGGGGAGAGTGATTTTTTTTTTCTCATTATAAGCAGCCAGTTTTATGGCCCATAAATAATAATTCAGAAATGAAAGTTATATGTAACTAGAAATATGGTTAAATTGTGTAAGATTTCCAGTCAGGACAGATTTTATCTTAATCAAAGGATGCCTCCAACTAAACAAAAGTTGTGTTTGAAATTTAGAAGTAACACAGCCACAGATGTATCCACCCACTCTAAATTGTGTCATTACTGTGAAAATTATGAAATCAAGAGGGGGTAACTTAATTCTTTAGAGAATTATAAACTTAAAAGCTCTCGTATATGAAAAGATATAGAAGTGTGTTAGAGTAATTAGAAGGACAAGTCAAAAATATAAGGTATTAGTATTCGTACCTAATACTTCCAAAAACAGGTTTCTTTATTTAAAAAGGAGGAAGCTTGGGCCATATTTTTGCTTGTGTTTTATCTCCATTCTTGGATTGCTCTCCAGTCCAAGGCTATCTATTTTTAACACTAGCTTCATTCTCACCACTATGGTTAAAAAGTCATTATATGTTTGTCAATTTTTCATTTATGGATTTTCTCACAATGATTTTACTCTTAAAAGAAAGAAAAATCATACATAGTCCTATTACCCTAACACTTTTTAAAACACTTGTTTGTTTTTACTTTATTCTTTCTGTTCTCTGCTCATAAGCTTATGTATTCTGACACAATAATAATTATAGTACAGTTTTTTTTTTAATGTGTCCTACCTGCAGACTAGGGCCCTGAATTTTTAGACTAAATATTGTGTGGGAGTCTTCATACTCTACCCCTGCAGGGACCTCTTTCCTGCCCAGCAGAACTGATTTCCATCAGCTGCCACTTTTACTCTCCAAATAGTCTCCCTCTCATTTTCAAGTTTAAAGGAAACTTACAATTGTCCTTTTCTCTCTGACTTTATGATAAAATCTTTTCTAGACCATCACCCTGGACTGTATCCTGCTTCCTAAATGTTCCTCAATTGAACGTTATTGCCATTTGGGGTGGGGCAACTCTCCCTTGAATGCAACATGAAATAATCATGGTTTTTACCCACTACGTATGAGTAGGGCTTCCCCTTTCCTTCCCCTTTTCCTTGTAAAGATGCCCCCCCCACATTCCTAAATTCTCCTTAGAAGGTAGCACCATCCCCCTCTCCCTGATGAGAATCGCTAACACATCATTCACCATGTGAGCTAAAGATTCAGAATCAAATGGCCACAAATGTAGCGTGATCCTAGAACTGTGGCAAAGAGCTAACCATCCAAAAGTGTCTCCCCAACAGGCCTCCACGATTCCTGAAATTCCCACCATTGGGCATTGCCTCAGGTATATAATGATGGAAAAAAAAAAAAACAACCCAAAACGTATATAGCTCTTACAATATGCCAGACTCTGTTCTAAGCACTATTCGTGTGTAGTAATTTAATGAACTCTGTAAGGTACTATTATTATTGTTATTATTATTATTTCCATTTTATTGATGAGGAAATGAGGAACAGAGAAGTTAAGCAAATGGTAACTAGGAGAGCCAGCTATTCAGTTGGTTAGTGGCAGGGCCGGTATTTGAACCAATGGTATCCAGGCCCAGAGTCCACGCATGCATGCTTTTAACCACCACCCTGTGGTGCCTTTATACAAAGCCAAGGTCACAGCCTCCAGTGGCCACTACTAAAATAGCTGTACCTTACCCTGGAAGAGAGTAAAGTCATGTGGTACATTAATTTTCAGCTCTACTCTATGGATGGCCCATCAAACATAAAATTAACACAAGACACATATGTGGTCCTGGTTAAACATATAAGCATTGAGGTCACTCAGACCTAACTGCCTGTCCTGAATCTACCACCGGCACGTTGTGTAACCATGCACTTAGCACCACGAGCGCCATGCAGTAAACTTTCAATACACACCAGTATTAGTGTTACCACGTTTATTATTAATCATCTTTATTATTAATATCAAAGCACTTTTCCACAGTACTTCTCAACCTGGTAGTCCTTTAAAAGCAACGGGAAAGGTTTTAAAAAATACTTATTTCCTGGGCCATACACCATATGAAATAAGCCAGAGTGTCAAAGGTGGAGGGGTGTGGTGGGCTCCCTGAATACTTCTAAAGCGTGACGGGATTCAGAACAGTGTCGGTCCGCTAATAGTCATACCACTGCCAGGCGGTGTGCTGGGTGTGGTGGTGTGAGGGGGCCACGGTACTGGATGCCCAGGAGGTTCTCAGAGAACGGAGCACCCTCAGGTAGAGCACACGGAGTGGAGATTTACTGCATGGGCCCTGGGATCTGACAGGTCTGGCTTCAGACAGGGCCCCCCACTGCTTCATCTTCTAATCTTCTGTTAACGTACTGTGCGTCTAGTGTGGTCTGCAGGTGCTGGCCGCTGCGCTCATAGGAGGCCATAAGGTGTCGTGTTGGACTTGAGGTGTTACTTAGTCTGATTATTCTCTGAATCTGAGCAGTCTAAGAATGAATTCCTAGATGTGAGTGTTCTCAAAGGAGCTGATCTAAATCTTTATGTATTGATTTCATTATTGCTATTATTAGAACTGTAGTTTATTAAGCACCCATTCCATCCCAGATCTACATATATTGTCTCATTTAATCCTCAAAACGACACTGCAAGGTAGGTGATGCCACGCGTTCTACAGGCGAAGAAAGTGATGCAGAGAGAAATCAACTTGCCCAGATTTACACAGAGCCTGTGTGGTGAGGTCTGAATCTGAACCCGGATCCTAGCTCCAAAGTCCCCACTCTCTCCACCGTGTTTGCGTTGTCTTGGATAAGATATCCTGAGTCACCTTTGGGACTGCTCGGAGCGTCTTGTCAAGTCTGGACTCACCCCACATTGTCCTTAGTCTTGAGAATAACAGATCAATTTTGGTTGCTGAGGAGAAGGGAGTGCCAGGTCGGGACTAAGATGGTTCTGGACAAACTGGATGCACTCGACAGGGACCTTATTCAAAAGTGAGGCAAGAGACAAAATGTGTCTGTTGTCTCTCTGATCCTGACTGTGATGACTTAGGAGAAAAGATAAGATAAGGAATATTCTACCCCTCAGGATCCCCGTGTAAACTTTCAGAAGCCAATCCACCTTAGACATGTTATTTCACAAGCTTCATTTGGTGCAGAGTTGGTCACCGTGTTTCTGTCCCAGTTACCCCTAGTGGGATTCTAAATAGCAAGGAAACAAGGGAGAAACGTAAAGGAAAAGGAATGAAGAGAGACAATGAAAAAAATCTTGCCATTTCCCCAGAATATTCTAGAATTTAGCTTGATATTCTTTTGAATCAAAGTGTTTTTTTTGGTTTTTTTTTTTAAGTAACACTTAGTTTTCATATAACATCTCTCTTCACAGGAATTTAAAGGGGAATTCAGTCACAGTTTTCCATGTGATAGTGTTTGTTTTCAAGATGAAGTTGGGGAAGAAGTAATTAAATTTTTTTTCCTATTTGGATGTAGAAATTAGAGGACAGAGTTGGGATTTCCCGAAGTCCCCCAAGGAGAGGAGAAGTCAGCCCGAGACACTTCTAAAACGGTCCCAGAGGATGGATGCCTCAGGGCTTGTTGAGAAAAGCCCTGGGTTTCTATTTAAAGGACAGCTCTGAATTGTACCCAGAAAAACCATTTCTTGAATAACTTTGAGGTTTTCTTTGAAGCTAGACACCAAGGTCATGGACCTCTGGAGTCCCCTGAATACTGGTGAGGAATAACGCCCAGGTGCAGGGGGCGGGGGATGCTTCTCAGCGTCTGTAGGGTGCAGAATTTACAGAGACAAAATTGAGGAATGTAGGGCTTCCCAGGTGGCGCAGTGGTTGAGAGTCTGCCTGTCGATGCAGGGAACACGGGTTCGTGCCCCGGTCCGGGAGGATCCCACATGCCGGGGAGCGGCTGGGCCCATGAGCCATGGCCGCTGAGCCTGCGCGTCCGGAGCCTGTGCTCCACAACGGTAGAGGCCCGCAAAAAAAAAAAAAATTGAGGAATGAGCAGAATGGAATAATTCCCCAGGGACCTGGAAAGAGGCAGGAGACGGGACCCTGACAGGGAAGTCACTAATCCCAAGAGAACATGAGCAGCCCCGCCCTCGTGGACTGACAGTTGCTGTGAGATCTGGATGCCTGGGTGTAATCATTTAAAAACCCAACATCTGTCATGCTTTTCATATTTATAATCATGATATCATTGTCATTTCAATTTATTGAGTGATTTTGTGACAGGTAATGCTAAATTCTTCCTTGACGTAGGTATTCATATTCACGTTTAACTTCTTCTAACCCAGTGATGTTAATAATTGTTCACAACATCCTCTCCTGGGTCCTCCTCTCATCCCTGACGCTCCAGCCACACCGAATTGCTTGTAATTCCTTGCGTGTACCGTCCCACTTCTGACCTCCATCTCTCTCCCTGTTCCCCAGCCACCTCTTACTTATCCACTGAGACACCTCTCAGCTGGCACTCTCTCTAAGAAGGCCCCAGGTTGGGTGATGTATTCATCTCATATAGACGTAATTCCAGTGCATGACTCTGTCATTGGACGTAACCCGTGATATACTAACTATCCACTTATTTCTGCCACTCCAGCTAGGACTGTGAGCTGCTTGAGAGCCAAACTTTACATGCCCATCAGCTAGCGCAGAGGCAGTTCTGGGGTAGCATTTGGTAAATGTCCATTGCTTTAATAACTGATGGAATAAAAAAGAATGAAAATGTATGGGAGAGCTTTACTAAAGGTCATCTAGAAATCCATAGAAATAACCAAAGCTAAGAGACCTCCAGTCGCAAGCAGCTAGACCCAGCCATTGTTTGGGCAGCGTCGGCAGTGGCCTTGGCACCGGGACTGCATTTACGTGTGGACAGGCACTTACTGTGCCGCGGACTTAGTGACGACAGCTCCTCCCATCCACCCAGGGCAAATAAATCCTGTACACAACTCTGTCACTGGACTCACCACATTATGTATTAAGATCTATTTCTTTCTTCTGACCCAACAAGAGCTGAATAGTCCCTGCCAGGCAGAGCCGCTGGGCCAGCAGAAGATGTGACCTTGGCGTTCCCGGGGTTGGGTCCTTTGTCATAGCGAATGCACAGCCCAGGCAGCTCCTGCTTGCTTGCTCTGTCCCTGCAACATGTGAATGGGGACAAAAACCCTAGAAAGAAGCACTGGTAATGGTGGGAGTGAGAATCTCTATTGGTCAACTCTGAGAAGTATTTTCTTAGAATCCATGCCTGAGAGGCTTTGGAAATCTACGTGGGGTATATATGTATACTTTCAGGTCAGACACGTTAGATTATTTTAATTTGTTTTTACCACATAGAGAGGAAATAACATGTTAAAAACTGAAGTACAGTTGATTTACCATATTGTTTTAGTTTCTGGTATACAGCAAAATGATTCAGTTACACATATATATTTTTTCCAGTTCTTTTCCATTATAGGTTATTACAAGGTATTGAGTATAGTTCCCTGTGCCATACAGTAAATCCTTGCTGTTTGTCGATTTTATATACAGTGGTGTGTATCTGTTAATCCCATACTCCTAATTTATCCCTCCCCCTTTCCCCTTTGATAACCATAAGTTTGCTTTCTGTGTCTGTGAGTCTGTTTCTGTTTTATAAATAAGTTCATTTGTGTTATTTTGTAGTTTCCACATATAAGTGATATATAATATTTGTCTTTCTCTGTCTAAGTTACTTCACTTAGTATGATAATCTCTAGGTCCATCTACGTAGCTGCCAATGACATTAGTTCATTCTTTTTTATGGCTGAGTAATATTCCATTGTATATATGTACCATATCTTCTTTATCCATTTGTCTGTAGATGGACACTTAAGTTGCTTCCATGTCTTGGCTGTTGTAAATTGTGCTGCTATAAACATTGGGGTGCATGTATCTTTTCAAATTAGTTTTTGCCTTTTCCAGATATATACACAGGAGTGGGATTGCTGGATCATATGATAACTCTATTTTTAGTTTTTTAAGGAATATCCATACAATTTTCCGTAGTGGCGACACCAGTTTACGTTCCCACCAAGTGTAGGAGGGGTCCCTTGTCTCCACACCGAGAGGAAGTAACATTCTAATAGCACAAATGTATCAAATCCTGTTTAAAACTCATTCATTCATCAGGCAGATGTTTATTATGTGTTCACTCCGTTTGTTGTCTGCTAAACTAGAAGGCTGGCAATAGAGGTTAAGTTATACATATCGGGGTCATCTTTTTAAAGACCTTTTTATTCTGTGTCAACAAGTTTGAGCTTTATTCAGGAAAAGTGTGAAGCCAAGAACACAATGGACTGATGGGAATGTTACTCTGTGACTTTGTGTCACATAGAGCAGCGGTACGGAGGATGGCTTGAAAGGACAAGAGTGCGGACCTAGAGAGATCCTTTAAGAGGCTGTAGCATTTGTTCAGGGAAAAGAGACTCAGATCTAAACAAGGCGATGGCCCTGGGAAAAGTGAAGAGAGAATGGATTTGAGAGTGATTCTGGAGGTCGACTTGAGAGATTTAATGACCGATCAGATATGAAGCCTGGAGGAAAGTGTTTTAGCTTGAGTGAGCAGGGGATTGATAATGCATTAACTGACCTCTGAAATATGGGGAGAGGGCGGGGCTGAGTGATGACAGTAAGTCAATGTTAATTACAAAGTAGTCGTTGGCTTTTTAGCTGAAAATACACAGTACAAATGAGAGTGTCAGCTTAGGAGTAAGACCAGGGATGGAGATGAAAGAAAATTTGGGAAATGGTTGGTATAGAGGCAAAGCTAGGAGAGAGGATTTGATCACACAAGCAAAGCGGAAAGAAAAAATGCAGAGGATAGAGTCCTAGGGGTACCAACACTTAGGGGGCAGAATAAAATAAGCCAGCAAAGGAGACTGAGAAAGACCAGTGGAGCCTCAACTGAGCCTGATAAAGGATGCTGTGAGAGGAGGGAGTTCCAGGAAAGGGCGGTCGACCTTGGAGCCAAGAAGAAAGGAAACCTCCATAAGTCAGAATCTGTTGATCTCAAAGATGAAAAGTTGTATAAGGAGTTCATTCATGGCATGCTGAGCTCAGGGTCATAGGGTTTCCTCCTTTCTTTCTTCCTCTTCTTATTCCCATCCTCTTCCTCCTTCCTCCTCCTGCATCTTCTTTTCAATTTTGGGGTGTGTAAATTCTTTCATCTGACTCTTTGGTGCTCAGACAGTTAACGTATTAAATATTTGGAACAACCGCTCATGGTAATTTGAAATATCGCTCAAATTAAGCTTGGAAGCACAGCTCAGCGCGAGCTGAGCACGGTGTCTTTCTCACTTGCATTTGACTTTTGACGTGCTATCTTCGGCCTAAGGCCACGTGCAAAAGTAATATCCTTTACTACAGTTTCACAAACACACAGAGAAAAGTGCCAGTGCACACCACGGATGGGAAAAGTGGGAAAGACATTATTCATCTTCCCAGCGCCGTTCTCGGGCTCTTCTTACTGCTTGTGATTGTCTTCAGGCTCAGTAAACGGGGACTGGTTTCATTCTGCATCCTCTTTCTGAGGAAGGGCTGCATTGTGGAAGAGTGAAAGGCGTGGGGAGGGGGCCGTCGAAAATAGGGTCGGTGATAGTTTTGGAAGTTGCCTTGCTGCTGTTTAGATATCTGATCATGCAAAGGAAATGGATGCAGCAGGTTGACAAAATCAGTGATCTCATGTAGACCCGGCCTGAACGTCACAAGCACTAACACCTCTCACACCTTTACTTGCTTTCTTTCAATTGGACCAGTGACTGGGAAACTCAATTCCTAGACCAGGTCAGGCCAGAGAATTCATCATCATCAAAATAAAAGGCAAGGCATTGAAAACATCACAAAAGGTACTAGTTACCCCTACTGGCTTCCCACACAGCTTGGGCCGTCACCAGCTGTGGGGCACTGATGAACGGGAGAGCAAAGCGGGTTTTCTGAGATGCTGAGTTTGGTGGCCAAAATGGCACGCGTGGTGCTAAGAAACCGAAAGAATCTGTGCTTCTCTTGTAATCAAGAACTCAGAATTCCAGGGGTCACTCAGTGGAAAAAGGACAGCCGTGCACTGCTTATGGATGGCAGAGTTTGGGGAAGTCTAGAGGAGGTTCTAAACATGGAAGCAAAGAGACAAGGGGAATGGGCACATGGACATTTGGGGCATGGAGGCACTGATTTCTAAAATGAAGGTTCACTCTTCTTTTTTTTTGTATGAATCCTAATGAAATGGTATGTTTTTAGAGGCGGAGGCAGCATTTCATGTTGTAATTCAAATAATGGTATTATCACAGAAAGACACAATTGAGTTTCCAGGTTGGCTGAACGGCTACTTTACTGCCTCGTGTTTTAGTGATACTCTCATTTGAAACTTCATTGTTTTCAAGAGTTTTGAATACCTGCATTGTCACATATGATCACAAAATACACATGACAGTCTAACAAACTGACTCGGTAGAAGAGGCTTATCCTGTTCATTGTAGTGTCATTCAATCCCATTATCACCGCACATCTTGTAAACCCATCACATTCTTTTGAAATGTGCCCATTGTCATTTTTCATAACAACTGCATTTAAGCCGGTTCCATTGCCAGCGACAAATTACACGTGGGAATAGAATTTGGAGGCATATACCAGAAAAATGACAAATATCTGTGAATCTCTTGAGGAGTCTTGATGTTGTCATTAAATGTGAGAACTTCACTTTGGTAGCTTATTACATTTCTAGGAAGGCAGCTGGACCACTGGGGAGATTTATTGGTTCATTTCATTGTTGGCAGTATTTTACCTTAAAATCTAATTTTTAGTTTTATGAGCTTAAGCATTGTATCTTTAAACTGACATTTATAAAGTTAGGTCACTTTGGCTGAATGGAATCCAGTGCTGCAATGAATTTGGCAATAATTACCCAACCAAGTTTTAGCCGGACCTCCTCTTGTCCCAAGGATACCACCTCCTTACCTACTTTTGTTTGCTCACCCACAGAGAATATCTCAGTGTTCCGGAAACATTTCAGACTCTACCTTATCTTGGTGCCACTGTACATACTGTTCTCTGTGCTTTGAAGGTGTTTCTTATTTCTTCTTCCTAATTCTGACCTAGCCTTCAGGGACGGGCTGAGTGTCAACTTCCCTGTGATTTCATAGCACCTGTATGCTCCTTTGTCATGACACTTGACTCATTGTTTTATATAGTTGTCCCATGGCCCCACCCCAATAGACAACAAATTCTTTGAGAGCAGAAATAGTTTCTTTTCCATCTTTACCGTTGCCTACCTCAAAGGGTAGCACGTCATCTCAGTAAATACATATCATGAATGAATGAATAAGTAAGGTAAGGACTATTATATGTTGCTATTTACTGGGAATCCTGTTTTCCTTTTCATTTCGTGGGAAAGCTTGTGGTGAAAGTTATCAGTGTGTGGGCTTCTGGTTAGCCTGGAATAATGGGATCGGTGGAGGGCGCTAAGGATACTTGGTAGGGCTGCTGCTAATGGAAGAAAAAGAACAATAGACTACTTACTGTGAGCAAAACAAAATCAGTGTAAGGCCTGAGATTTTGCGGAGTATCTGTGTGTAAGGCTGCATTAATCAGAGCGGTAGTTAGTTAGGGGGACTAAGAACTGAGGGCCTGGAGTGAGTTAGACCTTGGTTCAAACTGTGACACTGCTGCTTAGTGCTTCCCTCAAACTGTCCTTGCCACCTAAGTTTGTTGGGAAGGTTAAATGATATTTTATATTATTCTAGCAAAATGGCAGACAGGCTAAGAGTTCAATAAATGCTAGCTATTATTTTTATTTTATTATATGACAATCATCAGTTTATTTGATTTGAAAATGTAAAAAGCTAAACATACATTTATCTAAATCTTGAATTGTGCGTTCATAGCATTAAATTTAAAAATATATCCTGAAATCTTTAAAATGATGTAAACCTTTAAATTATAGATAGAAACATATTAACCTCATCAGTTATCTGTTACATGTTATGTAGGCAGGTGTCTGAGAGCGAATGAACACTTGAAGGGTCTCTGAAGGTCTTTGTAGGTCCCTGTGCCTTGCTTTTAATATCTGGATAATGGAGAGTTTTAAAACAATATATTAAAGTCTATGACAGGTAGGTTCTAAGATATAACAAGTTTGGAAAATGAAGACAAAACATTTAGCATATTCAAAAGAGCTGTGAGGGCTTCCCTGGTGGCGCAGTGGTTGAGAGTCCGCCTGCCGATGCAGGGGACACGGGTTCGTGCCCCGGTCCGGGAAGGTCCCACATGCCGCGGAGCGGCTGGGCCCGTGAGCCATGGCCGCTGAGCCTGCGCGTCCGGAGCCTGTGCTCCGCAACGGGAGAGGCCACAACAGTGAGAGGCCCGCGTACCGCAAAAAAAAAAAAAAAGAGCTGTGAGTTTGCATTTTATTTTAATTATGTTCTTTGCTCATCACAAATATCAGTTAGGCAGTCAATAAACCAAGTACAGGATACACTGAATTTAAAATAACTTATCATTGTTGTCTGAGACAGAACATTCCTGCCTTGCAAATTGAAATTCTAGCATCATCCCGTCATTAATATTGCCCGGTGCCTTTGGTGAATAATTGGATCAGTGACCTACATCAGGGTGTGATGGCAAGAGTAACCCATCAACCAACAATCTGGCTTCAGGTCCAACTCCCTCATTTCCATGTATGACCCTAGATAAATTCAAGTTATCTGGGCCTCAGTTTTCTTTTTTGTAAATTGGGCACAATAAACCCTAATCTAATTTTCTCAGAGGTTTTTGAGGATCAGATGTTAAATAAGCTGAAAATATATAAAGTAGTACGATACATATTATTTATTCATATGAAAAATGGTCATAGCAGCTGTGATAATCTTTTCCATGTGTCAGTTTGGCAAGGTACAGTCCCTAGTTATTCAAACACTAATCTTGGTGTTACGGTGGTGATGTTTTGTAGATGTGACTGAAGTTCATAGTCAGTTGACTTTAAGAGAGATTATCCTAGATAATCTGGGCAAGCTTTATTTAATCAGTTGAAAGCCCTTAAAAGCAGAGTTAGGTTTCCCCAAGAGAAGAAATTGCACTTGTACCCCTGCCTATCCATGGGTCATAACCTGCCCTTCATGATGGCCTGTCCTCATGATTTCAGATTTGCTGATCTGAGGCTCCCAATTGCCAATTCCCTGCACTAAATCTCTTAATATAGTATCTCCTGCTGGTTCTACTTCTCTGGTTGATACAGTAGCAATTTACATGACTCTCCTCTGAGAGGGAAGCATGATAACAATTACAGGAGACAATAAGGGATGAAGCAATCATATTATATACTTCAAGGATTCAGAATGATTAATAGAAACCTTCAGAAGATCAGGTGGGAAGGGAAGACCCATGTTCTCTCAGCCCAGCTGCCTGCAGGACGGTGCCTGGGGTGGCAGCCGGGGCAGAGGCAGCTGTAACAACCGCTGGAAGCTGAGGTGACACTCTTCCCACTTTACTGAAGAAACTGGCTAACATTTGCTGGTTGTCACCCAGTTAATATGCTTGTGTTGGATTCTGAACCTTGGTCTCAGGATCTGTGCTTTTTTTTTGCCTTGCTATACTAAGATGGCAGTTCTGAACTTGAACCCAAGTGTAAATAAAGGTTGGTATTCCCTCAAAAAAAATGGGCCTCCTAAACTTCTGCATGAGTACTTATTCTTACTACATAGGAAGTAGTAAGAATAAGTACTAAGAATAAGTACTCATGCAGAAGTTTAGGAATATGAGAATGTGTTAACTCACTGAAAAACAAAACTCCGTGAATGTTTACATGTGCTTCACAAAGTGTAAAGCTGACGCATGGGTGCAAAAGGAATACCCGTCCCGTCAATCAGATCACAGCTGTATGATGGGAGAGGCAGTATATCAAGTCACAGTAGTAAGAACGAGGACGGTGGAGTCAAACAGACTGGAATTAATGTTGTGCTTTGGTGAGTCATTGTTAGTTGCCTGACCTTGGACAAGTTATTCAACCTCTCTGAAGCTCACTTATATTATTTTTTAATGAAAATATGGGATAACAATAGCCTTCTCTCAGGGTTGTTGTAAGAATCAAGAGATGCATGTGTAGGGCCAGCATAAAATAAACACACAATAAATAGTGACTAGTAGCATTATATTGGGACTGTGGATTCTCAACACACTCCGCCCTTTCTCATTTTCTGAACTTCTTACTAAGAACCAACATTGATGAACAAGCATCTTTGGAGGGTAACCGAACACTCACATATTCCCCGCCTTCCACACGGAAGAAGAAAGAGTAAATATCCAAAGAAAGTCATAAGATCACACTTCCCAAATTGTATAGAAAGGTTTATTATAAATGTCACACTAGTCCTAAGAAATGGACTCCTTAGCCTGTCCACTGGCAATGTATCATTACATCATTACCAGACAACTGAAATTATAAGCACAGCACAGATGGATCCGAAAGACCAATGGCCAACTGTTGTTCTAGCCTTTGCCCATGTGGCCTTCATTGCTTTTCTTTCCTACCTATTCGTAAGTTAGATGTTTTGGAAGTAACTATATACAGGGGCTTCCCTTGCTTTCTCAAACTAACCACCACATCTGAATTGTCTTTTGAAAGACTTATCCTACACTTTTTTCCTCTTTTTATTTCTTTTGTGTGTGTGTGTGTGTGTGTGTGTGTGTGTGTGTGTGTGTGTGTGTTAGGCAGGCCTCTCACTGTTGTGGCCTCTCCCGTTGCGGAGCACAGGCTCCGGACGCACAGACTCAGCGGCCATGGCTCACGGGCCCAGCCGCTCCGCGGCATGTGGGACCTTCCCGGACCGGGGCACGAACCCGCGTTCCCTGCATCGGCAGGCGGACTCTCAACCACTGCGCCACCAGGAAAGCCCCTCTTTTTATTTCTTGAAAGAGGCAAAGAGAAATAATGGCCTCTATGGATTTAATGACACCAATATTAGCAGTTTACTGCAGTCTGCATAAAATTTTAAAAGCACTGAAAATCACTTAAATAAAAGGGAAAGAGAGCAGGTGTCATGTGTGGGAGGGGAAGGATGGTGGAGGTAGTTCCACCTTGGATATTAAGTCCTATTTGAGTGAATGTAGAAAATAAAAGTCTAGGCTAATGAGCATTTTCTGAGTATTATCCCCATTTCTTTGATTAGTTAGGAAAAGCACCTAGAGTGGGAAGATAAGGGGACTAAGAATAGAATCCTAGTGAGTACCATATATTAAACTGCAGGAAGAGGAGAAGCTCCTGGAGGAGGCCAAAAGACGAGATAAAAGAATGTGACTCTGTAGGGCTTCCCCAGTGACGCAGTGGTTAAGAATCTGCCTGCCAAATCAGGGGACACGGGTTCGAGCCCTGGTCCAGGAAGATCCCACATGCTGCAGAGCAACTAAGCCCGTGTGCCACAACTACTGAGCCTGAGCTCTAGAGCCCGTGAGCTACAACTACTGAGCCCACAAGCCACAACTACTGAAGCCCGCGCACCTAGAGCCCGTGCTCTGCAACAAGAGAAGCCCCCGCTCATCGCAACAAGAGAAGCCCCCG
Organism: Neophocaena asiaeorientalis asiaeorientalis; assembly: GCF_003031525.2. NCBI lineage: Eukaryota > Metazoa > Chordata > Mammalia > Artiodactyla > Phocoenidae > Neophocaena > Neophocaena asiaeorientalis. The sequence goes on from NW_020173037.1 coordinate 8,771,807, forward strand.
CTCATCGCAACTAGAGAAAGCCGGCGCGCAGCAACGAAGACCCAAAGCAGCCAAAACTAAATAAATAAATAAATAAAAAGAACGTGACTGTTTTAAAGAGGGTGTAATCAACAATGTCAGTTACTTCTAAAGGGAGAAGACAAAAAATTGGAGACTGAAAACATTCATTAGATTTATTCATTAAGAAAGTCATGAATGATCTTAATGGGAACAGTTTAACTGGAGTTGTGAATATAGAAGATGCATTGCAACAGCTTGAGTCAAGACTGGTAGGTGAAGAAAGGACATAGAAAATCATAGAAAACTTTCCCAAGAAGTTCAGCTAAGATGGAAAGAATAAAGACAGGAATATATCAGGGATTTTAGTAGATCTTAGTGGTCATGATGGTGTTCAACAAAAAATGTGACGAGTTGCTTCTCTCCAGAAGTGGAGTGTAGTATTTGTTTAATAAGTATAATGATGGAGTTTGGTACCACTTGGACTTAGCCCTATACCTGAATGACCTGTGAAACTTTGTAAATATAGATGCCCAAGCTCCACCTCAGATCTATGAACCAACACCTCAGGGATGGAGTGAGTCTTCTGTGGTCCTCGTTTTCTTCTTGTCTTACCAGGTACTGTATATATGGCCCATGCCCCACCTTATTGAATTGTTTTCTTCTTTATATCAGAGCTAAACATAATAATCTCAAGATGTTACTCAACTCTATCTGCAATTGCTCAAATTTTAGTCTGAACACATACCTTCCAACTATTATTCTATTGTAGTAACTAGTTTAAATGTTCTGACTTGTTACTTTACAACTCTGTGAAAATGTTAGAAGCACCATTTTCTACCAATTTTGCAATTATGCTTTTCACAGCTGCATGTGAATAACAGAAAATGCCATCAGTAATTTAATTGGTAGCAATTTTGGAGGGAAAGAGCAACGTCTGGTCTGAGGTCTACATGGAAATCTCTCCCTCCATTATCAGAAACCCTTTATTCTGTGGTTACTTCCTATCCCTCACTATCCATTATCATATTTTGCTATAGCAGCTGTAGTTAAAACTCTCTGCTTGCCGCACTGCAGTTTTGCTGTAACTGTTTCATGCCCAATTATGTGTAAGCTATGTAAATCTTTAGTAAGTGTTTTTGAATCAAAAATTAAGGAGAGATTTGAAAGAAGGATTGAAGTTAATAGAAGAAGAGCATTGATATAGAGTCAGAAAAATAGACACTATACCAGCAAAAGGAAAAGAAATCTATGGTTGAGCACTAGAGATAAATAAACGAGCACAGACTATTAATTAAATGTTAAAAATCAGCACTATGTTTGAGAATTACACAGGTACATCTCTTTAGTGCTAAATTGGCTTTTTTCAATAAATTCATTTGATCAATACTGCAAAAGTTATGGGGGATACAAAAGTAGGGAATAATTAAACAGAGAATATGTAAAAATATATTAAAATATATTCTTGTGGGACAAAAAGGGTTTTAGGATTTTTTTAATAAATGGAAAAAACGTTAGCTGAAGCACTCAAAGTATAGATATTTTTAGTCAAATTTATTGACTTACCTTGTACTGTACTAAGCTGTTTGCCCACATTACTTAATATCTCACCAGCTCTATGAACTAAGAGTCCTAACTTGTAGATAAGAGAATTGAGATTCATAAGAATGAGGTAATTCGCCCGAGGTCACACAGCTAATAGGTTAACCCAAGGGCTGACTTCCAAGCCTGGAAGCTCTTTATTTTTTAACATCTTTATTGGAGTATAATTGCTTTACAATGGTGTGTTAGTTTCTGCTGTATAACAAAGTGAATCAGCTATACATATACATATATCCCCATATCTCTTCCCTCTTGCATCTCCCTCCCACCCTCCCTATCCCACCCCTCTAGGTGGTCACACAGCACCGAGCTGATCTCCCTGTGCTATGCGGCTGCTTCCCACTAGCTATCTATTTTACATCTGGTAGTGTATATATGTCCATGCCACTCTCTCACTTCGTCCCAGCTTACCCTTCCTCCTCCCCGTGTCCTCAGGTCCATTCTCCACGTCTACGTCTTTATTCCTGTCCTGCCCCTAGGTTCTTCAGAACCATTTTTGTTTTTGTTTTTGTTTTAGATTCCATATATATATGTTAGCATATGGTATTTGTTTTTCTCTTTCTGACTTACTTCACTCTGTATGACCGGCAGACTCTAGGTCCATCTACCTCACTACAAATAACTCAATTTCATTTCTTTTTATGGCTGAGTAATATTCCATTGTATATATGTACCACATCTTCTTTATCCATTCATCTGTCGATGGACACTTAGGTTGCTTCCATGTCCTGGCTATTGTAAATAGAGCTGCAGTGAACATTGTGATACATGACTCTTTTTGAATTATGGTTTTCTCAGGGTATATGCCCAGTAGTGGGATTGCTGGGTCGTATCGTAGTTCTATCTTTAGTTTTTTAAGGGACCTCCGTGATAGTCAAGCCCGGAAGCTTTTTAGCAATGGAGCCCAGCTTTGCCAACCCCAGCCCAGGGCTCACCCCACAGCACAGTTAAGGCAGAGTTTACCCCATTAAGTTGGTCTAAGCAAGGAATTGTCAGTCTACTAACTGAACATTGAGTTTGGGGAACCTCTTCTTTGTAAGTATCGTTCGTGGTTATATGCTTTTATTAAAATCATTATGCCCTTTTAATTTAACAGCTTTTAATGATGTACTTACTGCTTGTAATCTGTACACATACAAGGAAAGGCAGACAACTCTAAATACACACAAGAAATAAGCTGTTTTAAATTAGACTAAAAATGCTCCTATACTGCCTCCCAAGGGGCATAAAAATCTGATATAGCCAGAGTTCTTACCATAGCTTCACCATATGGGAGAACATCACATGTTTTAATAACTCCAGTGAGCTTCAGGTCTTTACCTCTGTCCTGCCTCAGTGATGTTGAAAGTGCTGAGTTTCAGGGCTTGTCCAGAGCCTCCTTGCTGGGTGATCAGAGATGGAGAGAGCTCCAGGGGAAGGAGCAGTGTCGTAGAGAAAGGAATTTCGTAGACTACCATCTTGCCCCCTGGTTCCGGTAGACACACAAAACTGCTGAAACAAGTTTAGTAGAAAGTCTACTTGTGTTGCTTGTTCCAAGCTTGTATTAATCCATTCATTCATTCCTCACGCATATACATTTATTCAGCAGTCCTCATGATGGTGATAATGTGAAGGGTAGGTTTCAGTGGTGTCAGGGAACATGGGAAGAGTTCCGGAAGCCTACTGGAGACCCTCCTTCAAAAAGGCAGAGCTAAAATGGGTTGTACAACATGATTAGAATAGATTGGACTGACTTTAGCTCGTTTTGGGGGAGGCAGAAGTTTCATTCGCTCTGTATTGTTTATGCAATTAGTTTCTTAGTGGGAATGTTTTAATTTCGGTCTGTGGCCTCCTACTTTCTGCTTCCTCACTGGTGCAGTGATTTCCTAGTATCTTAATAACTACAACGGGTATGCTTTACTTAATGGGTATGAGCTTTAGAGAATAATGTCATTTCTGAACACTTAAGGAGTTTTGCAATTAACAAGGCATTGAAGTTCAAGATCTTAAAAAAAAGACATTTCCCTAATGATACAGCTGCCAACTAAGGAGCTGATAATCTAAAAAAGTTATTTCTTCTGCTTTAGGCTAAAATAACTTCTTTATGTCTTACCGTGACACAATTCAAAGTGTGTGAAGTGCTTTTTGACAGCTATTACAAAAAGAAAAAACTTTCAAAATATGTAATTCCGTAGGTTTTAGTTATAAAAGCGTAGAATTTCAGGGAAAGACAGAGAATGACAAATTATAGCAAAATGAACTACTAAACATAGAATGTCTGTCTCAGTTGTAAACTTGAAAACTAATAGTGGAGGATAGGATATATATTCTATTTTCGCGACAAAAACAATAATTATTGATGCAAAGTTCTGTGAGATATGTGGGCAGTGACTTCTAGATCTACCCTGAATTTTCCTTTAAGCTCCTAGCAGTGTCTGTTGCCTTGCAGGTAATTTAATTTAGAATAAACTCTTATAATAGGAGTAGAAAATGGCCTACTAATTCTATAATTCACTTCCAACCCCACTAGTCCCTGCTTGGTTCCAGACCTCTTTTCAGTGGAGACGCACTAAAGGCTGGCATCCTATTTCCCAGAGGCCAATTCCAATTAAGAGAGGACCCTAAGTATCTAGCATAGGCCCAAAATATCCCTGATAAATGCACTGAGAGCCACATTTGAATCTGATGTTGAAATCCAGGAGTCTTGTGCTGTGCAGTTGGAGTTTTGATTCCAGTGCCCCTGGACATTTCTGATTCTCTGAGTTCCCAGCCGTAGGGAACTTAGTTTACTGATTTCTTCAGACTGAGTTTCTGGCATTGCCAGATTGAGTTTATTAGCTACAAAAATTTTAGAATTAACATTAGCAAGGCTGCTGGTACCTACTATTGAAGTGGCTGAGTGGTTAAAGGGAAGGTGGGTAAGCTACCCTACTTGGCATTCATGCATTCAAATCCTCTCATTGCTTAGTTCATTTTATTTGGTTTTTAGAACACTGCCAGGTGTGTGTGTGTGTGTGTGTGTGTGTGTGTGTGTGTGTGTGTGTGTAAAACAGATGTACACTGATTATAACTGTAGGCTACCATCACAAGTAAGGAAGTTTGGTAATTATCAAGCCTTTGGGCTAGATGGAGAATAATATTTAGCCAGGGTTGTTATGTAACACATTGTAAAACAAGATCCCTGGTTGCTTTGTCAAAAAAAAAAAAAAAAGTGACATAAATATAGCAGATTTCAGCACTTGTTATTGGGGAGGGCAGAACTGGTCTGGAGAATGCTTTATTTCTGTCATCTTTAGTTTTGGGTTTATCTTACTCAACTCCATTGTAAAGATTGTATAACGTGATTGCTTTTCTCCTCAGACCTCCTCTTGAAATGTAAACTTTTCAATTTGATTATGAAAACTATCCCTCAACTGCTTCTCTCCACCTTATTCCTACTTCCAGCTCTACCCTCTCACACATACAGCATCACAATGCCTCCACCTTGTTATATCAGCCTAACTGCCTCTTCAGCTCTCATAATCTTACGCACTGTGCTGCATGTTCCGTGTGGTACCAGCAGAAGCACAGGGGAAAAAGCAAGGACGTTTCAAGCCTCTGCTTAGATCACCTCTGGTGTAATCTCATTGGCCAAAGCAAATCACATGGCTAAGTACAAAGTCAGTGAGTGTGTCTTTGTCAACTCAGGCTGCCATAACAAAATACCATAGACTGGGTGGCTTAAACAGCAGACGTTTATTTTTCACAGGTCTAGAGGCTGGGAAGTTCAAGACCAAGGCACAGGCAGATTCAGTTCTTGTTCCAAGCTCTCTTCCTGGCTTGTAGATAGCGTCCTTCTCCCTGTGTGCTCACGGGGCCTTTCCCCCATGCCTATGCCCGGAAACAGAGATCTCTCTCTTCTTATAACACCACTAATCCCATCATGACGGTCCCACCCTCATGACCTGATCTTAATTTAATTACCTCCCCAAAGCCCCATGTCCAGATACCATCACATTGGGGGTTAGGGTGTCAACATATGAATTTGGAGGGAACACAAACGTTCAGTCCATAACAGAGTGACAAAGCACAGTCTACCATTTTAGGGAGGAACTGAAAACTTACATGGCAGAGGTCTTTATGATGAATAAAGAACTGGGCCAATAACTCAGTCTACTAAGTGGTACATGTATTTCCCTTCATTCAACTTATATTACATATACTAGGACTTGGAATTATAGCTTGAATCAAGGTGGAGTCTCAGAGTTGATGAATCTTGTAGCATAGTGGGGACAACTGACATGGAGCAAGCAAAGTACAGATGTGATCATTACTGTGAGAGGACTTCCCTTGCCATTCACTATTCTTTTTTTTCTGGAATGTCCTTCCCACTTAATACCATTTATTTGTATCTAATAACAGTTTCAAGACTGAGTCAAATGTCACCTTTTGTAGGAAGTTGATTTCCTCCTGTAATCCTTTTTATTCTATGTTCTCCCACTTTTATCAATTCAGGTTCTCTAGTGAACCCCAGGAAAGGGTTCCTTGTTGATACATATTCTGTAGCATATGTCAGACTGTGCCATGTGAGTGTCCTAGACACAACTAGGATGGAAGTAATAGTGGCATCTATGTGAAGGACTGCTATGAGTATGAAAAGATATTCCCTGGCCCATGATGAGCCCTTGGTGAAAGTGAGTGGCAAGTATCACACTTTTTGAAGATAGAAGCTGGATTTTCTGTTCTTTTTTGCTGCCTCTCAAGACAGAATGTCATTGAATGACTCCCAAATCCAATTTTGCAATACTCACAGTATATCTCAAATTTATTTGAGAGGTGTTTCATTTAATGCACTCAAGCAAAATTAAATTTTATTTATGTTAACTTAATAAAAATAGAAGAAAATGATATTTCCTGTATCACTGGGCCGGCAAATAAAGTGGCAAAGGTTGTAGCATCATGTCTCCCAAGGGGTTGAAAGTCACTATAAATAGGTGCTTTAATCAAGGTTAGTTAATAACAAGAGTAGGACTTACGTATTTCTCTTTAATAACAATTTAGGCAGTATATTTTTTTTTTTTTGCGGTACGCGGGCCTCTCACTGTTGTGGCCTCTCCCGTTGCGGAGCACAGGCTCCGGACGCGCAGGCTCAGCGGCCGTGGCTCACGGGCCCAGCTGTTCCGCGGCATGTGGGATCCTCCCGGACCGGGGCACGAACCCGTGTCCCCTGCATCGGCAGGCGGACTCTCAACCACTGCGCCACCAGGGAAGCCCTAGGCAGTATATTTTTAAGGATGTAAGCTGGTCATCCCACTAATAAAACCTTGAAACCTGAGATAAACAAGGACTGTAAAAGAATGCGGTGTTCTCTCTGGTCTTTTTTTTTTCCCTCTCTCTCTCTCTCTCTCTCTTTTTTTTCCTTTTTGTGTCCTTGTCACTGCAAGGATTTTTCAGTTCACCAATTAATCTTCCTTTTTATTATGTCTTAGCATGGTTGAAGCATCTTCTAAGAACTGATAACAGGAGGGGAGAACTAATGATTTATTTCAAGAGGAAGATCAGACTTAACGTTTGAAGGTTGACACTAACGTCAGTGAACGCTTCATGGAAGTGTGTCTGGATGGGTCTGAATATGTGTACCGCTTGTCACTGAGCAAGGTCGCAGGGCCTGGGGATTTTGAAGTGCCAGAGAACTCTGTCGTCCTCAACCCTGTATTTTGCAGACGAGCAAGCTGAGCCTCAGCAAGGTTAATGTCCTATTTTAGAGCACGTGGTGAGGTGGTGTCAGAGTCTGGATTTGAACCCAAATATTATGGATCTAATCCTATGCTCTTTGAATCTTATCAGCTTTCTTGGAGATTTATTTCAGCAGTTGAAAGCTTTAGATAATGACATTTATCATGTCTTCCTTAACTGAGGACAAATGCTACGTGGGTTTCGATCCCAGTAGAAAAATGTCAGACTATATTCTACAATGTAAGAAATGATCAGAAGAGAATTAGATGTTACCTCTGTGGCACCACGTACCAGTGGGAAGGGGTAAAGAGAAGGACACAGCAGTGGGGAGGATGTGATCAAGGAAACGACCCAGGAGTTGGACCCTGACGAATAGGCTGTGTTTGATGTCAGGGTGGAGGCAGCTGAGTTTGGATGTGGAGGGGAAGGGAGGTCATCAGAGAGAACTAGAGAAGGCAGAAGCCCAGGAAGGGAATGTCCAGATAAGCGTTCATCCTGGAAGCAGCGGATGACTCCCAGGCCACCCACAAGGGAGAAAGTGGGGTTTGCTATACCGAATGTGACTGCTGGACAAAAGGCAAACACTTCGGTTTTCAGAAAATCTGAGACTATATCCAGTTTTCTTCCGTTATGCCGATTACATACATATAAACAGACTCTTACACATGTTCCTTTTGTCCTAGTTATTCCATTTATGGTATTTTTTTGACTGTTTCCAACTAGAGCTAGACTGAACTGAGAATTTGGGGAAGGCAAAGATCATTTATGACATAATTATATCACTCCCAAGTTTCCTAGTATTGTTTCATGAATACAGGGTAAAAATGTATTGAATATATGAAAGAATGGGATGCAGAGGAAGACATCATACCCTGACTTTCCATGAGTGGTTCTTGGAGGACCCAGCCCTGCCCTCACTCCATCGCCCTACTAAATCCTCCTGAGTCTGTCCTGCGCCTTGTGGGATCTTAATTCCCCCACCAGGGATTGAACCCTGGCCCTCAGCAGTGAAAGCTGAGTCCTAACCACTGGATCACAGGGAATTCCTTCTCTCTTTTTAAAATTTCTCTTCTAGGGACAAAGTAATCTAGGATGCAGCATGGAATGTGCTCCTTCCAGGCTTTCTCTTCAGGGCCCGACATGCTTCTTTTGCTAATTTTCATTTGTGTTCTCAACTCCCTCCAAGTGGTGAAGCTTTCTGCTTACTGGTGTCTTTTATGGGTCTCCTCATCTCTCATGTTTGTTGCTGATTCTAAGCCTTTATTGCTCTTGTAGCTCCTCTTGGGGAGTCAGACTGTATTCTACTGTCTCCACCCCTGATGTCTGGCCACTACGCAGAACGTGCGTCCTCACTGTTGTGCATTCTGTACGCCGGGGCTGGACTTTGGCATTCTTCCCGTGGTGCTCTAAATATTTGTTTGATGGCTGCTCACTTCAAAGCTGAAATCAATTTCTGTAGCAAACAGAAGCCGCTGGACTTACACTTCCTGTGTGTAAGTATTCAGATCAGTGCTACTTTCTGTATGCAAAATAAAATCGTAAACTTGAGGGATTATCCTTGGTATTTACTAACGATATAACTATGCTAAGTGATGATTCATGTCTGAGACACAGCGTTTTTCTCAGCGGATGTGTTTTAAATACCGATATAACCTAGTTGGATATCGTGTTTAAGTTGAAGAGGGTTTGAATAGTCCTTATTTTCTAGATGTGCCCTAGAGCTGCCCAGAGCTCTGTCTGCAGTCCATCCTGTAGCAACCCATGAGGACACAGCAGGTGGCCTTCAGAGGGATGTAGTCAGCATTTGGCATCATCATTCCCACCACCACCGAATAATCTCCCAAGGCAGTGAGGAAAACCCGTCTCCTTCTAATATATTCACAGTCTTCCCTCTCCACTGCCTTGTTATACCCAAGGAACCCTTCCTATAGACAGGAAAATATACACACAAAAAATACCTTGTCTTTTTCTTCTTGTTCCTACATCCTCTGTTCTATCTCAGGTCTTCCTGTCACTGCTAAATGTCATGAAGAACAGGTTGTATTTCTTCACTACTCCTCGGCACCCAACCCTGCAGTCTTGCTTCTGGGCTGTCCCAGTCAGTACCTGATGACTGACGCGATGCTGTGCTTGCAGAGCCCCTGATGGATTCCCCTGTGCAAAATCCAGTGGCCCCTTTCTGTTTCTCACCCTCCTGTAATTTTTCTAGTTTATTCCAGCCGACTACCCACTCCTTATTGACATGCCCCCTCAACTCCTGTGACGCTATGCTCTCCCCATTCATTTCTCACTTATTCTAGTTCTTAGTTTCCCCTTCTGACGTCCTCTTTCTCCAGCTACCCTTTAAGAGTAACATCCTTGGTCTTCTCTGTTCCCATGTGTCCTCCCTAAATTCCCTCAGATGCTTCCCCAGCCACCATCTACCTTCAGATGACTTGAAATCTCACGCCCCAGTTATTCTCTTGGGCACCACGGGCACATCTGCAACAGCTTTCTGTGTGTGGACACCCTTTTGGCTTTCAAGTTCAATGTGTCCAAAGTGAACCTAGACTGTGAAGAATAGCATAAATTGCATGACCTTTGTGCCCGGACAGACCAGGGTTTGATTTCTGGCTCTTAATTTGGTATCTTGGAGAACATACCAAAACTTTTTGTGCAGCATATATAAAAAGAAGGCTGTAGAACCTACTTCGCAGAATAACGGTGAGTATAAAATGTCTAAAACAAAACCTGGCAAATGGTTGCCATTCAATACATAGGAGATGTGCAGCATTATTACCTTCTCTTCAATGCCTCTTTTTCTTCTTGCATTCCTATTGCTTTTAATCAAAATGTCATCATCCCATAGTCATTTTCTCTTCCCCTCTATCCCAATCCTCATTTCCAGTCACTGGTCATGTCATATTGATTCTACTTCTTTAGTTTCCCTCGAATCTGTTCCCAGCTATCTATGTTTTGGTGCTTACTATTTGTTTCTTGGATTATTGCAATAAAGTTCAAGTTGATGTCTGTTCCATTTCTCGACACTATCCGTTATATTGTCATCAGAGTTTTGTTTTACTTGGTTTTGTTTTCCTGAAACACAGAAATAAACAGGTTAGTCTTCTCAGAACCCTTCAGTAGCTCCTTGTTGCCTATGGTATAATGCCATAATCCCTTAGCTTAGCTGGCGTTGTCCTTTACAGTGTTATTCTACTGTCTTTTCCAGATTCCTCTCCCACTAGCTTATGCTCTTGCAACACCAGATGATTCAGTGTCCCCCAAATAACTGTCCGTGTTAATGACACTCCTCTGTAAAAGCCGAGTGCCAGTTACTTTTAGCCACTTCTTCCTTTTGGTTCCTGTAACACTTGAATATCTGTTTAGTGCTTTTCCATTCTATCGTAGTTAGTATGCAAGTCTTCTTTTTCCCCACAAGTTAAGTCCTTTGAGAGCAGACAAGACAAATCTAATGAAGCTAGAAAAAATAAATAAAAAATGGTAAAGGAAGAACCAAGAAAAGCAGTTCTGCCAAGAATAAGGTCAATATGGCAATAAAGGCCGTGCACAAAACCTAGTCAAGAGTTAGTCATTAATTCATTCCCTTCACAAATAATGTTGGGTGAATCCCTTGTACCTAGCACGTATGTACTGAAAAGCAAACAAGAACAAGACAGATCTGGCTCCTACTCACAGAAACAATTTGTGGGAATGAGTCATACCCTTGAGATGATCTTAGAAGAATGTAGGCAACAGTTCGCTCTGAGGAGCAACATTTCTGCTGGTTCTAAACTCTGAGAGAAATTTCCCACTTGGTGTATCATTTAGGGTCTTTTGAGTGAAGTAAGGGGTAAGGCCCTCAACAATGCTTTCATAATAAAAATAGAAGCATAGCCTTATATGACTATTAATTACTATTGAAAAGAAATGAACATTCCCTACTACATAATAAGGACTTGCTGAATGGTTACTGAAATCAAGCCCTTTGACCTGATTTTGTCGGTCTTTTTACCAAATATAGCCAGACCCACCTCCAATAACATCACTGACATCTTAGTCAAAATGGTTCTGTGGGGCTTCCCTGGTGGCACAGTGGTTGAGAATCTGCCTGCGAATGCAGGGGACACGGGTTCGAGCCCTGGTCTGGGAAGATCCCACATGCCGCGGAGCAACTGGGCCCGTGAGCCATGGCCGCTGAGCCTGCGCGTCTGGAGCCTGTGCTCCACAGAGAACAAGAGAGGCCGCGATAGTGAGAGGCCCACGCACGGCGATGAAGAGTGGACCCCGCTTGCCACAACTAGAGAAAGCCCTCACACAGAAACGAAGACCCAACACAGCCATAAATAAATTTAAAAAAATTTTAAAAACACATAAAAAAAAAAAATGGTTCTGTGCATTTATTTGAGATATTAGCACCAACAAACCCTTATTTGCCAGCCCACATGTATCAGCTTTCTATTGCTGTGGTAACAAATTACCCCAAAATAATGGCTTAAAGTAACCAAATGTATTATCTTAACAGCTCTGTAGGTTCAAAGTCCTATACAGGTCTCACTGGGCTAAAATCAAGGTGCTGCAGAACTTGGTTGCTTTATGGAGACTCTAGGGCAGAAGTTTTTTCTTTTAAATAAATTTATTTATTTATTGTTTATTTATTTATGTATTTATTTTTGGCTGCGTTGCGTCTTCGTTGCTGTGTGCGGGCTTTCTCTAGTTGCAGTGAGCGGGGGCTGCTCTTCATTGTGGTGCACGGGCTTCTCATTGCAGTGGCTTCTCTTGTTGCAGAGCACGGGCTCTAGGCTTCAGTAGTTGTGGCACAGGGGCTCAGTAGTTGTGGCTTACGGGCTCTACAGCACAGGCTCAGTAGTTGTGGCGTGTGGGTTTAGTTGCTTCGCGGCATGTGGGATCTTCCCGGACCAGGGCTCGAACCCGTGTCCCCTGCATTGGCAGGCAGATTCTTAACCACTGTGCCACCAGGGAAGTCCCTCTAGGGCAGAATTTGTTCCTTTGCTTTTTCCAGCTTCTAGAGGCCACCCGTATTCCTTGGCTTGTGCCCCCCTCTTTAAAGCCTAAGGAGCATTGCATCTCTCCGGTCATTATTACATTGTTACATGTTCCTCTGACTACAGCTGGCAAAGATCCTCTGCTTTTAAGGACCCATGTGATTAGATTGGGCTCACCTGGATAATCCAGGCTAATCTCATTTTAACATCTTTAATCACATCTGCAAAGTTGTTTTTTTTTTTTTGTCCTACAAAGTAATACATCCAATAATCATTTGGGGCATGGGGGGCTTTTTTCTGCCTGCCATACCATCTTACAGACATGTGCTATTTTACAGTGGAGATTGTGACTCCCCCAGCTGCCTGTTCAAAGGAGAAAATTGCATGATGTAATTCTGGGCCCTTTCCCTAAAAAAATAAATAAAGCTGCATTTCCTTAGATTCCACGAGTAATTGTGTAGGGATATGTGTGCATGTGTGACTTAGGACATACATATTTTTTTCTGCTTTATAAAATTAGAAATTAAGGAGGGTGTCTGGGGTGACCATGTCTGAATGTGTTTCCTTTATAGGGGACATTGGAGGCCCCTCTCCTCCTCCCCGACCTCTTCCTCATGCTTTGCATTTCCCTTCTCTTCACCTGATGCGGAATTGATAATAGGTTAAAAGCATCTATTCCATTTCTTTGACGGAAGCAAAATGAAGCAATGAAAATATCTACCAGCCCAGGGAAGCTCTTGCATAAATGACTGGTGTTTATTGCGAATGTAAAATGTTTTTGATGTGAACACGCTGCTTCATGTGATCTTCTGAATAAAGATAATTTTGCACTGTGTGAATAATTTCCAGTTGTTTTCCAAAGTGTGTGAGCAGTTAGAAAAAATATTTCTATTATGTGTTTGTCGGCTTCACTTTACAAAATGGAAACAATCTTGGATATTGTAGATAAAACCAGATGGATGAAGATTTCTGATCTGAGTCTAGAATGTGAACAAAGCATAAAATGCTGCTTGTGGATTATGAGTTACTTGCTGGGATTTATCAGAAACCAATGTAATCAGTACCTCGGCAACTATCTAGTTCTGCACACAGTAGGCACTCAATAAATACTTATTCACTAAGAGGATCATGTTTCACTTTTTTTCCTCCAGCCAAGAGTTGTTGGAGGATATTCTTCCAGTCAACCTAATGTGAATCAGGTAGAAATGGCTGAGACGCGTGTCAGAATAGTCCCTCCTACCGCCGTTGTCCACCTGATGCCCACTCCCAGGTCCTTACGAGGCTTTCTACTGAAGCCATCACCTTCCCAGAAGTGTTAACATTATATGCCACTGGTTGAGAATTACAGAGTTGCCATCATTTCTTTCCTTCTTTGTCTCTTTTTTAAAAACAGTGTCCCAGGATGGATGGAGGAGAAATTATTAACATGACTCTCTCTTCCTTTCTGTTACAAACCTGCTTCCACATCCCCCCAGTTGTAACAAATGATTCAGCTGTTCCATGTGGGGTCTGTAAAGGTAAACATGCCTGTACCCGGCTGCCCACTGCAAGGGCCAGTGAGAGAGGAGGGTGTGCCAGAAGGACACGTAGAACTAAGAGATGGGGGCTAAGAGCGTATGTGGTGACCTTTGGGGAGATTCTGCTGGTGCATCATTGGTGCCCAAAAGAGCCATGTTTTCTCTCCACAGTATAAGTGCTGTAACACATCTTGTTGAGTTGTTTTTCAAACTCAGCTAAAACAGACATCTGTCATAATGTAGTGATGGGGCCTCTATAGGGAAGCTGATACAGTATTGTTTCTAGGAAATAATTCCTTTTATGCCTCTTTCCCTACATAATCATTGAAAGGTGTGCACTGGGCCAGGGAGAAAGCAGGTCTTGAAAATGTGGGGAGATTTTGATTAGAGAGCCGTGAGGCCTTCCCACAGTGCAAAGCGAAAGCACAAGGAGGAAGGTCATCCTTACAGATAATAAAGCTGAATCATTCCAGGCCAAGCTCAGTTTTCAGTCCTTTACTTTTCACCCTCTTTTGCCCCTCCTCCCTCCACCTTGGACATCACTTTTGGATTCTTCCTTTGCTTTCTACCTCCTCCAAGCCGAGGCACGGCCACTGGTTTCCTTTTGCCCCATCCACTGGCACGCTGGGCTGCGGCTCTGAAGTATAACGTACAGTCAGAAATATATACTGATCGTAAGTGTACAATGAAATGAATTTTCACAAAGTAACCACACTCATGTAACAAACACCCAGAAAGGGAAAGAGAACATTATCATCATCGGTACTCCAATGCCCCTTGTGCCTCTGCACAATTCGATAGGATTTTAAAGAAGGGATTTTGGGGAATTCATTCACTTCTTCTCTCCACAGTCATGCCCGGTTCCCTCCAGGAATGCACAGTTCTGTTCCGTCTTTAGGAGGGAGACGGCTTTCTTTATAGGGTCTAGCTTAGAGCCTTGCAGGAGGAGCAAAAATACCTGGCACAAGGGAAGAACAACTAAAGGACTTTGCTAAAATGAGTGTAGGATCAACACGAATGATAGAGCACTGATCAAAGGAAAGCGGGAGGGGAGTGCAGCAGGATTTTGTCAAGAAAAGCTTTGTCAGAGGCTGAGAAAAGCATTTAGAGACGCAGCTCTTCTTATCCTTCACCTCACTTTATAGTTTGTACCTCAGACCCTGTTTCACTGTCTCAGAATAACTCTGACCACCCACCGTGCCATCTGTCCGGGTGAAGGGTCCTATCCAGTGAGATCTGTGGCCCTTGTTCTTTACGTCCTTTGTCTGTCACTTTCACTTATGTCTGTGCTCCATATGCTTCCTTCCTCTATTGCCAATGTTGCATGTCCCTGGCCTAACAAAAACAGCCTTGGGGTTGGTATTCCTGATCTCTGGGCTATTAGTGAAATGCAGCAGTGGTTGCATTCTTATCTCTAAGCGCCATGAGCATCCAGGTGCCAGAAGTTTAAGATCATGACTACATTGTCATGAGATACGGGTCCACAATTCCAGTAATATGCCATTTGCCGTGAAATTGCTATTAACTCTCTCCTCTGACTTTGATTATTCTACTAGGAATATTCTTTCTTATCATAACTCTCCTAAATATTACATTATCCGTGTATCTCTATTACCAGTTTCATTCATATTGAAACTCAGATATTTTATTAAGTCACTTCTAAGGACCTTCTCTGGACAAAACAATGTATCAGGTGTTGGGAAATGAAATTAATTTGGACATGGATCTTGCCCTTGAGCAAATTAAGGTCCAGCAAGGGACATAGGACAAGTACATAAATACCTATCTTGTAAATAGTCAAAGAGATTTACAGGAAGAGAAATAGATGGTTGAGGGATGGGAACAGAGAATTAATTCCTTACGACTGGGAAGAAGAGAGAAAACGATGTGATGGAAAGTGATACTTAATAGGGCCTTGAAATTTGGGTTGATTTGGGATATATGAAGATTTTAAAGGATCTCTTGCAAGAGGAGCTAAACTGAATAAAGGGGAAATGGACACAAAATGGAGTTTGTATAAGAAACAACGGTTAGCTATTATGTCTGTTAGAAATGCTTTCAGACATCCGGGGTTTATTCTATGAGAACCTGGAGGTGATTGGTCCTAGGATTTGCTCAGGTCCAGCTGTGTCCTCAAGGACCTGGTCTTCTCTTCTTTCATGCCATCATCCTCAGGACTTTGGCTCTTTTTGCCACTTTGCCTTGACACCTCCCATCTAGATCAATCGCTGGAAAGACAAATGGATTTGCTGTGATTGTCTTAGACCATTTGCGACTGAACCCCTTACAGAAACAAGGCTTATTCACAAGAAGCGGGGAGAGGAGGAGGAAGCAGAGAGGAATAAGAAGAAAAAGAATGAGGAAGAGGGGCCTTCCTTGGTGGCGCAGTGGTTGAGAGTCCGCCTGCCGATGCAGGGGACGCGGGTTCGTGCCCCGGTCCGGGAAGATTCCACATGCCGCGGAGCGGCTGGGCCCGTGAGCCATGGCCACTGAGCCTGTGCGTCCGGAGCCTGTGCTCCGCAACGGGAGAGGCCACAACAGTGAGAGACCCGCGTACCGCAAAAAAAAAACAACAATGAGGAGGAGAGACGAAATGGCCTAAGTTGGATTTTAGCAGCACAGTGAGAGAGAAGTTTGGATAATGTGTGGGAGCCATTTTATGGATTAACCTCGTGTTGCCAAATTCCAGTCAGTTTTTAGTCTTCCCGCTTGACCCCTTCTTGGCGTTTGCCTCTGTTGACTCACCTTCCTTCTCCATGTCACCCCTTCTCCAGTGTTTTCCTTCTACAACAATGGCTGCTTCTCGTCAATGTAATTTGCTGGTACGCCAACCCCCCTCCGCCCCCGTTTCCCAGGTAAACGGCCCAGTTTCTTTCCTCGTCTCTCCTCTCCTGATGGAACCCACGTAAACTTGCCAGGTTTACATGTACTGCTCGAAAACCTCCAGTACAAACTTTTGAGTGTTCTTTCCACCTTTGGTCTGGCTCGCCACACCCACCTCAGCCTCTGTGTCTCCCCTTTTGCTTTCTGCAAACCCTGAAATACCACATCCTCCCCTTGCTTTGGGTCAACGCATAACTCTTCACTCGTGACTTCATGTAAGACGCATTTCTTTCAAGATGCTGTCTTGCAGTCTAATTCCTGTCACTCCTCTGGGGTCCCAGTTTGCTCACTTCACCTTTTCTAGTGCTTATTTCACTATGTTTAGTCACTGATTCAGTGACCAGTGATTTCCTAAGTCTCTCCAAGGCCACTGTAACCTGCCCACCCCAGGCCACTGTGGGCTCCCACCCAGATCACTGGAGAAGTCTTCTTTTTAACCTCCTTGTATCCTCTGGGCTCTCCAAACTGTCCTTTACGCTGAAGTGAAATGATCTTTTCCAGACAAAAATAGTATGGTGACTGTTCTCTGCTTTAAAGCTTTTCAAAAATTTCCTGTTATTCTCAGGAGATAGATAAAGGTCCTTACACTTCATACGAAGACATGCAAGGGGACCCTCTCCAACCTTGATGCACATTTGCCTCCCTCTTAACTCTCTCTATCCAAATCCCACTGGCCTTCTTTCATTTATTCAAAAGGTCCAGGCCATCCTCTCCCTTCACAGAATCTTTAAAACTTTTCTTTCCTTTGCTTGGAATGTTATCTTCTCAATCTCCACCGAACTAACTTCTATTCATCTGTCTGATCACGGCTCAAGAACCACAGCCCTGGGGAAGCCTTTCTTAATATTCAGGTCCATGTCTTCAAGAGAGCCTTGTCCCTCTCATTCATGGTGCTTATCTTTGTTTATGACCAGGGAACTGTTTTTATGATTCTTTAATTAATATCTCTTTCCCCGTCTAAATAGTCATCTCTGTGAACGTATCACTTGGGTGTCTTTTGCTCGTACTTATATTCCCAGTGTCTTGCACGGTGCCTGGCAAAGGTGTAGTGCTCAGTAGGTATAACTCTCTTAGCAAAAATGAATGGGTGAATCGACTTTCTATTTTATACCATGAAATTCTGGAGAACTGAGACAATCTTGATTTGACATGATATCCCAGTACCTTGAAGCGTTCTCATCTATGAAAGTTACTAAAACGATTGATGGATGATGGATTTAATGAATGAACTATTGTGACTATCAGGCTGATGAATTGGGAGCTATCGATAGGAGATTTTAGGTTTAGAAGGAGTCTGTTGCCCTAGCCAGCTAACCCCGACACTCCCAACCAGCTCTTCTCACTAATGCTCTTAACTCATTTCTTTTACCCAATCTTCTCTTTTAAATATTTAACAAAACCTGGAAACATGTTCTCATTTCTGCCTCCTGTGATCTGGCCAAAGAAACAGGACCCCTTCAAATATGTGACCGTGTTTTCCCTGGTTTTAAAGGATTTGGGGTTTTTAGATCCCTCTGACTTCTTTTTCAACTTTAGAGTCAGTCCTGTTTCAGGGTGATATTCATTTCTGCTTTTTAATCTTCCAAATCGCCTCCCTTGATCTCAAATTCCAATCTTATACTTGCTCATCCATTCATCTAGAAGCTGCATTGGGGGAATAGGCACTTTGCAGGACTCCCACAGACACAGGTCCTAAAGGGCAGCGTCCACACCGCAGGGACTGGTGCTGGGAAATCTCCTTCATGTGCAGTGAGCAAACTGAGTGTTAGTCCTACTGTTTGCATCTGAGCTGCTGCCGCTACATATAAAACCATGCCTCTCACCCGGGGTGTGTATTTATGTAACCGCGTTTTTAAGCTCAGGTAAATCCTCGGTCTCAGCCTCATCTTGGCTTCCCTTTCCGATCAGGAAAACTTTTATTTATCGTGTTTTTCATTTTCTCTGAACAGATGGTACATTACCAGCAAGTGACAAATAACGAGCTTCCCAACAAGTATTTAGAAACAAATAAATGTAACCACACCAAAAAAATATGGCAGCAGGGCGTATGGGAAACACACTAAGTAAAAGAGTTTATAACAGTATTTGCTTTCCTACTGGCATCATAAGTCCATTTTTGAAAAAACATAATATAAAATGTTGAAAGAAACTGAATTAGACGGCTCAGTTGGCATCATGTACATTTCCTTTGGAACACAATTATTGGGAAGAATAATCTTCTCTTGTCAAAGCATTTACATTCCTAGAAGACAGAAGCCCTGTCTAGCCTCACGTGTATAAATAGTAGTAATGCATTATGATAAAGAGATGCCTCCTATTTCGCTAGGAAAAATATTACCAATGCCGTTTACTACAGTGAAATGTGATGCAAGTTCAGGCAACGCATTTGCAAAGCTGCGTTCTGTCACGTCAGCTCACGCTCACCATCAGACCCTCCACTCAGATTTTCTAGGGGCAAGGCATGAGAATAGCTATGACCCTGATACAACACTACAACACCCATTTTATTTCTGTATTCTGAATTTTCAAGTATTGCTTTCCTAAACCAAATCTCCCTGTTGGAATATAGCTAACGCTACACATAGGTTTCTCTATATCTCATCAGAAATTGTGTTTGTGTAGTGAGTTGGGTCTGCTCCATTGGGTTAAGTATAATTTGAATTACATGCCGGTTCACTGATTTACTAATAATAGTAGCTTACTTTCTTTTTACATAGAGTATCCTTAAACTGGATCCTTGAATATGAATATACCATTGCAATATTGTTTTTATCTGTGCATGTTTTCAAGAAAACAAAATCCTGCTAAGTTTAAAGAAAACAAAACCGTGCCAAAGGGTCATTCTGATTCCTAACATTTTTTTTCCGGTTCAACAGATTTTTTAAAATCTATGCCAGTGCTGTGTGTACCTCTAATGATTTTCTAAGTTCCATAGCATAAACCTTGCACATTTTACTTCCCCTCTCCTAAATTACCCATATCTCTTCCATGCCAAAATAATACTATGTGAGTATTCTTACGCATATTCCCTTTTGTCTAGATATATGTATGTGTATCTATACATCATGTATATATACATCATGTATATACACATAAATGTATATCTATCTATCCATCCAAGGGTGGATGTAATCACAGGTTACACAGATAATCAGTTGCACCAAGTATTGTCATATTGCTTTCCAGAAAAGTCATATTAATTTATACTCTCACCAAAATTCCTCATGGTCTTCTGTTTCCCCACTTCTTCACCAACACTTGATATTATTTGGACATTCAAATTTTTGTCAATCCAACGGAAGAGAAGTCATATCTTGTTTTAATTTGCATTTATTAGATTGCTAATGAGGTTGAACGGTTCTTCATATATTTGTTAGCTCTTTGGATTTTACTGTGAATCACCTATTTACGTCATTTGCCTGCATTTTCTTGGGGGGTTGCCTTTCTCCTTCTTGATTTGTAGGAGTTTCCTTATATTTTTAAGATATGGCCCCTTGCTTATTTTAGATCCTGTAAATCTTTCCCAGTCTATGATGTATCTGTCAGCTTTGTCTAAGATACCCTCTGTTGAATGCCTTTCCATTTTTTCGAAATGTAGTTTGTACATTTGTGAGTCTCAGAATGTTCTATACATTCTTAGATTATAGTTCCACCCTCCACCGTCCATTTCTAATCAAAATCACCTTTCTAACTCATCTTATCGGCGTTCTGTGTGGTATAAGGTTAGGATTCAGAGGGTTTTTTCTTTCATTGGTATGCAATTTTTTCCCCAATATCTTCTGCTAAACAATCTACCTTTTCCCAATTAATTACTGGTGCCGGCACGATCATATTTCAAGTTAACATAATTGTGCAGTATTTTCAGGGTTCTCTCTCTTGCAGCAGTATCATACCTCTGCTTATTACTTGGAAATATGTCTTCATGTATGATAAAGTAAGACCCTTGTTTTTGCCTTTTTTGTCAAAACAGCCTACACTTCACATTACTTTTAAGTAAGTTTTCCAAGAGTCTCAAAAAGCTTTTTCTGCCAGTTTGGCATTGTGTCAAACTTACAGATACACTTGAGAAAAATAAAGATTTTTAAAATGTGAAAACACCCATCGATTAACAAAGTCTGTTTCTTTTTTTATTTACATGCGGTTGATATCCTCTTACGGAGTTTTAAAATTATACTTTGTACAAATCTTATGGGTTCTTGGTTCCCTGAATTCCTAGATACTGAATAATTTTATTGCTATTATAAATCTGTATCTGTAGTCCAAATCTTTCTTTTGAGAGTCATCTGCAAATGTGTACCAAGCTGCCAGTTTTACATTTCCATTTTGGAAGTCTCTTTTATATAAAATTTCATGTCTACCCAACTGAGAATTTGATCTCCATCTCACACCCCAAATGCCTTCCCCTTCAGTCTCCTGCATTTTATTGCTTGGTACCAGCTCCATCCAGACATTTCGTCATAAATCCTCTACTGATTTCCTTCCAATACTATCTTCTTTTTCACCATCCAATCTAATCCTTCATTTTCACGCTAAAATTATTCGTGAGTTTTTTTTTTAATTAGGACAAAAATATTGATTGAATAGATGAGTGAATTATTGTAGCCATTTCTTTCCTCCGATTGCAGAGGTCAGCTATGACTTTTAGATTGCGGCAGTAACATTCTTCTATCTTCAGCATAAAATAAGATAATGCTCCGTCACAAGGACCGTTGTTATTCTAACAAACTTACTTTCAGAAACTGCCATGAGTATTAATTAAGAATGGTCTGAGATGCTTCATACTAACAAATATCCCCAGATTCTGAAGGTTTATTTCTTATGAAGCAAAGTCAGCTGCAGGTCTAAGCGATTCTCTGGGACTGTTGTTCTGTGTACACTTGTGAAGTGATACAGACAAGCTGAGTCCTCACCCTTCTGTAGCCACATAATCTGGAACTCACAGCTTTTCATTGACACTGGAGGGGAAGAGAATGATGTACGACTGTATTTCATCAGTAATCAGAAGCTTTGGGTAAAAGTGATACATTTAATTTCTACTCATCAACCGTTGACTACACGGTGTCGTATACACTCTGTTGTGTTGTATACACTCTGTTCTCTCGGGGTCATGGATTTTAAGTTCTCCTGAAATGGATTTTAAGTTCTCCTGTGGTCAACAGTTTGTTTACAATGGGTCTATTTTTAATGTTTGCTTTTCAGAATTTCATTATACAGGAGAACTATCTAGGAGAAATATATCCATGTCTACATATATACCTATATCTATATTAATATCTCTATCTTCCACGTCAAGTGGCATGGAAATCACAGCATGAGCTCACCTCACTGGTCATATTCAGCTACGTGAGTTGACTGTGGGAGCAAACATGAAGACTCAAGTATAATTCATCCTGGAAACAGGTGACCGTGGACTTTGCACTCTCTAGGTAATGTCTCCGTGTATCAGCTTCCTCGTTGCAAAGTATCAGTAACATTAATGCCTTCCTCCTGGGATGTTGGAGGATTAAATGAGATAATGCATGTGAAGTATTTAGCACAGTTTCTGCCACACAGTGGTTGCTGTCTAAGTGATGCTGGGTATTAAAGGTATACGATTTCATTGTGTATTAAATATTCGTTTTTATATAACTTTGGCATCAAGAACATTAGTAATCAAAAGATCTAAAATTGTTTTTCTTAAAGCACAGTAAAAAATTACTTTTCAAAACACGGCTCTTTAAAGTTAAAAGGAGAGACTTTAAAATATTTTTGTCTGTGTATTTGAGTTGCTCTTAAATGTCCACCTAAATTATCTCCGCTGTTGCTAAAACAGCATAAGGAAGCAAATCTTCTTGTGACTTGGATTCTAGCTGCAGTTTTCTGCTAACTAGCTACAGGATTTAGAAGTGACGTTAATGCCTGGGTCCCAGCTCTGTCAGTTCTACCATGAAGGGATTTACTTGGAAATCTCTCAAACTCATTTTAACATGCAAGTTCTAATATTTAATAGCTTTAACAATGTGTAAGGTGGACATATTTTTCCTAAAGGTAAAAAAAAAAAAAAATCACTCCATAATATTTCGTATAGAGCTTTGTACCAGGACTTGGGAAACACAAGAGAAGTGGAGGACACAGTCCCTGCCTTCAGGGAACCTCTATTAGTGAGATGAAATTCCTGGCAGTGTCAGCATATTAAAAACAAATGTAATGAGACTTCCCTGGTGGCTCAGTGGTTAAGAATCTGCCTGCCAATATAGGGGACATGGGTTCGATCCCTGGTCCCGGAAGATCCCACATGCAGCTCAGCAACTAAGCCCGTGCACCACAACTACCGAGCCCGTGTGCCAAAACTACTGAAGCCTGCGCGCCTAGAGCCCATGCTCCGCAACAAGCGAAGCCACCGCGATGAGAAGCCCGCGCACCACAACGGAGACCCAGTGCAGCCAAAAATAAATAAATAAAAATAAATGTAATAACAAAAGCTAGTATTCAAAATGTCGAGGAAGAGTTGGAGGGGAAAGGTGACTTGCTAAAATTCTTAAGATGGTTCATTAAAAGATCTGCAAGCAGAAATCTCATGTCTTCTGCTTTCATCCTCCTGGGAGTTTCTTTGTAAGAACAGGCCAGATTCACTTTTCTGCCCCTTGAAATGATACTGTCATGAATACACATCACATCAAAGAAAAGCTGCTGATCATTACACATTTTACTTTCTTGGAAGATCAGAATACATGAGAACATGTACCATATTAATGCCTACAATCACAGTGGGTACACACAGAACACGTTCTTTTGGTATCATTAAAAGACACCTGAAAGGGGTTCCAAGATGAAATAAAAAGCAGCTTTTAACACAAGGTGATAGAAGTGAACACCGATCCCTCAAAATTCACCATCTGTGGGTATCTCTGCATGGTCGGTCATCTCTCTTCCTGGACAGAGCTGGGTCTGCTGATGGGACCTTTCTCAGCTCTAATCCATGAGGTAATACTTTAAAAAATTGTTTCCAAGTCATGATACTGCTAATATTTTCGTAGCCAGTTGCATTCAAAATAGCTTCCTAAATTTTCAAATTGCCAGGACCTCTTCCCTCTGTGACTTTGGTGTTTGTCTCCAGCCCCGTCCTGTACACACACGTCCCACCACGTGTAACCCAGACCAGCGCTCTGCACCCAAGCCATCCAAGGCTTTCCCAGACCAGCGGACGACTGAGGATGTGTAACACTCTCTTGTCAGCTTTTCCCCCATTTTTGCAGATTCCTACTTCACATCTATCATATGCAAAATCTGAAACAAGACTAACAAAACCAAAAAAGCTTCAAACGAACTTGTTTGTATACATTAGATGTCCTTAGATTTGTACCTAGCTGGAGCTCTGAGACCACAGAGACAACCTTAAATCCTCTTCCTTTGGCTGCTTCTGTTCATGACTTTGTGGCACAACATCTAAAGTCCTGCCCTTCTGACTTCCTTCCTTTCCTCTCTCAACCTTTTTTTTTTTTTAAATTTATTTATTTATTTATTTTTGGCTGCGTTGGGTCTTCATGTCTTGTGCAGAGGCTTTCTCTAGTTGTTGTGAGCGGTGGCTTCGCTTGTCGCGGAGCACGGGCTCTAGGCGCCTGGCCTCCAGTAGTTGTGGCACGTAGGCTCAGTAGTTGTGGCTCGCTTGCGGGCTCTAGAGCGCAGGCTCAGTAGTTGTGGTGCATGTGCTTAGTTGCCCCGCGGCATGTGGGATCTTCCCGGCCAGGGCTCGCGCCTGTGTCTCCTGCATTGACAGGCAGATTCTTAACCACTGTGCCACCAAGGAAGTACCTCCTCTCTCAACCTTTTAATCCTGCAGATTGATGAAGCTTATGAGGGGAAATATAATAAGAGATAGAACTCTTGTTAAGGGATTATTTTCGGGATTGTGATTGGTTAGGTGAAAAAAACAGTAAAAGAAAAAAAAGGTAAAATTAATTTTGATAATATATTTTATTTAACCCAGTGTCTCAGTCAGCTCTGGTTGCCATAACAAAATACCACGGACTGGTTGGCTTAAACAACAGATATTTATTTCCCATAGCTCTGAAGGCTGGAAGTCTGAGCCAGGTCGGGTCACAGCAAGAGCTCCACCCTCGTGACCTAATTACCTTTCAAAGACCCTTCCTCCAAATACCATCACACCGAAGATTAGGGCTTCAGCATATAAAAATTTGGGGGGGGCGGTACACAGATATTCAGTCCATAGCATCCAGTATATACAAAATATTATACTTTCAACATGTAATTAATATAAAAATATTAATGAGATACTTAAATTCTTTTAAAGTCTCCCCAGTCCTCTGTGTATTATACACTGAAAGATATCTCAAAGCAGGTGCTAAATTTTCATCAGCAATACTTGAATGTTATTTATGTCAAAAAATTTACATTTGAAAAAGGAGATTCACAAACCCAAGTTGTCCCACACGTGTCAAGTCTTCCAAACACTGTAGCCAATACCAGTCTTTAGATCTAAATTTAAATCGAGTACAATTAAATAAAATTTAAAATTCCATTTCTCAATCACACTCGCCACATTTCAAGTACACGTGTGATTAGGGGCAAACATTCTAGGCAGCACAGAGACTTGTTATTTTATTCAGATCTGGTTAGACTTTACTGGAAAATAATATCTAAGTCTGGACTTAAGGGCTAAGAAGAAATAGAGAAAACTTTGAGAAGCAAGTGAATGTCTCAAAACTATTTTAATATTTTTAAGGTTTGGGGAAAATAGAGTCCTCAAGGAAGGAAGCTATTACCATTTGTGTGGAAAGAGTGTGTGATATAAAAATTGTTAGAGAGGTCCTTCTCCATCTCAAACAATAGCTAGACACCATGAATAGACTGCAGCTCTAAAGGAAGAGATTGTTTAGCTGTAAGAAAAGATTTCTCTCTATTCAGAATAGAAAGCTGTAAGAGCTCTGTCCCTGGAGCTCATTAAAATTAGGGCAAATGTACTTCTGTCTGGGATGATTTAGCCACAGTCTTCCTTAAGGACCGAGGGGTTGTTCTCTCAAGGTTTCTCCCTGCTCTGATTCCATGATTCTGAGATAACCGGTGGGTAGAGAGGCCACACACCAGCTGTTTTTAAATGTTGTTTTTGGAAGAACGATTAATCTTTGTGATTACTTAACTGGTTCTGTAGAATTTTCTAACTTTTTTTTTTCTTGCCTGGGAGTGTGTGAATCATTGAGCCAGTGCTTAGCTATGAAAGCAGGAAAGTTTTGGAGTAGTGGAGGGGTCCTTCTATCACCATAAGTATGATTACGGTAAATGGGCAGTAAGTCTCGTGTGTCTCTGAGAGGCACACATACATCCTCTTTAAACAGTTTGCAGAAGAGGGCTGAGGCCAAGGACACGTCCATGTTGAATGAAACGCAGAGAGCAAGCCCCTTGACCTCACTTGCAAGTCATCTTGAGTTGCTTTAATTGTTGGCAATGTAGCTGAATGATTCACAGAATGAGCAAATAGGATCGAGACCTGGATTGCAGCCTCCGATTCTCCACAACATCAGTTCCAATTTATCTCAGAAGACTCATTAACGCAGAGTCCTTAGGGGTTGTCAATTCAAGAAAAAAAGGATTCTAGAAACTGGAAAACATCTCGAGCTGATGTCATCAAAATCTTTATTCCTAGATAAGATTTTAGTTAAGGTTTTCCCTAAATCATTTTATTTCTTGGTCCGGGGAAGTCTGAATTCTTATGTGCCATAATTGCTGTTTAAACATTTTGAATGTAGGACAAGAAGTTCTCCATGTTTTGGTTGAGATTAGGCAAGTGTTCCCTGGATCAGACAATTGTTAGGAAGCAGTGGTGGCAACGACATTCAAGTTGCACGGCTACCCTCATCCCCTCGTGGGGCTGAGAGTGAATAGGAAGCAAAGAGCTCAGAAAGGCAACGGTCTAGGATTTGTTCAGCGGTAAGATCTAATCATATTCAGACATGAGACCTGTATTCATCTCCGTACTGTGTTTGGTGAGAGAGGGCTGGGGAGTACTGGCCCTTTGATCCCAATAGCACAGCGACCACGCTTCTCAGTATTGACCGTATTCCTCAGTATCCATTAGACTCACCTAAACAGATACAAAGTAAGGCAGTGCGGCGAGAAGGGAACAGCTAGGCAAACTTGTGAGAGAGAGTAATGAAATAACCCACTGGTATTGACTGTTGCGTACCAGAAATCAAAATGTTTAGGATGGGGAGATATTTTCCTGATCCAGGGAAAGGGAAATGGAAAGGCTCACATCCTGGTTGTCACAGCCTTCCCATGAGATCTCTGGGTTATGACAAAGGCACCCCAGGGTTCTGCACATCGGCAGAGGATAAGGAAGTAATACATCCACAGTACTTTGTTTCACACGCGTACGTGTACGGTCAGCTGTACTGGAGTGTGCAGTGGGGCAAGGATTCAAAGAAGCAATGTGATGCCAATAACATTACTTCAGAGACCGAGACTTCTCCAAACCTCACAGAGAGGAGAATGAGTTAGAAATCCAGCTGGCTTGGCCTTACTATTTTATAGTCCATTATTTTATAGAGTCTTAGCATAGCCACAAGGAATTTCTCCTGTATGGCTTTGGTTCTCGAGGATAATAATCTGGCCTTAAAGTAACAATAGTTGCTTTCATATAATATTCTCTATAACATAGAAATGAGGACAAGATGTTTTATGTCAATGACATTGATAGATCCTACTGCTCTAGGAGAGTCGCTGTGTATGTATATGAAAAACAAGGATAAATGGACAAAAGAAGTATTCGGTTCATCACACCAAACTTCTCAAAAATCTAGCTGATGTATCTTGACCAAGATTTTAAGCCAAGATTCAACTGGTTTTACGACTCACAATCATGCTATGTCTCTGATTTGTCTTAAGACTCACGTCGTCATTTCCAAAGTTTCCACTACAGAGATTTATGCTGTCATTGGATCTAATTATGAATTAGTGATTGATTCATTTAGGGAATAATTCAACCAAATGGCAGTGGATTGAAAACTCAGCAGGCCCTGAAGGGACACGTGGGCAGTGCTAACTAATTCTGCCTGCTGATTGGGAATCAACACAGGTCATTCAGAAAATAGCCCTGAAAGGGACAAATTATTCATCTTCCATCCACAGCGAGTGGCCTTCTCAGCCTTGCACTACTGACATCAATTAACCCCCATGGCATTCTTCATTTATTGGAAATCTCCAGGCACACCCCCATCCTTCTAAGGTAGCTATCCAGAACTTTTCAAATTGGTTTTGCTTTTTTTGCAAAGGTTTTAAACTGAACAGTTGTGCTATTTTTTCACTCTTCATTCTTAAGAGTACTCTGTCCATCCCGTGCAGGTTACTTGTTTACTGTCATTCCTGAGTATATCTTCAGATTTTATGAAATGAGTACAGGCCTTCAGAGAATTGCTGAGATACTCTGGTTTAATAGCTGCATTTGTTTGGTGATGTAAATGGTTGTATTAAAGATGTATTCATTGCACGTAAGGATTGATTTTACCAACGGGCCCGTCAGAGAGAGCCCACATAGAACCGTCTATTGCTCTGTCACTTCGTCCTTTACAGAGGCTACTGTGGTGGGGCGGGGGTGGGGGGTGTGTGGAGAGTCCCTCAAAGGGTAAATGAATCTATGTAAATTTCTTCGATTAGCGACAGCTGTATAATTCCTGCTGCGCGCCCTCAGCTACACTGACATTAGCTTGCATGGGGAGTTGTGTACCAAGAATTCTGTCGCAGAACCCCTTAATGAGATCTGATTGCATTTTTTTCAAATGCTTACTCAGGGATGCATACTTAAGAGTGGATCGTAACCTTTTCAAAATTGACATTTCAAGGGAAACAAATATTGAGTAGTGGGAGGAGGAGGCGGCAGTAGAAGAAGAAGCAATTTCATAACTAGGGGAAAAGGACAACATCGAAAGGAGCCCTTGTTCCTGGTAAACCTACCACGGCATCCCATGGGGGTAACTGCCCCTCCTCTTCTGTTCTGTACACCTGCTTCTTGCTCCTCTTTCAGATGGGATGGGATTTGGTGCTAATCAGAGGGATTTATATCAAAAGTTTCATTGGAAGAGTCCCTCCGTCTTTGACCGTATAAATAATTGAAAGTTATATTTAATCTAATGTATCTTCCAGCCCATATTTTCTCCATCGAAAATTAAATTACATTGATTTTACCTCTAAACTTGACCCGAGTGAGTGGCTTCAAGACTCTTTAAGTAAATCTGTCTATTTAACTTAGGTCAGGTCTAAATGTTTTCACTGTAGATTAATCGCAGAAGCTAGTTTCCCACAGTAAATACGCTCCTACTGTAGGTGTGACCACAGTGATCATATTTACCAATCTTCTCTGTTCCTTTCTCTAAAAGGAATCTAGCAGTGTTATTCCTTCTATCTGTCAGGGCTGCCAAAGTAGACTTTGCCAAAGCACATACTATCTATACTGACTTGGGATTCCGGAAGAATCAACGAGCACATTTTACTCCCCGTTGAGAGGAAGGGATGAAGGATGGGTAGATGAGAGAAATAGGCATCCTGCAAGGGGTGGGCTGGGGGAACGTGGGGGTGACAGGAATCCGAGGCTTCTCCTTCTCTCTGAAGCAGGAGATGCGGTCCTGCTGGCAAATGGAAGTGATGCAGCGTGGCAGAGGCTGCTGTGGGGACAGGAGAGTTGAACTGGTGCTTGTAAAAGCCTGTACCTTAAGATGGGGAAGTAGAGCTACCTGAAGCAGGAGAGAGATGGCCAAGAGGTATTTGGAGACTCTTAACCTGGGAGTAGTGGGCAGAAAGAAGGATGACAAGACTGGGGCTAAGATTTAGAGAAATAAGTGAGGAAGAAATCACAGTGGTCTAAAAATAAGATGAAAGAACTGTAAACAATGATGGTTGTGCAAGAATAGAAGAAGGGTCCCACAGGACAATGCAAAAGAAGACTCAATTACATTCGGTGACGAAATATGTAGGGTGAGGGAATGAAAGAGTCAAAGGTGATGCCCAGATTGCGTAAATTTCTTAGGGGGCAGGGATTGTGCCCATCTGATTTTGTATTCCTAGCACGAAGCATAGGGGCCATATCACATCTAGACACTTAAAATGCATGCTAAACAATCTATGATCCATATTTGAAATGAGACTAAGGAAAAGAATCCAATTTCTTTATTAAATAATAGTATTTTATAGTGTTGTAAGGAGATGAACGGAGATTATGGAGGTGGAATCCCCTTTCCCAACATCCTACCATTAATTATAATACGCATAATTATTTATATCATAAAAATAATCAAAACACATTTTGATGGGATATCAGAAGGAGGAGACTTTTTTGTGAGGAAAATGATGGGTTTTATTTTAGATTTTTGAGTCAGTTATAGGTCATTTAACTGGAAAATATCCAGAAGGGAGTTTAAAAAGCAAGATCAGAGCTTCAGGTTGAGATTGTACTCAAAGCTGGTGGGAGAGATTTATTTACTCATTTTTTCTTTGTTTCATTCACTCGTTTATTCTTTCACTTCATCCAAAGGGATTTGAGGCATCTCCTGAAAATACTAATATTAACACTACATGAAATAAATTTGTTGGAATATTTGGTTGGAGAGAGACCATGAGTAGGAAAAGAAAAACGTGCCAAGCGCAAGTCTATTCTGCCATTTTGTTTCGCAGTGTAGCCAATGGCGGATCACAGGTGTGGTCGTCTGGTCGTAGCTTCCACAGCTTCCACTGGTCAAAGCAAAGAGGAAATATCAACAGTTAGAAATTTACAGAGTGTGGGGAGGATAAAATAAAGCCAGATGTCAAGAAGTACAGTCTCCACCAAGGAATCCCATAGCATCTTCAGAGGAGTCGTTATGTAATACAACAGACAACAATTACTAGAGCATTTGTCCCTAACTATAGTAGAGAATGTCATAAAACCTTTCCTTATAATGTTCCTCCGTGCGCACATTTGACCAAACTATATCTTTACAAAATAATAATGGGGATAAAGCATCCCATTTGAAACAGCAAGGTAAAGTTTTTGAGTGTGTGACCATTCTGGAAGTTTCCGGAGACACAATCCCTATATATTGTAATTGGCAGATCATTTACTATATATCTGGGAGTTAATTCACTGAGCCTCAGTTTCCTTTCCTTTATTTCAGATGTGAAGAATGTTTGCTCTTTGGTAAATGCTATGGACGGGTTAAGAACTAAGGTTTTAGAAAATGTATTAGTATGTGTACCTCTCCAATCCAGTCAGGATCCCATGATAAGCATTAATCAGAAGCGTTTCTATGTATAATACTGCTCCACAAATGTCAAGAGCATAATGAATCCTTGGGATTCTTGTGGGTCTGAGATTTGACTTGATGATATCAATATGAAGGATTCAATAAAGGGATTTTTGGTGTTGGGGAGTGTGTGTGTGTGTGCGCGCGCGTGGGGAAAATATATCCGTTCTTTCTTGGCCGTTATATCTATCTGTGTGATTTTATGGAGAGAAGAAAACTACTGGATGAATTCTAAAGAGAAGATAAACACTATCCTTGACTCCCCAGCTTCCAGTCCAAGAGGTGATGGGACTGGGTCACGGTGGGTGGACCCTGATCTATGGCTTCTCTCCCTTCTCTGTAGACCAAAATCTCTCTCTCTCAATATCTCCCCACTCCCTCTCATCTCCTCTCTCTCTTTCTCTGTCTCTACATAGGACACATTTATTTGTATATTTTTTGTGGAATAAATGTAACATAAAGGATTTCCATAAGGACTCTATAATGCCAGCGTTAGGGTTGCTGTAGTGGACTTTTGGCTGCCCCCGTCCCAGCATCTAATCTATACCTTCACTCTCCCTCTGCATAACATCCGTATTTGAGTGACATTCACATAGTGATCTCTCTCTCTCTCTCTCCTTCCCGAAGCTCATCCTCCTGGACCCATCTTGTAATAGGAAGGCACTTAGGCTCTGTTGAAGACAGAATTGAGGGGTGCCAACTAACAGGCTTCTGGTGACCCTCTGAGCCAATACATAACAACATCCATGAAGCCCGGCCGACATAATTTTTCAGTTATGGGGCCAGTACATTCCATATGGTCTTCCCCAGTTTGAGTTGGCTCTTCCGTTATTTGCAACCAAAAACTTCCTAGTTTGTATAGTAATGGTTCAGAACACTTCAGGAATGAAGAGGAAATAAGTCATAGATGGAGTGCCTACACTTTATATCATTTTATCCCACTAAATGGTAGCTACCATTTTCCCAATTTTCAGATAAGAAAACCAAGGTTCAGAGAAGCTAAGTAACTTGACTGAAGTCATAGCGGCAGAGGCAGGATTAGAAACAGGACTGTCTGATAGCAAGGCCCATTTTCATTCTTCTAGCCCAGCAGTTCTAAACTACTTCTCCTTTATCGTACACAGCAGGTGAGGTCCACATACTAAACATACTCCCACGGGCATACCTAGGGTTGAATACGGTTCTTGGCCTCTTCCTGTAATTCAGCCTTTTTCTCTGCTATCCAAGAAGGCAAATCTGGATGCAAGTAAGAGTGGCATTCTTACATGATAACCTTGAAATTTCGTTAATTTAAAAGGAAAAAAAAATTACCCAAAACTCACTAAGGCCTTCTGTAGTTGGACTTCAAATTATTCTAGACAAATCTTACTGACACGTTGTTCCTTTCTGCCTCCTACTATGAGAATAAAGTAGACACATCCTCTTACACTTTCAGTACAGGCTGGAGGGCTGAGGAGAGAGATAACCCACGTACAGAACAAGCACCGGAGTCAGAAGTGTCAAGCTGGGCTCTTGATGTTTTCGTATGAAGTGAACAAATCCCACAATCTTGGTAGTGATGCTAGAAGCTTCTTCTACAGGTTCTAGCACCAGCCAGTCCGGATTTCACTTGGTTTGGCTGTAGCCCTGCTCTGAGGACATTGCACTGACTAGTTTGCCTTTATTAAACGCATTGACTCACCACGTTCAAAAAGGTTTGAGATGGCTTACAGTAAAGTCATAGAACTTAGGACTGCAAACAAATGGAACAATAACTGAGCAGTGAAATAGGGGGAGGGAATGATTAGGCAAGTTCAAGAGAGTCGGTTACTCCTGGACAGGAAGTGACCCTGAAACGTGACTCAGACGCTGGAACCATTTTCTCTTTCTACCTCTCTGTCCCAAACTCTTTGACAAGTTTCTGTAGTAAATATACTTCTTGCATAACTTCCATTAAATAGGCCAGAGAGTCTAAGCTCAACTAGAAAGCAAACTCAAGGAACTTTTAAAGTTAGGTCTTTATCTTATGACCTTAAGAGCTGATATCCTGGCAGATGTCTGATGACCACGTGAATTCAGAGCAGAGCGTGTTGCTCTTCCTTGATGCTGTTGCTGTTGGTTCTTGGATTAGAAAGACTAATTATTAAAACAACTTAGAAAGTTGTTTTCCTCTGCAAATAAACTCCCTTCAAGTGTAAGAAAATGCAAACAGTACTGCGTTCTGCTTTTTTCTCAACTCTCCATTTTCTGGTTTTGAGTTTTGTTTCAATTCAGTCCTTCACCACCTAAGAAATGTAGGTTCACTTCAATAAGGAGCCACACTTCAAGAATCCTGGTTTGCACCCCATTCATATCTTCTGTCTGCCACATCAGCCTTCCTCACTGAGGGTGCAGTTATGAGGACCAGACTCAGGGGGCCAGAGACAGACAGTTTCTGAGCCTAAAACACGTGGTCTGTCTGTGGGATGCAATAACAAACACCCCTAACGAACACCCCCACAGCTCACCAGATACCTGATGTTTCCTCCTGTCCCTTTAGTATGTCACGAACATTAGGTGATGATGAATGTTAAGTGCCTTCTGTCTTTCCAGCTCTTTCTTTCTTGTTCAGCACACCACACTCTACTAAATCTGCCTAACATGTCTCGTGGGATGGTACTTACCTATCTATCCTTAAAGCATCATACGAATTCTATCCATGTTTCGTAAGTTATTTCCTTTCATACTTAGAGAGTCTTCATCGCTCCCTCCTTGCACTCCCAGCCCACTGGGTCTTTTATGTTTATATTTTTTAATCATATGGCAGTACTCTCACCGTGCGCTGTAAGGATCTAATCACAAGTCAGTTTTCCCAACTATCCTGGGCTCTTCAAGGACAGGGCTCATGACGTCCTGCATCCCCAGCCCACTCCCTGATGCAGAGTAGGTGGCGTATCATTTTTTCTGAGTAAAGCAGTAAAGGAATACAAAGACCCACCAAGTAGTTTAAGATGCACTGACACAGAGATGGTCTGAAGTGAATGACTAGCTGGTGGTGTTTTTCTCCCAACACCCTGCTCAGATGGTGCCTGGTCTGATTGGAGAGGAGCAGACAGATTGAAGGGAAATAGCCAGATTCTGAGCGGCTGGGCACGTGCCTCACTGCCCACCTTCCTGGTGGGAGTGCTACTCTCAGCTGCACAAATCCCGCTTCCTCCTGGGAGTCTGGATCAGCCCTGTGTGCCGTGCATCCTGCCAAGGGTCTTCATTACTGCTCAGTCCCCTCCGATGACAGTGATGAAGCAGGGACTGAAGACACCTCACCTCCGCGTGTCTGGGGAAACACTCTGTCATTTAGAATTTACTTGTGAGCCCCAGTGGACACGTTCTTCTATCTTTGGCATCTGTTCTTTGGTTAACGCACCTGATCTGATGCTTTCTTTTGTGATCACGGCTCAGTCTGGCTCTATTAACTCTTGTTTGTCGGTAACATCCTTGAGAAATGAGGTGATCGTCTCGCATGTACCTTGTCATCACGCTGATCATGACTGTTAGCTGAAGGGGAAGTCCAGCCTCGTGGCATCGGGAGGTGACATCAAGGCCTGGCAGAGAGACAAAGCCACTCACCCGTGCCAAGGCCGCGGTCAGTTCTGCCAAGCATCCCCTGCTTAATCCCCCAGACTGAGGCTCTGTGCCTTCGTGATCCTGTCCAAAGTATAACGTCTATATTTGCACTGAAGCCCCAAGGGGAGAAAACTGCATTATGATGAACGTGTGCTTTGCTAGCTACAGCATAATAAACATCATGCTATAATTATCCATGTTTTCATAGAGCTAGGAAGCTAATCTTTTGAAGAATTAGCATCCCTGACAGGCAGGCTCAGCATTTTGCATTGGTTTTGTGATGATACATAGCTTTGTAGTGTGTGCGTTTGTGTCAGCATTTCAGCATCTCTGGATGAACACCATGTCGGAAATATTTTGGTAGTGAGTCCAATTAGAAGTCAGTATGGTTGTAATCACTTAGTGGTCTGGCTCTGCCTTTCAGTTCCATTCTGCGAGGAATTTTACTAATGTAGCCTGACTGTGGCAGCTCTCCCCAGCAGTTTCTGGAGTGTCCTCGTTCTAGGTAAAGTGTCCAAAGTGATGGAGGTAGTGAGATTTGAGGGCCTGTGTATGAAAACTCCTACTTCACATCCCATATCACCATTGTGTTCAATGCTTTACATTCTAGCACAGTTGAGTCAGCATTTAGATCTAGGAATTATCACCACCTAGAATATTCATTTATTTATTCTTTCAACAAATCTTTCAGTGTCTACCCTGTGTCACTCACTCTCCTAGCACTGTGGATACAAGAGTTGACCAAACAAAAATCTCTGACACGCTAGTGGGGGAGACAAAAAATAATTCAAATAAAAACATAAAATATGTAATTTTGGAGTGATGAAATGTGCTGTAGGAGAAAAGAAACAGGAAATAAAAGAGGAGTTTGGCAAGGGAGCTGCAATTTATAGTTTGTTCAGGAAAGGCTCCACAGAAAATGTAACTTATACCCTGTTAAAGTGTGATTATCTCAAGGGAAGAAAAATGTAAAAAGATGGAATTTTAACCTATAATAACTAGAACTGTTAACAACTGTTGGTATGTTATAGCGTGGCCCAGCTGCGGTGGAACAAATTGGAAAAATTAGATTGGAATTCCATATGGTGACACCAAAAAGAAAACAAAAAATTCTCCTATTTTCTCATTTGGCTTGGCGTCACCTTAGCCCCCTGAGCTGGGACAGCCTTATATGGTGGAATCTTCAGATTCCACCTCCCAAACAAGTGTTTCACGATGTTTGGATTGGGGGGAGTCATTCTCTGAGGAACATAATTACATTTGGGGGACAGAGTTTCTCCATTTTGAAACCTCAGTAAAATCACCTCCTTCTCTCCACAGCTTTTTTCCCTTATAGATGATTTTTTGGAGCTTCTTAAACTTTTTAAATTGTTTTCCCTTTTCTTTGAGACCCTGATCATTACTTATATAGAGAGGAAAAGTCCATACGTATAAATTGGTAGTTCACATTATATTCCCACGAATGGTAATTATGACTAGATTTTTTTAAATTTATTGTATTGAAATACAGTTGATTTACAATGTTGTGTTACTTTCTGCTGTACAGCAAAGTGATTCAGTTACACAAACACACACACACATATATATACACGTATGTATCTTCTCTTTTCATATTCTTTTCCATGATCGTTTATCACAGGATATTGAATATAGTTCCCTGTGCTACATACAGTAGTACCTTCTTGTTTATCCATTCTGTATATAATAGTTTGCATCTGCTAATCCCAGACTCCCACTCCATCCCTCTCCCACCCTCTCTCCCCCTTATGCCTAGATCTTTTAAGTCTTTTCTCTCTGGACTCAGCAAACAGAACTCCTCCACCATGAAACTATGGAGAACAAAGTTAAGATAATAGTTATTCTGTAATATCATCTAAATTTGCAAGGTTTTAGACACGAAAGAAAGCAGATTGAAATTGAGAACGGGAGCGCGCTGGAGAGTGAGGGATCCTCAGAGGGCCCTGCTGATCCCCCGGCAATGATGGTCTATGCCCTCAGGGGGCATCATCATCGCCACGGCAACTTCATGAAAATGAGAAAGGTGGGTGGAGCTTGGCCCAGCTCCTGAGTTTCCTGCGGCTCTCTTTATTCTCTGATGACTTTCTTGCCTTGCATCTGCCACTCTGTTTAACACCATGGTCATGAAATGAAAGCCCTTCCCCCTTAGTAGGCTGATTCCAATATGTGTGTTCAAATGGGTGTGCTCAGGAAGCTCGGCTCCAAGCTAAACAGCGACCGTATACGGGAGGAGTTGCTTCCTTTGAAGGTTAGTGCGACCCAGGCCAGGTGGGATGGAACGGCGGACCCCTTTAAAGAAAGACCAGCCAACAGGAACACTAATAAGTAGAACAGCTCCCCCTCTGGCCGGACTCTGTAGTGCAGCTCCTCTTTCACAGTGCGGATATTGCTGAGTTATGAAATCACCCCAATCCACACTTCATTTAGTAGTTGGAAATTATGTCACTTTGATCATAATTAAATGTATTTTTTTCAACCCCCTAAAACTGACATAGGACGAGTCTCACATGTGAACTCTGAAAATCATCAGCCGTTTCTTATCACTGGTAGCCCAACACAGCGGTGTTCATACTTTAGCATACAGGGTGACCTGGAGGGCTTTTGCCACCACAGGGTGCTGGGCACCACCCAAGAAGGGGGCGGGGCCCAGGCGTTTCTATTTCTAACAGAAGTTAGAAGAATTTCCATTTGTTGATGCTCTGGCTCCTGGACCACACTTTGAGAACCACTGGTCTAACAGATACCTCTATTTTTCTACTTCCACGTGGCTGCCTCTCCCTGTCAGGAAAATTCTTCTTTCTTCCTGGCAGAGATGTAATAACATTCCCTTTGTTGTTTCTTTCTTTGCATGTTTTCTGATTTTCTGAAAGTACCACAGAATGGTCCCAAAGGAAGTATTCATAAGCAGCTTGTGAAACACAGCTAGACGAATAACATTCCACTCATTGCAGCTGTATATTGAAATTCAAATTGATTTGATTGTGTGCATGCTTTGTTTACGAGTAGCATTATTTATCATACTTGGAATTGGACTGTCTTTATGGAGTCATTACCACCATTCAGTTAACACTGAGTGACTCCTCTTTGCATCCAAAATTGATAGAGCTAACAAATGAGCACTGAATTAAATCCATACTACTGCTCGTCTTATTGAAGTACTAGTAACATATGTCACAGTGTATGTGCTGCTTCCGTCATATACAAGTCATATGTCATATGTGTATACACAGGTATAGACACACATATCTATGAATCTGTAAATCTCTCTCTCTCTCTCTCTCTCTCTCTCTCTATGTATTAAGTTCTCTTGGACATGCATTAATATTTTCAAGAAAATGTCCCTGAGTATTTTGGGAACATGCCTATAAGTGGAGCCATTTGGAACATGATAAAGAATGTTTATAACGTTTTAAGAGTAAATTTCATTTAAAAATCAATTTATCATTATAACGCCTTCAGAAAGCAAGGCTGCAAACACCCATGGTGCCAGGTTTCTAACTGAAGAAGAGAAGGGAAGCATGATTCAGTTGCTTTCCCTACTAGATCTGAAATACATATATATATTTTTTTAAGGCATAAGCATACAGAACAGTTATTCAACACTTAGCATGTCGAGCATAAATTTAACAGTGATGTTAATATATGTCCTGTTATGGAACCTAATCGACTGGATTTACTGAATTGCTTTTGCTGTTAGCATATTCTTGGTAGAAATTGGATAAGGGGACACGTAGAACAGCAGTGGGTGTTTCCTGGACGTTCTAAGTGGTGGATCCATGGACACATCTGGCCAGGCCTGGAGAAACATGGCAGGAACAGGTTCTTTGACCATGAAACTGTCTCTGGAAGAACCTATAAAACCCTCTTGAAACAGTCGCTACTTTTTCTTGTCTCCTGAATTAAATTCTTTTGACCAATGAAGCAGAGTTTAGAGCGGTAACTTGCTCATATTCTCTTAAGTGATATTGGAATAGTGGCAGTAAACCTCCGTTCATTTCCCCCAAACTGAAATACATTTTATATACAGTCCAAACCATTCTCAGCCTACATTCCAGTAATATTCCCGATGCTCACAGAGGAAGAAATGTGATTTGTGAACTTAGTTCAGTGTCGCTGAGTTCTGCCTTCCCAGCAGGAGAGAGAAGATCTAAGCAGTAATCATCAGAAGGGGGGCCCGTCTCATTCGGGAACAAGCACACGTGTACATGGCAGCACATAACGCAAACGCTGGCTGTTGCAATAAGCACTACAGCATTTCGGGAAAGAGAAAGAAAAGATGAATCGTTGCCTGTACTTCAGAATAAATTCTGGGTAGGGCACAGTTCAAATGGAGACAAAATGCTAGTATGTCCAGGGGCTGCTTCAGAATTTTTACATAACTGGGGCCCAGGGATAACAAGCTACTTGGAAGGAAGAGATAAGGCATTTGTTTTGAAGTAAATACACTCATTTGACTTAGAGTGTACCGGCAAAGTGTTTTTAAAAGATACCTTTGTTTATGTTCTATATGATTTTTCTCCACTTACCTAGTTCTGTGTTTATGTTGGCCAGGAGAGGAAACCAGTAGAAGTTCTTGGGGTTCTAAAGCATCTCACCCTTGGTGCTGCCACTGCTGTAAAGCGCTCAGCATCTTTTTAAGGTGCCACGAGTAACAAGAAGGCTTCGATCAGAAACAAATTCTTCTCCAGTCTCACTCACCAGGAAGACTCTCTTTTTCTTAGTTTAGCTTCATATACTCCTGGCCACTTCTCCCTAATTGCATCTCATTATATCCAGTAATGCTCTCATCAGTTTCCCTCTTTTATATTTTTCACCCAACAGCTCTCAATCAGCAATTCCTCTGAGCATTAGTGTACAGTCTCATAGAGACTCGATTGACCCTTGAACCACATGGGTTTGAACCGTGCGGGTCATCTTATATGTGGGTCATCTTATATTGATCCCATGGGCAGGGGTCCTGGAACCGATCCCCCTTGGATACTGAGGGACGACTGTAGTTATGACTTTCTTAGGAACCTCACAAGATAAATCCTGTTTGAAAACGTGCAAGAGTCTAGTTGCTACGAAGCGAAGCTGGTAACTTTGAGAGTTGACTTCTGCTTTCTGGGGCACCTTTGATCAGCTTGCTTTTGAAAGATCCTTCTACTCAACAGTGCATTTGCTGAGGTGCAGGATAATTTTCACTTTTGACACAACCTCAGAGAAGCCAAGTTCAAGGACAGAGCTATGTAGTCTTTGTACCACACCTCGTAGTGATGGCGACTGTGATTACAGCCCAGCCTCCCTGAGTCCAGGGTCTCTGCCAGGAGCTGCTTCCCCTGATGGAAAGCAGGTGTCAGAGCACAGGGAGAAGGGACAGGAAAACAGAGCCCCGAGGAACTTCAGAAAACTGTAGGTCTGGCTTGATCACTAAACATGTCATTGGCAGAGGTAGTTCCTATTATGAAGTGACTTTATAGTTGTCTTTTTTTTCCTGTACAATAAATCTTAAAGAGAGTTCCAAAAGAAAGTGGTTTCAGAGTGTGTATTGCCATGAAATTCCTGTCATTTCTGACAACATAAATGAACTTGAATTCCAATGGCATTGTGAGCTTACATCCTTTGTATATTTATATAATCTTCCCTCCCCCAAAAAAGAATAGAACCTTCTTTTTCTAGCCAGTGTTCTGAAATGTCATAATGGTGTAGCTTGTTAGGGTAATTTTCATCCATTTTGCTGAGCCCTTGATTCGAGAGAAGGATCTCTCATCTGGAAACTTGTTCTTGAGCTCTGAGAAATTTTATTAAATTACTTTGGGTTTTTTGTTGTTGTTTCTTTGGGAATTCTTATTATTTAGGTATTGTATCTCTCATCCTTTTTCTCCTATTGTCCTATTTTTAATTATATTTTCTGAGATATTTTCTCAAATTTATCTTACCTAGTTTTCTATTACTGCTGTGTTTTTAAATTTCGGAAAGTTCTTCTTTATGTTGCTTAGTGCTTCTTCCTTAGTGCATCCTCTTCTTGCTTTATAAATGTTATCTTCTTCTCTATCTCTAAGAATATAAATGATAGGTTTGGGTTGTTTCCTATTGTGACTGTGGACTTTGCTTCTCTCTATGTGGTTTCTTTCTTCTGAGTTACTTTTTAAATTTTTTTTGAAATCTTTTATGTTAAAGATGTGTTATGATCCTTGACTGCCTGCTCACACTTAAGAGCAAACTAATACAAATCTCCATGCATGGGGGTGGGTCTTACTGCCTGTGGACTTGACTATAAAGTTATCTGGCCAGATTGTTGCCCTGGGGGAAGACCCAGATGGCTGCATTGCTGGATCTTTTCTCTTGGTCCGGTCAAATCCCTCAGAGAGACTCTTGCCCAGAGAGTGAAGCCCCAGCTCCCACTGTTCTGAGACCCCACTTGGGAAGGAAACTAGGGAAGTGGTAGTTTGTAATATCAGGTTTGTGGATTTTCAGACCTCTGATTTTCTTTACAGGAGCCTTGCCACTGATAAGAATTTGTGTTACCTAGTCTAAATTTTGTCCTCATCGCCAAAGGATAAATGTTTCATCTTCTACCAGAATTGAGAAGGGACAGTCATTCTGCTGCATGGAGTGAGGGAGGGGATCTGGAGTCTAAGTGCTTTAATTTTCAATGATTTTTGCAATATTCAAAGCACATGGAATTATGTTTTAAAAAAAAGTTATTATATATACCCGTACACCCACTACCACACTTTAGAAAGAACCCTCAATGAACAGTTAAATGTTCTTCAGGCGCCTTTACAGTGTTACTTCCTCTGTCCTTTGCTTTCCTATTTCTTTTCAGTAAGTGTATACACCTAAACATCATGTCATATTTTGCATGTAGTTAAACAGGCAAGTTTTTACTCTCACCATTGAGAGTCTCTGTGAGATGACTCATACTTGCACGGGTGATCTCTTCAGCAAAGACGCACATTAGAAGAAAAGTTTCTGTGTGGCCATCAGCCTGCTTTCTTCTGTAGCAAACCATCTTGTTACCTGAGATTACCTACCGGTGATGCTGCAGGTTCCACACTCGTGTCGTTTTTCTGAACCAGTGTGTCGCCTACTGGCTTTTGCTAGCATTCCAGGCCTCTAGCCTTCCTTTGGTCCACCCTTCTCCTTTAATGTCTAGAGAATTTAGAGATCAGTCATTTTCCTTCCATGCCCGTTCCAGAAGGAGCATGTAGGAGAATTCTAGAAACTTCACTCTATGGACCATGCCTTCAGTTTCGATATAAACAGTGGCTCAGAGGTGACACTGCCTCTGAGGGCCCCCATAGGAGACACCGTTGACAACCTTGCAGAGCCCTATTGGGATTAGTAGAATCGCAGATGGGGCTTGAGCATGCATGGCCATAAATGCCCGGAATTGTCTGTCACATTGGTCTAGAATGCAACAGTTCCTGGGCACCATACTTTTAGCACCCAGAGAAAATGCTCATCTTTTATCTGCTTTATATAGGCTCTTTAATTAGATACTTCGGCAAAGTCTTTGCCAATATGTAACATCCTTGACTGGACATCTCAAACTGGTTTCCTGAATTTAATTCTTTTTTCCATTTTGACATTCCTTCCATTTTAGGTGACTGGTAATGTATAACTGTTTTGGCCGGCATCTCCCAGAGTTTCGAAGGTTTGCATTTAAAATTATCCTGGGTGTCATTAACCAAAGGGAATCACTGTTAATATTTGTGTGCTTTTTTCCAAGTTATTTTTTCTTCTTTACTATGATGAAAGAAACAAAATTGGCATGCTAAATTTAAAAGATTCATTTTGTGATTATAATGTTATTATGTCTTCAGTATAGAAAATTTGGAAAATACAGAAATATATAAGAAATTTAAACCCAGAATCTGAATATTCAGACATAACCACTTTAAAACTTTATACTTTTATATTTCCTTAAGGTGTTATGTTTTATTTCTCATCACAAAAGTATTAAAGGCTCATTTGAAAAATATAGATACATAGAGTTATAGAGCACAAATAATTAGGATTCCTTTTTCAGACTTATCTTTCCCTGAAATAAGGTTCCTCAAGGTTTAGCTTCTTTAAAGTTGGTTGTTTATTTTCCCACACCCCCTACACATTACACTATTTATAACATTTATATAAAGCACACATTTCCTAAGATCCAAAGATTAGGCAAACTAAAATAAATAGGTGTGTACACCAACCTTTAAAATGTCTTACTTAAATAAAACTATAACACAGATACTATTCCACAACTTACTTTTTAAATTAGGTCATTGGCACTGAGCACATCTTTTAACTAAGTGAATATAATCTATCTTATTCTTTCTAATGACCTTATGGGATTGATATGCAATAATTTATGTAAAAAATTCTCAAATGACAGACACTTAACTTTGTTTCCAGTTTTTGTACTCTTATACTCAACACTGCTGTGTGTATCTTTATATACACAAAGCATTTTGCATATGTGAGCAAAATGTCTTTTTAGTCAGATAGATTCCTAGAAGTAAAATTATTCAATCAAAGGATATATGAATATTTATCCAATTAGTGGAAGTCCAATTATTTTCCAAAAAGACAGTATAAATTTTACCAAAAATATATAAACATGCCTATTTCTCCACACCCTCACCAATACTGAATATCGTCAGCCTTTAAATGTTTTGCCAATCTGCGCAATCCAAATTACTAATTGTTATTTTAATGTATATTTCCTTGAGTATAAACACTCATCCAAACCTGATTTTTTGCAAGCAGACAGCCTGTTTGCTGCTGGATGGCTGACAATCTATGTTGAAAAACTACATTCCCCAGCATGCACTGCTTCCAGGGCTTGTCCTATTCCTACTTTTGTCTACAGCAGGTTAATGCATTACTCTCATGCCCATATCCATCTCAGAATTAGAGGATAAGGCACAAGAGACCTTCATCAGACCACTCATATTACAATCCCAGTCGTTTCCTGAGCATGGTAGTTGGAATGGCTGTAGGAAGAAGCACTGATGGTGGCAAAGCTGATGCTTTACACTGTCTACCTGAGAAAGCAGAAGCTAGTTTCAGAGTTGCTTTGAATCTTGCATTTCGGATCTCAGGAGCACATGGTGAAGATACTGAAGTGATTGCGAGTAGTAGCATCTAGGTATCTATATCCACAATTGCAGGTTTGCGTGGTTTCCAAATAACAAAGCACAAATGGGTACTAGTTGTGCTTTTGGACCCAGCTGTACCAGTGATTATTTCTCCCAGATTCTGTGCTTGGCCATTTGTCTGTGTTGCACTTCTCTGAGTTTTCACTGTTTTGGTGTCTTCATCGTAATCACCGTATGAATTCGAAAAGGCCGTGTCATGAGTATGAACCAGACACTATTTTAAATCAGAAGTTTCTGGATTGCCTCTGGGTGAAATATTTTCTATAATTTCATTCTATTTAAACATAAGCTTATAAAACGTTGGAAAAGGTAACAAAAGGAAATACAATAGTAGATGTTTACGTCTTGCCGTGACACGCTACCCCGAGGATTCTGACAGCGGATGTCAGGGGATCCACCACAGCTTTAAATATTGAACGATGGGATTTGTGCCAGTGGAGCATATGGTTTTAAATGAACAATGAATATTCTATGATCTCGTGTTTGACGCCTGGGAGGAAAGTGGATTTGTGAAGATCTGGTGCAGCTGAGCCTCCATCAGAGACAGCCCTTTTCATCATTGGTATCTAAGGTCTAAAGATGGATTGAGGGACTCGTTGGAAGAAGT
The DNA here is from genome assembly GCF_003031525.2 of Neophocaena asiaeorientalis asiaeorientalis. Taxonomy (NCBI): domain Eukaryota; kingdom Metazoa; phylum Chordata; class Mammalia; order Artiodactyla; family Phocoenidae; genus Neophocaena; species Neophocaena asiaeorientalis. Next base: position 8,816,087 of record NW_020173037.1, read on the forward strand.
CAGACGAGGGTGAGGTTGTTAATGAGTTACGGTTGTGCCCCACGACGGCACCAGCAGCTGCTATGATTAGATACGTTTTGAGTGACTTGCTGGTGTCCCTAATGATTGGAGTTGCGTGAATTTTCTAACGCTGGTTGCATGGTGACTTCACCCCTGTCCTAGGAGAGGTCTCCGTTGGTTTATCTCCCTCTGGTGTCTCCTGATGGTTTTGTTTTTGTTTTTTTTTGCTGTACGCGGGCCTCTCACTGTTGTGGCCTCTCCCGTTGCGGAGCACAGGCTCCGGACGCGCAGGCTCAGTGGCCATGGCTCACGGGCCCAGCCGCTCCGCGGCACGTGGGATCCTCCCGGACCGGGGCACGAACCCGCGTCCCCTGCATCGGCAGGCGGACTCTCAACCACTGCGCCACCAGGGAGGCCCTCCTGGTGGGTTATTAACATGGGACCATATCTCCTTCCCTCCAGGCCTCAGAGGTTCGCTTTTCTCCTTCATGTGTTTGCCAAAAGCAAAGGTAACTAAAAGAGCGTTGTACCAGGAGGCATTTTGTTTGTTTGTTTGTTTGTTTATTTATCGTTGCACTGCACGGCATACGGGATCTTAATTCCTCGACCAGGGATCGAACCTGTGGAAGCGTGGAGTCCTAACCACTGGACTGCTGGGGAATTCCCAGGAAGCATATCATTAATACTTAGTAAAAATAAGTCCCTGGCTTATGGCAGCCTCAGTTGACAATCAGGGGCTTTTTCCTATTTATTCATTTCTCATTGGAGGGGAAAACTCAGAGGCCACTAGGCTGGTGGTGAGGAGAACAGAAGGCTGCGTTTCATGACTTTAGTGATTACATTTCTGTTGTTTGGATTGGCTTTAAAATGCTTGTAGAATTTCAAGACCCCTGGCCACCAGCTCAGTGATGGTCTAAACAAGCGATAGAACTGTTTCTCTGATCACCCACAAGCAAACCCGGTATGAAGGGTCAGCTACCACCGGGCTTCAGGCTGCAAGGAGAGTCCCAGGTTGACTGTTTCCATGGCCACAGGGATTGGCACACTGCGTGGCAGTCGATCACGAGGAAGGTGGTCTCTAAGGCACGGCTTCTCAGATTTGAAGGTGCACACAAGTCCCCTGGGAATCATGTTAAAATGTGGGTTCAGATTCTGTAGCTCTTGGTGAGGCCTGGGCTTCTGCAGTACTCACCAGTACTCACCAGCTCACGGGTGCTACTGATACTGTGGGTCCACATCCCACACTTTGAATATGCGAAGTCTTGGGTTCTAAATCTTTTAATTAAAGCTGAAGATAAAAACACAACCTCCATTGGTTTGTGATCCCTTGGGTTGTACATCTTGTACCAACCATCCACTCCCATGCTCTTACCTGGACCTACGTGAACAGAAATTGAATTTGTGCAGCGACCAAAAGCTGATTCCCGTTTCTCTGATAATCCCTTTATTCCTCGTGAGTTTGCAAAGTAGACCCGCTACAGTTAAAGTTGAGCTTTAATAAATGAGCTGAAAATATGTTCAGCCTTTTACTATTTGAAACATAGTTCACGTTTTGCTGAACTACAAGTGCAGGACTTGGGAACATTTGTTAAGGAAGGTAATGCTGAAGAAATAGTTTTACAGTTTCCAATCTGTTACCTCCCTGTCAGGACTTGGTTCAGCCCTTGCCTCCAGCCGGGGGTCACTGCCATTAGAGCACCCTGGCGCCCCTCTGCTTGGGGTCCTGGCGCTGCACCAGGACCAGCTCTGCATCCCATTCATCCCTGGGTCTACATGCTTCCCAGAGCAACTGGCACCCGTGCTCAATGCATGTTAGTGAAAAAAATTCCCATTGGAATAAAAATATAAAGTAAATTACGGCATGTCACCCTGGTGGAATAAAATGTACCTGGGGAAATTATGGTTGCAACAACATGAAAATTTTATATTATGTTAAGTGAAAAAAACTGGATGTAACCATGCACCTTTGTGTGTTTACAATTTTTAATATACACAAATAATGGACAAATAACAGAAAGGAATGTGGGAAAGAGAACGGTAAGCTAGTCAAGATGTAGATTATAGATGATTTAACTTCCTCTTAAAAAGTATTCCTTTCTTATGAAACAGTTTCCAACAAATTATAGGAAAAAAGAAACCACAAGAGTAATATTTTACTATTATTAGACATTATTTGTGCTTCCTTCCACATATTTAATTGCAAAAATCCACTCTACCTAAGGCTCCTTTTAGAGATATTAAACAGATTTTGAAAACATTTCATTAACTATAAGAGTGAATAATTTTTTATAGATTATGTTAATGCTCTCATTTTTCTTGTAAACTTTATAGCATTCCCTAAAGTTTGATGAAACGTACAAGGCCCTTAAGGAAGAGCTCATGTCCTCACCCAGACACTCAGTAAAAAAGCTGTTAGGAATTCCCTTTCTCAAATGAGTTGCCACAAAACTCCCACATCTTTCAATCCAATTCGGTAGTCTGTTCCCCAGTGCCCTCCTTTTCTTTTGGCCTCTGTACTACCTAAGTTTTTTTTTTTCCTAATTTATTTTTTAACATATTTATTGGAATCTAATTGCTTTACAATGTTCTGTTAGTTTCTGCTGTATAACAAAGTGAATCAGCTATATGTATACATATATCCCCACAGCCCCTCCCTCTTGCGTCTCCCTCCCACCCTCCCTATCCCACCCTTCTAGGTGGTCACAAAGCACCGAGCTGATCTCCCTGTGCTATGCGGCTGCTTCCCACTAGCTATCTATTTTACATTTGGTAGTGTATATATGTCCATGCCGCTCTCTCACTTCGTCCCAGCTTACCCTTCCCCCTCCCCGTGTCCTCAAGTCCATTCTCTACATCTGCGTCTTTATTCCTGTCCTGCCCCTAGGTTCATGAGAACCTTTTTTTTTTTTTTTAAGATTCCATATATATGTGTTAACATACGGTATTTGTTTTTTCTTTCTGACTTACTTCACTCTGTATGACAGAGGCTAGGTCCATCTGCCTCATTACAAATAACTCAATTTTGTTTCTTTTTATGGCTGAGTAATATTCCATTGTATATATGTGCCACACCTTCTTTATCCATTCATCTGTCGATGGACACTTAAGTTACTTCCATGTCCTGGCTGTTGTAAATAGAGCTGCAATGAACATTGTGGTACATATCTTTTTTTGAATTATGGTTTTCTCAGGGTAAAACCCAGTAAAATCGTGTCTTTGTTTTCATCTTGCATAAAATCTAGCCTCAGTAACAGGTATGTCCCTTCATCTTTCTGCCTACAACCTTTAAGTTTGAAAATAATGTTACTAGGTAAAACCAGCTAGCAGCTGATACGGTCACTTTAACCTTTTGCATTTTCACCTGAGAAGGAAAAATTTTGTTCAGAAATTTGGCAACATGAGTCTGTGTTGAAATAGTTTGAGTGATGATGAACAAATCCTCTTTTCGTTAGACTAACCTGTTGATTCCTTTCCTTTATCCAGATGGACCCTCTTCTTGTCTCTTTCTCCCAGCTTTCCCCTACTAGTTTCTGTTTCTATCTCTGTATCTCTGACTCTTTCTTCTCCCTTAAATTGATCTGTACTTCTAGATAAATGTCTTCAAATTAATTTTATTCAGATATTTGAGAGATTATATTTACATGTACAAATGCGTACATACACTCACATCTGTTTACCTTGTGTCATCCTCATGTTTCTAGAAGTGCAGCATTCATGAGAAGAGTCTCCTTTGGCTCACCTTGTACCTCTAGAGCCTACCATGTCACTTAATATGTTTTCATTGAAAGAATGAACATATGAATTGAAGCAGGAGCAAATGCTATTAGTAGTGAGGTAGGAACTAGTGTGGGAAACCAACAAGTTACTAGAAACTCTTACGATTATAGTTTGCATGTCCACATTGATTGCCCTTTTCTCGTATCTCCAATCATGTCACTTTGTTGGTAAATATTTCTCCTTCTCCTGTGATTCACTATTTGCTGTCAATCCATGGCCTTTAAAAGGTATTTACCCTTTCATTTTCATACCAATTGCCCCTTTTCCTCTGAGAAATGTGGACAACACTCAAGAAACTGTAATTCCATCTCCTCCCTGAGCTAGGACAGCACTTGGTTTTCACCTCTCTTACATCATTCATCTCATTCTGCTCCATCATTTAGGAACTTGGCTTACGACTCCTACGAGGTTCTAAAGCCCATTTAAGAAAACAATGATTTCTCTCCTTTTGTATTTTAATCTCTGGGATTGCCTAAATTGGTTCCTGGAACATCACTGACATTGGCTGAATTGAATTTAGAATTTGAGACATTCTGTACAATTCCTTTAAACAATGTTTATCAAGAGATGGAGAGCAGAAATAATTTTCAAAGAGTAAGGTTCTCAAGGTAAAAGTCATATTTATTCAACTTCTCTGAGGCAAAAACGAGCATTGCATCTTCCACAAATAAAAAGACTTTGGTGCATTTAATGTGTTCCTATAAAATTAGATGTGCTATACATTGTAAGGGATTTTTACAGATTCTTAGAATAGTATCTCCTTCATATGGAAGATGGGGAAGAAAGTGAGTTTGCACAAGAACAGGTCAAATGTATCTTCGGCTGGCCAAGCAGAACAATGTAAATTCCTTATTTTATTTATAAATCCTGACGCTGTTGTCCCAGAAGTACTTCGGAGCTACTCATGACCTGCTGGGAGTCTCCGATACTACCTCTGTCACTCTCATATTTCCCCCCTTCACTATTCTGCAGTATTTGTGTGGCTGATTTATTTGCCAATCTCCTCAACTTGACTGTGGGCTTTGGGTGGACTTTGGCCCCATACTTAGTCCTTGACATAGAGTAGAGGACAGACACTTTTAAATTGGGTTGTTTACGCAAAGCCCCATAGTGAATGATGATTTAAAGAAGAGAAAACTTCTATCGGTGGCTATCCTGGAATGTGCGAATATAATTTCATCATCTACTTTAGTATTTTTCAAATGCTGTTCCTCCCTGGTGGATGGGGGCATGGGACGGAGGAAGGAAAGGCAAAGGATGAGTCTCTAGGGTCCCTAACTTCACTCCAGCTCAGGCTTCTGTTTTGTTCCGGCTTCTGTAATTTGAACAGTGTTATATGGCTGTAGGGTTTTTGTTTTGTTGTTGTTGAAGCCACGGACTAGTTAGTTTCCAAATATCAGTGTGGTTGAACCATGACAAAGAGGAAAATCAAAGGAGCTGTGGGAATGATGCCTATACGTGTGCCTTAGTAATTATTATAAAAGGGAAGAAAAGAGAAGAATCTTAAAAACCAAGAGAAATTAGTATTGCCTTGTTTGAGTGTTTGGTGCTAGAATAGGGCTTGCTTCTGACTTATAAACTTTTAACTCATGCTCCAAAGGTCAGAGAGGACAGAAAACTTTTATATTTGAACAGGTGTTTTGAGACCTTTGGAAGTAAGTTTGTAAGTTGGGTTGCCTTCAGAGACAACAGACGTACATCATTGTAAAAACGAACCCATCACTTTTCCAGTAGTTTCAGCAAGAAGACGTTTGGATGTAGAAGTCAGGTGGGAAATGTTCAGAGTATGTTCATTCTTGAAATGTTGGTAGACAAATCTTGATATCAGAGATATTGTTTGACATGTACATTTTATTTGATCCTGCATCTTTGGCTTGAGTAACATCTGTCTTGGAAAGACTTGCCATACCTTTACTCTATTTGGGTGGACAAACTATCTTTTTGATCACATTTCTTTGCAAATGTTTTCAATCAGTTCTACTACCTGCAAAATACCAAAGTAGTTGAGGAGATGGGTCTTTCCATCGGGTTCCCTATGCCTTGATCCAGGACCTCATTCATTTACCCAAAATAAAACTATTGAATTCAACATGTACTAAATATTATAGAGCCACAGACACAATTGTCGAGGAAATACAGAGTGAGGACCTTGCTGAACATTGTTTGACCTACATTAACATATCACACTCAGTTCTAATATTTTCTATGTTTTACTTTCTCAATATGTCCTCCTTTTCTTGCTTATTTGAAGATTTATTCTGATTAATTTAGTACTTATTAGAATAAAGATAATATTCTGATTCCAGATTTCCACTGGAAAAATACCAGTTTGTAATTTTTCCAAGCTGTTCACAGCATGCATCTAATAATCCCCTGATGAAGAGTTTAATGATTTCTTTGCATTGGCGATCTGTCATAATGCAGTGCCTGCGAGCTCTTCTTAGTTAAACCATAGAGATGAAAGAAAGTCCAATCTTGATGAGCAATTCATTCCTTCACATTTCCGTTGTTAAGGATGTCACTGTTCAGTGACTAAAGAAGCATCCAAGTCTCATTAAACCGTCACGCCATTCAGGAATGGCACAAGGTGGACCAAATGAAAAAGGAACGTGCTATTTCTGAGCTTAACGCCAGCTCTCCTGCTTCTCTTTTGTCTGGTTTGATACGTTGACGTCAGCGTCTCAGCTAATGCTCTTGACAAGTATGTACACTTTTATTTGCCAGCCTGGTCTTAACTTTCACAAAAGAACGGCTGGAGACCTTCTAGCCCTGAGACAGCTGCTGGGATAAAAGGCACCTTTCACTAAAAAACACTCTTTCCTCTTGTGATGTGCCCTAAAATGCAGCAATGCAGCCACTGGAGGGGGACTCTGAAAGCCAAGGTAGAAAAAGAAAATTGCTGGATTCATGGTTGGCAGTAGAGTTATATGTAGTTGGCCATACAATTGCAATCTTGCTGGTAAACCAAGATGTGTTGCCATGGCGAGATGGCTATAAGAGGAAAAACAGGTGGTGCTGGTTGTATTGGAGACAAAGAAATAAAAACTCCGTGTCTCCTTCTATGTAAAAGTTATGTAGAATTCAATAATTTAGGGAAGAATAATCAGGCTTGTACTACCATTTTTATCCCATTAATGTAGAAATCCACCATGCAAATGGTTACATTATTCATGTCTGTGTTTTCCAGCTCAGGAGTTACCCCTCTCAGTCCGCTTATCAAACCATTTCCCTTATTTCCTCCAACTCAAGTAAATGCCCATTTTATTTATTCAACCTATCATGATTTAAAGCAAGATTTCCCACCAAATATTTTCACTGCAAGTTCTCTCTCTCAAACCAGTCTCTTCTTTTTCTGAAGAAAAGAGAATCTTTTTTGACAAATATTTATTGTACAGATACATTATGCAAAACACTGCTATACTCTTTGTATGTATGCTATCTGATACAAATACAAGCTGACCCAGGCCCTGGATCATTAACATATTATATCTTATGCCGCAGACTGTTTTGCCCTCTAATATTTACATGACGAGAAAGAGCGTGCAGTATTTTTTTCCACTTAACAAAGGTTGATTCATGAGTTTCTAAAAATGCATAATTTAATAATGAAAAATGAAATTTTAATCACTATTATCGAAGAGGATTTCTTCTTTCATTTGTTCCAATGTTTAGCATTAAACAATAATACTGCTTGATGGAGAACTAGATAAGTACAAGTTCCCACTTTGCCTCAAAATATAGAGATGACCTATGCCATCAGTTTCGTAATAAAGCACGTCAGTGGGATTTTGTTTCCTTGAAGTAAGACTTTTCTAAATTCCATGAGAGGAACATGTAATAGAGGCAATATATTACTTGAGATCGGAAACATCTTTGGAAGATGTATTTCTGGCGGAATGGTAGAATAATTTCCCTGAACATCACTACTGTTAAAAGCAACTGGAAATGTCAAATTTAAAAGATGTTTTAGTTGCATCAGTGAGTTAACAAGACACTAAATTCTTCTAAACTTGAGCTTTATTTTCAAAGCTCAAAGAATGGGGAAGAAGAGACAAATCCCAAAGGACTGCCCAAGCTGGGAGTCTAATAGAAGACCCTGCTTATAAAGCTGGAACCCCACACATCTACAGCTTCAAAGTGAAGGTGAGAGGTAGACCCAGACTCATCCCCTAAAGACAAGCAGAACTGTCTTCCTCCAACCTTGCTACTAGGTGGAAAAAAGTTAAAATGTCTCCTCAGTATTCACAAAAATAGATTAGTCCTCACACAGATTTGTCAGCTAAATTCACATCACTTGAGAAATCCAGAGAATATATAAGTAAAGGATTTAAGTTAAAGTGGTGGCAGGCTATTAGTGTCTCCAGGCACCTGGCAAATACAAATGAAAATCCAAAAGGAAATAAAATTCCTTTTGGAGGTTATCTGCCTTCAAAATAAATCACAAATTTTCTAAAAGATAAAGTTCCAAGGACCTAAATTCACAACCAACAATTCAGAATATCCAAAGAACCAAGGGGCCATACCCATAAAGCAATGAATAATCAAATAGCTGAATCAAACTCACAAAGATATCAGTCAGGCACAGAACATGAGATAAGCATGAATGAATATGCTCAAAGAAATGAAAGAGAGGTTTTAGGTAAGGAAAGAGCACAATGACTTAGCATATTTGAAAAAAATCAAATAGAATTAACAGAAAAAAATATACATATATAAAATATTAATTTTTAAAAACTCAGTGAGTGGGTTTACCAGATTTGAAAGAGTGGAGAAAAATAATGAATGGGAAAATATTTTGTGAGGACATTATACAGAATACAATTCAGAAAAACAAGAGTTAGAAAATATAGAAGATTAAGAGACAGGAAGATGGAATGAGAAGCTCTACGTGCCTGAATGGAGTTCTGGAAGGGAAAAAAGAGAGGCAGAATAAAACAAGTGTAACTATTTGAAGACAATTTTAGCTGAAAAATTTCCAGAACCGATGAAAAGCATCAATCATTAGATTCCAGAAGACCAAAATTTACCAAGAAAGATAAATTAAAAACATTCACACAAAGATACATCATAGTCAATCGTCAAAACTTCAAGAACAGGGCTTCCCTGGTGGCGTGGTGGTTACGAATCCACCTGCCAATGCAGGGGACACGGGTTCGAGCCCTGGTCTGGGAAGATCCCACATGCTGCACGGAGCAACTAAGCCCGTGCACCACAAATACTGAGCCTGCACTCTAGAGCCCTCAAGCCACGACTACTTAGCCCACGTGCCACTATTGAAGCCCACACACCTAGAGCCCGTGTTCCACAACAAGAGAAGCCACCACAATGAGAAGCCTGCACACCACAACGAAGAGTACCCCCCGCTTGCCCCAACTAGAGAAAGCCCGTGTGCATCAACGAAGACCCAATGCAGCCAAAAATAAATAAAATAAAATAATTTTTTAAAAATACCTATTAAAAACACTTCAAGAACATAGAGAGGTTTTTAAATCTATTGGAGGGATAGGAAGAAGACATTGCCTTCAGAGGAAACATAATGAAACAAGACCCCACTTCTTACTAGCACCATTGGGATCCAGCACATTTTTTATTATGCAGAAAGTAAAATATATTTAATGAGAAATGTTTTTAAGTGTTTGAGTAAAATAAAGATACTTTCAAGTCAAGACAAATGGAAAGAGTTTGCCACCAGGAGACCCTCAATTTAACAAATTTAAAAGTATACTCCTCAGGAAAAAGAAGTTTTTCCAGAGAGAAGGTCTGAGAAACAAGAAGAAAGGATGAGCAAGAAGCGGTTATATATGTGGGTAAATCAGATACAAACATTGACTGAATAAAACAATAACAATAACAATGTCAAGATAGAAAACTCTATGTAAAAAATACCTATTTGGGGAATTATAGTGTTCTAAGATTGTATTGTTTGAGAAAAAGGGTAAGATGATGATTAACTTTAGACACTGATAACTTATGTATATATGCTAACAAGTCTAGGGTGATTATTGAAATAAAAGTAATAAAGCCTTGAAACTAATACACTTGAAACTAATAAGGGGATAAAATGGAATGGGAAAAAACTGATAATTTCAAAAGAAGGGATGAAAGTAGAAATAAAATCTTAGAAATGGCAAGAAAAAGAAATACAAAGCAAGGATAATAGAAACAAATACACATATATCTTTAATCATAATAAACATAATTGGACAATAAAAGACAAAGATTCTCAGGCTCAATTGAAAATGATAAGCTGAGTCATTTGCTTATGTCATTTTTTTAATGTGAGTTTCTTATAGATGGCATACAGATAGGTCATGTTTTTTAATCCACTCTTCCCATTTCTATCTTTTAATTGGTGTATTTAGACCATTTACATTTAATGTGATTCATGATATATTAAGGATTAAAATCTAACATTTTATTTTGTATTTTCTGTTCACACTTTTTTCATTTTCTTATTTTCTTTTCCCGCCTTCCTGTAGATTATTTGAACATTTTTTAGAATTCCATTAGATTTATCTATAGTGTCAAATAATTTTAACGTCTCTCTCCTCTTGGTAATGACTCCTATTGCTTGTCTTTTTTCATTCGGTTTGAGATCTTCCTGGTTCTTGGCCTGGCATGATAAATATGTTCTTCTGTATCATTAATAGCACTGCCATATGAAACAGTAATTATACTTATTGCACATAAAATTACAGGAAAAAGCATTATCCTTATAAAGAAATTTACAAATGTGGATCTTCACTAGAAGCAAGGGAATGAGTGTGTCTGAGATAAAAGCTCAGGAAGTTGGCGGTGTATCTCTCTTCGATCAGTGTAGCTCAAAAAATTAACACTCATTCAACCCCTGTCACTAGAAGAGGGACCAGAAGATAGATGATATGACAGGTTCTAATTCATGTAGTTGGTTTATACACTTATAATCTAAAAAAGCTGGAAACCAAGAGGCTAATCAAGCTTCCTGGTCCTTTGAGAAACATTTTAATGTCCAAAAAGTATAAGCATGGTTGAAAAGTGATTAATTCAGTTTGTCCCCTGAGACTCTGAAGATCAGACACCCATATCAAGTTGATGAAGACTGTGTCACCAAAGTAGATCATAGCTGTTGGTTACTGATAACTGTGAAGAAGAAAATAAAATGCAAGTTTAACACCAGAAACACCTCAATCATCGTCTAAGGTTTTCACTAGCTCTGCAATTAGAGACATGCTCCACGGTCAGTGGTTTGCTGCCTTGTCAACATCTTTCCCAGGGTCTGGACAGCAACAGGACACTCAAGCAGCTGCTACATAGTGAACTGAGGGTAGAAAGAGAAAGACAAAGAGAACCATCAAAAGAAAAATAGACGGTTGAAATTCACCTACTTTAACACCATGAACTGATTATTACTTAAAGGTCTATTGTACATTCTAATTTTTCAAGTGAGAATGTCTTCTTTATAGCATAAATACTTTGGCATGTTCAGATTTTTTCTGTATTAGTTGCCAAAGAAGAAACATTTAATTTCCTTCCCAAATGAAAAATCTAGTTCTTGCTGAAAATGTATACTTTAAAGGAATTCTTTAGAGAAAGAATTTTGCAGGTGGTCTCTACTACAAATAAAAATGTGAAAAGGCCCTTAGAGAAACTTTCGTCCCATAACCTTCTCTCTGTATTCTCATGCTGGGTTGCCATTTAAGTAGAACCTCCATGGGAGTCTTAAATGCCACAGCAGGCGTGTTCCTGCCAGCTGTTTGTATAGGTCACCCAGCCGAGGGCTTCAACTTTAGTGTTCTTGGATCCGTTATGGCTCCACTGGAGGGTTGAAATTTAATCTTCAAAAACTGTTCTGTAACAAACTGGCACTTTGGGCTTTTGCTGAAATAGTTGCCTTCTTCCTGGCTTGAGCTATTCATGAACTGGAACTGCATTTTTTAAGGTCAGCTTCTGCTTGGCAAAGTCGGAGGAGTTTGGCTGTAGGAGAATTTCTGGCAGGGGAAGGATACTTAGAAGCTGAATCAAATGATATAATCACCCCATTTAGAGATCAAGGGACATCTTCAAACAAATACTAACAGAGTATTCCCTTCTGCCTAATTTTTGTGAAATTCTTACCCAGAGCATTACTGACTTAGTATGAAAAAAGGAAGCAGAGTGCTATCCCCCAGTTTCTTTATGGCATGGTTCGTCTTATGTCTCCTATCAGTGTCTGCAGGGCTAGCAAACAAGTATGAAAACCCCTCTCTTGGCAAGAACCTGTTGGTAAAATGTAAGAATCTTTTTTCAGACTGTGTGCTGCCAAAGGAAATATTTTGAGAGTTTACTTAATTTTAAGAGCCTCATTTCCCTTAATTAAACCACAGCTTGAAATTTTGTGTATTTAGTTAAGCTCGCTGGGTTGATATGAGAACAGTAGTTATTAAAATAATCCCTAACAGTGAGTAACCCAAAAGTTATTGTTAGTGGGCTTTAAGTTTCCTTCTAGGACGCTTTTTGCCAGTCCTTACCTATTATTTCAGTTATCCTGATTGTATTTGGTTTAACCTAAATTGAAAAGCACTTGACCTTTCGTGCACACATCCACAGACGGAGAGGAGAGGGCTTCCATACCTGAAAAGAAATCAATGATGATATTCTAATGATTGGATCAAAAGCATTTTAAACCTTTTTTGTCTGCCTCTTTAGTTTTTCCACATTGAATTCATTAATGATTACTTTAATAATGTATATGTAAGATCTCACTTCCTAAAATGATCTGGTATCATGTGATTTTTTGCAATGCCTGCCCCTCAAAGCAGACTCTGGGCTCTAGAGAGACCAAAAACTACAAATTCTCTTTCAATTAATTCTTCTTGAAAAAGTCAGAGTATCCTGAACTTGGTTATTATCAGAGAGTGGCTTGAGAATAAAAACTTCTATGTAAGTGCTGAGTATTGCTGTTGGTCATTAAGTATCACTAGATGTAGCCCAAGGGATTATTAACACAAAAGCGACTTTATCTAGGCACGAATAAGGACTTATTCATTATCTTTTTATTTCAAATAAGGTATTACTAGGATATATGATATATGCCCTAGTATATATACTGAGAATATTAATCTTTTTTTCCATTATGCCTTGTTGACAGAGCTTTATATAGATACGTCTGTGGAGTTAGAGCTCTATTTATTTACATCAAAATTCTAATACCTGTATCACAATTTTTGAATTATAATGTTACTTAAGTGAATTTTTCTGGAAAGAAATCTTCCTATGGATGCAGGAAGCTTTGAGAGAAGTTCTGGTGACTGTGGTAATGGAGTTGGACATAGCAGGAGCTGGAATCACACTATCTCAGATATGGTTTTCTGGGTCTCAGAGAGGGTTAGGGAAAGCTCTGGGCTCTTCCTCGACAGGTCAGGGCCTGGCTGAGATGTGTACACACCTCCACCACACATCAGTGTCCCATCCCTGAGAAAGGTAGCATTGAGAGGGCCGGAAATAACAACTGTGTGGTAGGCAGAATATTGGCCCCCAAAGATGTCCACGTGCTAATCACTGGATCCTATGAGTACATCTCCTTACATAGCAAAGGGGAATTAAGGTCACAGATGGGATTAAGTATTCAGCTGTGGGTAAAATGGAGAGATTTTTCTGAATTATCCAGGAAAACCCAACGTAATCAATCACAAGAGTCTTTATAAGTGGAAAAGCGAGGTAGACAAGAAGGCACTAGAGGGATGGCAGCGTGAGGACTTGACCCATGGTTGCTGGCTTTGAAGGTGAAGGAAGAGGCCCAAGGAATGTGGGCAGCTTCTAGCAGAAAGTCAAGGGAAAGAAATAGCCCTTGGAGACGTCAGACGGACGGTAGCCCTGCCTCCCAGGACCTTGCTTTTAGTGCAACAAAACCCATTTTTGTTTCGGCTTCTGAACTACAGAAGGTAGTATACTTCTATAAGTTTGAGTAATTTGTCAGGTCATTCAAAGAGCAGCAGTAAACGAATACACAGCTGTTAGCACTTATCGATCACCATCAAAAGTGCTTGACGTGGGTATCCTAATATTCCACTGTAAGATGACTATTATCTACCTTTGATGAAGAAACTGAAGCTTGCCTGAGATAGCACAGAAACTAAGTTTCTGGAAAACGCAACTTGCCTCTTCTGACAGACAGAGAGAGGGATTGCTCCACTTAGAAATCCAGGGGTAGGAGGAAGGAAGACTAAATCATGAAACAGCGCACTATGTTTCCTATATTATTTCTATCTCTTGCGATGGAGCTTATTTCAGAATTAACCTCATTAAACGGTGTGCATTTTATTGCATGATTTCAGGGTAGTATGGTAGAAATAATATAGGATCAGGACATAAAGACGCTAGTCTGATCTCTGATGCTAATTAGATGATTGTTCTGAGCTTCTTCATATAAAGATAATAATAGTTATCTTGTTTTTTTAGCATCAAATTAGATTAATAAATATGGGAAAATGTAAGTGTTAAATAATGTCCCATTCATAGTATTACTATTCTCTTGGGCTTTAGAGCACTTTTTAAAATTCGGTAGCTTATTCTCTGACATACTAAGAAGTTGGTGAAATAGTTGTCATTCTACCAGTTGATAGGACTCGATGCATGAAATACACTAAAGAACTTTCCCGAGTGAATCTGTAGTTCTTAAATGCCCTTCACGTGCCTCTTTCAGCTCATCAGCCTCCATAAATCTGTCCATGTGCAGTGCAATATCTGTTCCCTTTTAAACAGGAAACTTTCCTTGATATGGTACCCACAGCTCCTTATTTCTTCAAAAAATAGCATCACAACATGTGTCTGATTTCCAAAAATTGTTTACATGACCAAGTAGCTTCTATCCTCATGATTGAGTTGTAAGGGTAGGAAACGCCCATTCAATTTCCTTGAAATACAGGGACTCAGAATATATAGACAGAATTCAAGAAGCCTTTTCAGATGTTCTGGAGACAATTGCTGAGTAAAGCTAATTCAAGGAACAAACTTCAACAATCACACTTGGCATCAAGGAAAATACTCCTCCAAACCCTGTGGTTCCACCTTCCCCAGCTACATATGCACTCGTGGTCATTCAGGCCACTGGGGAGGGTCTGCTAGACTTGATTAGTTAGACTTTATTCATTTCACTAAATGACTGGTTACTGGTTTCACTGGAATAATAGACTTTGCCTTCTAACACTGCTACCAAAAATAGTACAAAACCATGCAGAAACTGTGAAGCCCTTAACACAATTGCTATCTTTACTGGATAAACCAAATCATGAACAGGCCATATCTAGAATTCCTGGATCCGTCGAAGTCTGTGAACACCCTAAGGCTTGGTTATCTCTGTCTATAGACAAGGGAAACTTCTCTAAAATAGCACCTGCTTTAATGTAGTGGTAGATCTGCGAGTTATTAGGATTTTTCGTGGCACATCTCTATGGGTAGGCTCCTGATACAAATGCTACTGATCCTTCTGTTTATTTTTTTAGAGCCATGAAAACATATTCACAAATTACGGCTTAAAATACAAGATCGTAATTTGGCCTAGGCCAGGTCTGTGAACACAGAAGTTTGGCATCATCAACCGCAAGCTTGAAAAGTCCACTGGGATTGAGGAGCTATGAGACTCTAGAGCAAATGAAGCAAGGATGATGGTGGCAGAGCTGAGGGCTACACGGACTTTCCAGGCATAAAGAAACCTCCTCTAATACCCAAAAGTTATTTGAAATGACCTGGGATGTGTCAATTTAGCCAGTAGGAATGTTAGAGCTTTTAAATTCCCTCTTTAAGGAAAGATTCAGTCCTTCATGGTTGTAAAATACTTACCTCATGAATTCCTAGAGTACAGGTTATATAGAAGAGAGTATCAGTCATACAGTATGCTTTAATTCCACAGTCTTTTAGGAAACCATGGTTTGATCAAATACTTTCCTACGATTCCACTAACGTGAGTAACCCTGTTTTGATCTTTTTTAATTGTGTCCGATTCTAGTGAGCAGAGAAAAGTCCCAGGGGAATGGAAGGAAAAGGCAGGTCACGGTGAAGTTCAACCTCCAAGAGTACTCACTTCTTAGGAATGAACATTCTTACCCAGCTTTTGTTTGGACAGAAGCATATTGTGTAGATCCAACCTAAGTAAATGACCGGGAAAATGTTTGGTCATCTAGGGCTTTTATAGCTCTTTAATTAAGTGTAAATTTTCACCATTTGTAATCATTATGAGCTTTTAGGCAAAACACCGTGTGAAGTAGTAAACATAACATATGGATCGATAAGAAAGTTACTGCATTTTAAAGGTGCCCCTGTTTGTCTCTATCTATGTTGCTTGGGCATACTAAGGAAATAGGGACACTTTTTGAGCTCTTGGGAGTATGTGTGGTTAATACAGGATGTAGTTAATGATTCATATATTTATAGGAAATATTTTCACCTTGGAGCCTGATAAAAGGAAATGCCTGACCCTCCAGGAAGAATTTGAGAACACTCCCCCTTTTCCTTGCCATACTCATGAATTTATATAGAACATTCAGTCTCTCCCAAGTTCTGTTAGATATACTTTATATGGTCAGGTTATACTTACATTTTGTTCCATAATCATAATGAAGACTTCCAAGCTTTCTACAATTGGATTCTGAAAGTTACAAGCCAATAAGCAACATTCCCATTGCAATGAGTGTGGGATAATTTTCATGCAGCCCTGGTATGATCTAGGGTTACATTTCTGTCCTTAACAGTTCCAGTGTTGCCAGCCCCATGCCACTCAGGGAGAATGTTTCAATGGCCTCTTCATATTTACGTTCAAAGTCATGCCCAATTTTAATTTTGTTAGTATTTTTTTTGTTAGTATTTTTGAACCATACTTTCCTTGCATCAATGATTTGGTCTCCTCCCTTCCTCCCTTCCTTCTTCCCTCCCTCCCTTCCATCCTCCCTCCCTCCCTCCCTCCCTTCCTTCCTCCCTCCCTCCCTTCCTTCCTTCCTCCCTCACTGCCTTCCTTCCTCCCTCCCTCCCTTCCTTCCTTCCTTCCTTCCTTCCTCCCTTCTTCTCCCTTCTACTCTTCCTTTTTACTAAGATTCTGGTTGCCTTCGTTTTTTAACTTGTTAGGAAAAGATACATATTCTTTTCCATCATATTCTTATAACTCCCAGAGTCTTAACCTACTTGACCTTTTACTTAGAAATGATCCTATTGTTCTTTAGGCCACTGCTTCCTGTTCTGTTTTAAACTGGTGACAGGTTAATTTTGCTTTCTCTGAGTGTCTCCTTGCCTTTTTGTTTTCTTGAACTCTCTCCCTTTATTTAAACCTCAAGTTCTCCCAATGTCTCCCTCATTCTCTTCTTTGCTATGGCGTCTCCGCAGAGCCCTCCGTCCTCTGCTTTCATCTGGACCAGATGTTTCCTTTTGATGCTGCATCACACATTTGATCACTCCGCCTTTCACTGCTCTCCTGAATTAGAAGCACTGTTTTCTAGGTGCCATATTCAGTGGTGTAGAGATAAATATTTTACCATAGGCTCTCATAACAAATAAACAAGAGCTTGGTTTTTTTTAGCATTTCCTGATGTCCATGTTGTAAATATAATGGCCAATGTCAAGTTCCCAAAACTTGAAGTCACTGACTGTGGAGTTGGAAAGAGATGTACCTGATCCATGCTCCCCGGCTAGCTACAGCAGCTTGAGCACATCACTGATGAGACCATTTTGACAGAGATGTTTTTAAAATATATTCATACTTCTTTTTGAGTTAACAAAGCAACCTGGATATTATTTAATGTCATTCTGTGGCTCTAGGTCATCATTATTAATATCAAGCTCTAAGGCAAAAAGTGGTATCACTAATGATGACATTGAGAGAGAATATATTTGCCTCTAAACTAAATGACTTAATAGCTGAAAGTGGAAATTAGATAAAGTAATTAATACCAAATGCAATGGTAATTTGTTTACTTTTGAAGGGCCTTTTGTCATTGTTAGCTGACTTTTTAAAATACAGCACTCAAATCTAGCTTTCATGGTTTGTATAGTTGTTTTAGCTGCCCCTTACTAGCTGACTTTAAAATACAGCACTCAAATCTAGCTTTCATGGTTTGTATAGTTGTTTTAGCTGCCCCTTGCCTGACCCTTGATATGGTCTCTTCCGCATTTGTTTATTGTTTATTTATGGCCTTTTATTTGTGCTTTTATTTCAAGTCACTATAAATCCATTTTAAGTTATCAGAAAATGAATATCAATAAGTAGAGAGACGGGGTGTGTCCAATAAAAACTGCAGATTTTCTAATCAGTGGTGTTAATTCGGCTTCCCTTTCATTGTGTGTGTTTTCTTTAATATCATAAAGGAGAATGCTATCCATGTATCTTCTGACAGAAAAGAAAATGGGGTTTCCTCTCTTTGAAACGTTCACTTTAAAGGTTTTTGTGATGCATGACAGCTTTAAAATAGGGTTGCTTTTCAGGATGAATTGCCCACAGCTGCTCTTCAGGACTTTTTTGGTTTTTTCTGAGCACATCCATCCTGTTGGACATAAAAAACTGCATATGTACATCACTGATGGGCCAATAAATAAAATGCTGCGTTTTTAGGGAAAGGTTCCTGGGAACTAATTAGAGTCACGAGCAGAGAGAAGCAGGGGTTGAAAACACTGTGCTGCTTCTTACCTTGCTCTGATTATTTTGTGTTTTAGCCATTTCTGTGCATCTTCCACTTTGTGAGTGCAGGGAATGGTGACAAATCACTTGATGATCAGGAAATACCCATGAAATGAATGTTGTTCGGAGTGGGTGTCTTTAGGTATTTGCTCGTTTCTCTTCTCCTCCACAACTTACTGAAGGTGAATCTAAACCAAGGTAAATTCAGCTTACTGGAGAGAGGACATTTCTTTATGTCCAAGGAAATTAAAGCTATTCAGACATACACCTGCCACATAACTAGAAAAATACCTAGGGTACCATTTTCATTTCAAATCTGCAGTTTCTTTTGCTGGCAGTATGGTTAATCGTGGGATCATTTTCTTAGAAATACTAGTTTATCAAAGTAAATGTAGAAAAATGCTTGAAACGTGTAAGATCTGTGTCCAAATACAACAGGCAGAATTATAAAATTTTTAGATATAAAATGCAATAAATATCATTTGTACATGATAATGACATCGTTGGCATTCACTGGACTGTATAAAATTCATTTAATATATTATCTCAATAAAATATGGTTCAAAGGAACTATGTAACTCTAGTTTTAGATTAGGACTACAGTAAATAAGTAAGCTCGTTTTGAAGAAGGAGTTATTATCATTAATGTAAGTAAGTAAGTAAACCCAGAGTAAATAAATAAGCTTCATTTTGAAAAAGTGGTTAGTCATTATAATCAATGACAATCTAAAGAAAGGAAAAAAAAAGAACAGAAGATTTGATAATTCATGTTTCACACAGGAAGGCCCAGATGGGTAGCTTTTGTTATTGTTTTCGGTTTTTTCCAAAATAATAATAGTCCTAGCATTGCAAGCCTGGAGGTACTGTTCTGAGTACGTTATACTAAGCCAATAATTTACTAAAAATAATGATAAGTTAATATGATAAAATATGGTATCATAAAATGTTGCCTGGATTTGCTACTATAGAAAATGATTTCAGGAGTATATCTCTAGCTCTCCAAGTCTATGAACACTTGAAGTCATAATACTCAAAGTTATCTTAGTATGTTTTCTGAGAGAAGTTGCGTAAAGCAGTACATGAAATGGGCACCACAGTCTTAGTGATGCTGGTGTCTGTGACTGCGATTCAAATTGACTGCAGCCTTCTCCAGCTGTGAAACCAAGATTAAAATGGTCTGCTGGTGCTTGGGTTAGATGCTCATGGACTCTCTCTGCTTTGTTGCAGCTCTCAGCATTAGAGAGGCAGATCTTTGACTTCCTCGGCTTCCAGTGGGCGCCCATCCTTGGAAATTTTCTACATATAATAGTCGTCATATTGGGTCTGTTTGGAACCATTCAGTACAGACCTCGCTATATCGTGGTGGTAAGTCTTATTGTTACCAAGTCTTTTCATATAAACACTGCAAAACTGTTAGGAGAAGAAGGAAATAAATCATTTAAGTTGTTCCCTTTGATATAACGTGGCTTGGCCCTTCTGGCCTTCCTTACTGAATTCTGTTGAGAGATGATTACCTGGGAGAAAGAAGACTCAGTGAACGTTTACAATGAAAGCAAAGCAACGTGACTGTAAGCGTGAGCTGCACAGTGAGACTCACAGTGTAATTGAAATCAAGTTTCACAAGGAAATTTAAGATGTGGTTTGGATGGAGTAGGACTGGTTGTGGTCTTGGTGTTAGATGAGATATAAATGTACATTAACTATCATGTCAATGGCATATGTCCCTAACCCTAAAAAGCAACCGACCTAGCCATAACTGTTTACTAACTGATAGCAATAATACAATTTAATTTTAATGGACATAAGACATTACAAATGCATGTGCATTTATTTAGTACTCACCCTTTAAGGTATTGCATACTGTATATTACTGAACATTTCTCCACTTTGGTAAGATAAATTTGAAACATAAATCCATTCTCCAAACTATGACATACATGGTCAACACACCCTCCATTGTAGGGAAATTTAATAAGGGATATTCTGTGCTCCGCAACTGACTGGAAGTTATTTCCAGTAATAGATTTCTTCAGTGTAAAAAGAGGGGAATATTTTGGGCTACATGTATAAGAAGGTTGTCAGAAATACCAAGCATGTATAAGGAATTGTAATGAGGGGTGACATACTCTAAAATGCTCATTGAGCCTGAATAAATATACCATGTTCAGCAGAATTAGTAAATATTTTCTTGTAATGCGATGATTGCCTCACTAGAAGAAAACTATAGACTTAAAAATATGCCATCTTTGCATTTTGGTTTAATCCAGTCACACCTATGAAAAAGAAAAAAGTTGTAAGTTTTTCTATAAGTGCCTCAATTCTCTGTTTGCATCTCAAAATTGGCTTTTGGGTATCTTTCATCATATCACACAGAGGTGAAGGTAACCAGCCCACAGCACAGACTCTGCCCTCAAAATTGCCGCTCCAGGCACACTGGAACATTTCTGTCACTTAGCTGACTGCAGGGGCTAAACAATCCCTGCTTTACTCTTCTTCCCTGAAAGATAGCCTCTGCTAAGCCACTGTGTGATCTACTAAAAAGGTGTTTCACAGACATGGACTTGCAGCTCAAGAGACTTTAATATGCATAATAGCAAACTATTATTGGATTCTATGTTCTAGTTTGTTGCTTTGAACACAGAGCACTTTGACTTAGTACAGGCTTGTCATTGTGTGACGTTGTTTTCTGCTGAAGCACAAAATTCCAGGTGACTGTGAAGCCAGTGGCCTCTATGGGATGAAGCTGTCTGTACACGTTAGTGACGTATCTAGTCCTAGTGCTTCTACCCTCGCCACATGAGCTCTACACACTCTTCACGCAGCTCCTGCCTTGGTCGAGGCTTTGCAGTCTCTTTCCTGCGCGTGGACTCCCTGCTTGCCTTCTGCTTCCTCCCTGTTAATGTGTCCCTTGTACTTTTTCTAAATCGCTGGCTTAAAACCCTTCACTAACTCGTAGCAGGATAAAGTCTAAGAGTATTCTGGGCTGCCCCACCTGACGAAACTGGTCTCACAATCCCTACTTCCTTCCTTCCTTTCTCCCCCTCCTTCTTCCCCGATATCTGTTTTTTCTTAACTTTCTTCCTTGCGTTTTTCTTTTACATATTCATTCCTATTTATTGGGTTTCTACACTGTGTGTGGCATTGTGTTCAGTGCGGGGAACAAGGTGAGCAAATACAGACAGACGTGTTTTCTGTCCTCCTGGGTACTTACCTTACAGTCTAGGGAGGGCAAGTGGGTTTTATCAGATAATCATCCACATAAACGTTAAATTGCAACTGTCACAAGTGTTAAAAAGGAGCACGTTGTGCCAGTAGATGTATCATGGAGGGATCCCTCTGAGCCTGCAGTAGATGTATCATGGAGGGATCCCTCTGAGCCTGCAGTAGATGTATCATGGAGGGATCCCTCTGAGCCTGCAGGTGTGACTGTGGAGCTGAGATCTGCAGTGTGAGTGTGAGTTCACCAGGGTAGAGGGGACCGAAGCGGGTTCTGGGCAGGAAGCACCACAGGGCACACAGTAGGATGTCGATATCAGTAGGTCCCATTCCCTCGTTAAGCATTCACTGAGGACCTACATGCGAACATGCAATGTCATAGGTGCTCAATAAATACCTATTGTTTTCCCCATCTAGTTCCCTGCCGGTTCCTAGCGTCCTCTTGCGATAGGACTGGGGTCACTTCTTTGTCTGGTATCTTTTCCTCACTTCCTTCTTTCGCTTCTCCCTCCTGCATGTTGAAGGAGGAAGATTTAGATCTTTCAGAATCTTCAAAGAAAAATGTCTGTAAGACAAACAATCTACGTTTTTGCTCATCTTGATTTTCTCTTGGTGTGTACGCCAGCCAAATCCCTATTGTTTTATTTACTCTCTCATCCAAGACCCTCTCCCGGGAAGGGGAGAGAAAGGAAACAATGAATTGTCAGGAAAGCTGTCCATGCCAACATGTCATTTGGTTTAATCTTCACAAATGTCCTATGGGTATGTATTAGCATCCCTAATTTTACAGATGAGGCAAGAGTTAAGGAGAGGTTAAGTGACTTATCCAAGGAAGCCAGAGGAAGTGGCAGAAACGGGTGCTGTTGTTAGGTTTCTGGAGTTGCGTTATCACGATCTGTGCTCTGCTTCCACTATCACATTCCAGATGATGTGCTGTCACTGTCAATACAAGATTTGACACTGGAAACGATCCTGCCTTACCTCCTCAGCTGATCATAGAATGTTGATACCTCTGTGGGATTCCAGATGAACTCTTATTCTAACATGGGTGTAAAGTATCTATTTGGGAGAAATGCTGAAGAATCGTTAGTCAATGCGTATGGGAAATCTGTTCACAGAGGGCGCCTTTAATGGGAAGATTATCAAGGGTGCCTCGTTATGGGGAAAGTGGCTACTGCACATTATCTTTACCACGCCACGAGTAGCTCATCCCTGAGCTGTTTTCATGAATACTTTGGTTCGAAGCCACAATTGGTGGTCTCCAGGCCACCAATTAATTCTGGTATGAAAAAGCCTGGAAGTGAATATGGCCTATGTCACACTAATCAAGGGATGCCTCCAAGGCACCCACTTCTCAACGGCACTGAGCGGAGACCTGGGTCCAAAATCCAAACTAACTTCTCACTGAGCGGGAAAGAGATTTCTGACTGTAGGAGATTTTTCTCTCGAACTTGGCCTCCATTATTGGCTGAAACAGTCACCAGCAGTGCCAATTAAATAGAATCCATTTCAAGCTAGCAGACATTTTGGAGCACCAAGACACAGAGGGTAGGGTCCTGCCATTTCTTAAAACAAACAGGGTTTATCACGGCTGAATTTAAAGAATTGATCACCCTTATGAAAATGGTTAAGGTAAAGGGACACGTAGAGCAAGCTCTCCAGTGTCTACAGACAAATTTCAGACTCCTCAGGGTGGAAATCAGAGCTTACAAAAACTGCTCGTTACTTATCTCTCTCGCATCCCCTGCCTTCCCACCTCGTGCCAGACGTGCTGACTGATTCGTGTTTTCCAAAGACCACGTGCTGTTTCTTGCCTCCTTGGTTTATATATACTGCACCTGCTCTCTGGAACACCCTATTCTCCTTACCCATTTGGAAAAATCTTAATAATTCTTCAACTGAATAGTCACCTTTAAGAGCCTTCTCTGGCCACCCCCCCTCCAGGCTAAGTGCCTCTTCCTCTCTGCACCCATAGTTCCTGGTGACACTATTCTATCTCTCTACACGGTTGCCGTCCTTGCTTCCAGGCCCGTCTCATCTCATTCAACAGTGTCCTCCTGTATATGTATATGTACAGCTGATTCACTTTGCTGTACAGTCGAAACTAACACAGCATTGTAAAGCAGCTATACTCCAATAAAAATTTACAAAAAAACAGTGTCCTCCTGGCAGGCCGACGGTGCCTGTCCATGGCTGTATTCTAAGTTATCCTGATGTGCATGGGCCTTTAGAGATGCTTAATACTTGATTAAACAAATAGTAAATTAATTAAAGGTCATTGGATGAAATTATTTTACTGGATGGACTAGACGGTGATTTCTTATCTCAGGACATAGCAACAATAGTTCTGCAAAAGAAGCTGGCCTTACTGCCTCGCTTCTTTCAATCTGAACACCAGGATTTATAAGATAAAGTAGTATGTGCTGCTCTGCCTGCACCTACCATTAGCTGACTTATTCCTTGACTTATTTTTTTTCTAATAAATATAACATCGTGGGCCCCTGACACTGTCTTGAGGAGGTCCCATTGCAAAGACTGTTAGAAAAATTCACCCGAATCACAAAATGAAAGAGAGATAATTCCCCTTTGGTTACCATCACTGCTGAGAAGGTACAATTTACTACTTCTACATTTATTTTTAGAACATAAAACCAACTTCGTCATATGGTACTCTTTCACTGATTCAAATTTATTTTAGCTAAGGTACAAGGTGGGATATATATATTAGGGATGCCAAGTGTAATCATAGCATTTGAATGCACTTTTGTGTTTCCTTGGCTGTAGACAAAATGAAGCAGAGTGTGGGCTAAGTCATATTTAACAGTCATAAAAAGTACCGTTCTGGAATCAGCTGTTTACTCCTGTCTGCTTTGCTCCTATGTCAAATATTTTAAAATCTTACTTACGAATTCTAGAAAGAGATTCTGCTCTACAATTATTTAAATCCTTATCATTTCATGGATAATAATTTAATCAAGCGGTTTTACATTAATTTAAATGCAGAAATATTAGCTAACTTGACAGTTTTTGAATAAAGATTAACATAGGAATTAAAAGTAACTGAAAGCTTCCTTTAAAAATTAAAAAAAGAAAGCCAAGTAAGTATGCTAGGCCCATACGTTAGCTATTTGGACTTTTATACAAATGTCCACATCCAAAGAACTGCAACTTGCTTTCATTTGAATTGTTATAGAGGGAAATATCCCTACTATGTCATCATAAATCTCCCTCCAGAGTTACTGCTCAACATGGCAGTTAAGAGTATTAGGTTTCCATTCAGCGGTCTCAGATTTATTTCCCCCTGGACATGAATACTAAACTCCAGAAACTATTAGAACAATGGGTGAGCAAGGAAACTACTTTTTTTTTGAGTGAATCTAACATATTGAGTATAATATTGTATCTGATTGATACACATGTGAATGAATGAGTGGCCTTCCTGGTAATTGGAAAACAAACAAGCTCAGGAAGTAAAAATAATTTATGTTATGGACTAATTGCTCTATGAGAAAGAAATAGGCTGGGAGACTGCTAAAGTTCATTTCAATTAAAAAATGCTGAAATACCTTCATAAAACTATGCAATATCCAGGAAGCCACAGAGAACACATAGATGTTTTTCCATCTTTATGGGCATTGTCTAATTAAATTAGGATTTAAAATATGTGTACTGAACATAAGCAAAGTAGGATAGATAAATAGGTTGATAGATTAGACTTAGATAAATAGATGATGGGTAAATAGATGGATAGATAATTATACAGAGTGATTTCTTTTTTTTTTTTACTTTGAGAAGTTAAGTCTTCTGTACTTCAAGTGTATCTATGTGGCTGTCTGAGCTTGTAGGCATACTCCATGATAACCAAAAGGTATTTGTTAAAAATGTAGTTTATCTCTTTATTCTAGTTTCAGTTGCATTATAAATAAATTAACCCACATCAAAAAGAAGAGAGGGAGGATAGCCAGTGTCTTATACCATATGTGGTTCTAATACTTTCTGCTTAGGAAAAATTCCTTTGGATGTGTTATTCGTGTTGCTAAAATCCTTTCCTCTTACCTCTGCGTGCAGACTTGAGTCTCAGGTGCACATTGAGGTATATGGTTTCCATCTCATGACAATCCAAAATTCAACTGTACAAGTATTCTTTGTTCTCAACAAACCAGTGTATTAGAATAAAGAAAATTACAATATTGCTTTTTAAAAAACTACGTATTTATATAACACAGGACACGTTAATAGCAAAATACAGAAGAAATCATTTCAAAAACATAACCAGTTATAGAATATATGTGAATGAATTTTTGGAAAACTGGTAATCTGATGAATTGGTTATTTGATAAATTATAGAATTGGGGGAAGTGTTAACTTGCAAATTAATCTGTAGTCCTTTTCCTAAGATCTTTTAAAATGAAGACTGTCATGTAATGCCCAAGCACCCCGGCTCTGGAGTCAAATTGCCCGAGCGCCTATCCCAACTCTGACACTAACTGGGTGATCAGATGACTTCCTCTCTACCTTGGTATTAATGTGATGGCTAGATGACTTAATCTGTGGAAGGTGCTTATCGCAGTACCAGGAACGCAGAAAGCAGCGGAGTAACTCTTGTTAGGAATTTCGGAGCTGACGGCTGGAATCTACTCAGCCTGATCATTGTATCTTTGAGTGTTTGAAAGTGTCATCAATAGTACAACTTGTGAGGGATCAGAATACACTTCAATCACTAAGCTTGTGCTATGATTTTAAGTAGAATTTTTTATTATGTGTTTTTTATAACTATGAGTTGATTTACTTTTCTAAAAGAATACTTACAGGTTTAGGCTTGCAGTCCGAATCATTAAGAATCACGTGGTTTTACAGTTAATTCAGTTCATTTTCTTGCTTTAGTCTTGCTTTATTTTATGTCCTTCCCTTAACCTTTATCACTGGCTTTTTCCTCCTGAATTAGTGGTCTGCATTACTCTGTCACTCAAATATACCCATAATTATATTTATTTAGAATGAAAAATATCAGATACTAGATGCCATCTGATTAGCAGCATCTTTAAAATGTGTTGTGGTTATTGTGACTTTATCAGTTTGCAAAAAGTAAACATTGAGAATGTAGATTAGCTATTTTCAATATTCATGGGGATATTTTGTGGTTCAGAAAAATGCATTTCAGTGCATTTGGTGCATTTTTAAGGAAACATCTAAACCCACTCACACTAGAAGGCTTTGCCAGCAGAAGGTATCAGGTCAACAATGTCGGCAACGACCAAAAGCCTAAATATATATTTTAACCTATGTTAACTTTTTAACATATTTTCCAACTCCTCTAAATTTCCAGTGATTTTGGAGCCTTAACTCATTATTATAAATGTATTATTCTTTTTTTTTAATGTATTATTCTTTTAAAAAATCATAAATGACAAAGATACAAAATGTAAATTGAATTTTAGAAAAAGTTTAAAAGCTTCTGATAAGGTTTGTAATAAGATCATGGCTATTTTATACAGTGTCTAAAATTCATAAGTCTGTTATTTGGCAGAGCATAGAAGAAGCTAATAAATTATTTCAATATTTGTCTTAATTTAACAATAGCTAATAAGTTATTTCAACATTTATCTTAATTTAACAATAGAAAGCAATAATTTAATTAGTATGCCTGTTTAAGAAGTTACGAATTCATAGATTTTTGCAGTACAATAAAATGAATGAGCAAACCATTGTATTTGATCTACTCATTGTGTTGCCATGGTAAGTTCCATCCTGAGTCATCCAAGCCGTCCTATATGTCAGTTTTCCAGACCTCAGTGTCTTTGTCTGACTAAGAAAGTGACTGGATGAATAGAGCCCTAAGACCTCTCTGTTGATGAGTCTTAATCTAAGGCTACCTTAATTCAGTCTGACTAATACTCTTGAGGAAGGCATTTCCTAATACATAATACATTAATAAAACCAATTAATCAATAAGGCTGGCATGTTTAGAGTTTTTTGGTTGTGATTGGAAGGTATTTTCCCATTATGGAAATATGTTGCTTATTTGCTCACTCTTAATCCTACTTATTAATAAGTAGGATTTACTTATTAATCCTACCATAATTAGAACTTGTGTGCTTTTAAAAAATTATTTTACATAATCACATTATATTCTATCATTATAGTAGGGACATACACTCCACTCAATAAAATAGTCCAGCAGTTGAAAGGTTGTTAATTTTACTCCATACATCCATTTTCAAACATGATCCTCATTCAGGGATATGGAAGTGAAGGGTTGTGACTAGCATTCCTAAACCTTTGATGATTTATTATTGTAACTAAAAGATAGCTAGCTAGCTAGCTAGCTAGATAGCCCCCAGAAAATTTGCATAATTGTGTCCCTTGGAAAAGCTGGTAGTCAGAAAACAAATCAAATCAGAGCTTGGATTTAACTTGCAACTGCAAGCCAGCAAAGCACTGTAAAAATAAATCTACTTTTATTGGCATCTACTTAAAGCAGTAGAAACTATTGGATTTTTAATTTCTAGAGATCTTAGGGGACCACATAAGGAGCATTCTTTTCTGAGCGTGCCCTGTTTCTTCCCAGAAGACACACTTATTGACATTTTTATTATCGATTTATTTAGTATGCATGCCTTTCATCTCCACATTTTTCTTCTCTTTCTTCCCCCCCGCCCCTTTCTTTCCAGTATACAGTATGGACTGCCCTCTGGGTCACCTGGAATGTTTTCATTATCTGCTTCTATTTGGAAGTAGGTGGGCTCTCTAAGGTAAGTCCATCATGCTTTTAAAGTACACTTTTAAAAAGAATAAATAATCTAAGTAACATTACAAATGGAATACTAATATATATATGTATACAGTAATCTAAGCAACATTACAAATGGGATACTAATCAAAAAAGAGTTTGGATACCATTAGAAAGAATAACCTTGGGAACATGTTAATACAATGAAACTCTGAAACAATGGCCTTATGATTTAGTTTGCTAAGCTGTCGTGGAACTCAGCTATCAGTGTATCCTCATGTCCAGTTTAAAAAGGCCTAATGTCCCAGTGACCACAGCCTCATATGTTAAGTGAAAAATGGCTTTGAACATTCTTGTGTTTGAAATGGGAAAAGGGATTGACTAAGATGTAAATGTAACAAATATGAATAGCAAATTGCTATCTTTGCTTGAATATTAATTCCGGAAAAATAAAGTTTGTCAGAGAAGGAAATCCTCATTATAGTAAATGGAGCATACGTTTACTGACAGCTACATACGTCAGTGCAGTGATTCCTATTGTGAAATCCTGATCAGAAAAGAATTGTCTTGATGCAACATGATAGAAATATTATTTCTGTCTGTCTAGAACTCATGTCAGCAAAGCACATAATTTTCATTATGACTCTTGCAGAATCATCTTTTGATTACCATCCAAATGGAAGAGCATCTTGGGTTAAGTTTCTAGTTAAGTTTCTAGTTATGTTTCTTAAGCATTTTTCTTATAAACCAGCACAGTTCCCACTTGAAATCGTAGAGAAGAAACCTAACAGTATAATTACAAAAAGAATAAGAAAGCTGTAATCTATCTTCTAGATTTCTTGTTATCAGCTATATTTGTGCAAACATTCTATTGTTGTATGATAGTCTCAAATTTTCTTTAAGGAGCATTTGTGGTTTAGATCTCAGAAAATTTGCCTTGACCAACACAGAGGCTTTTAGAATTGTTAGGCTCCACTGACGTCCATACGCTAACAAAGAATTTTTGATTTAGCCAAGCAGCGAATATCTCTGAAGCGTTTTCTCCAGAACCTCCAGAGGTGGTTACTCTTTGTTCTACACTCTAATAACTTTATAATTAGAACTTGTCATCATTTTCTCACATTGGCAAATATATTCAGGAACCAGAAATGACATTTCTGAGTTACATACAAATGCACCAACATCTACCTTTACCTCTACCTAATTTCTAAGACAGAAGAAAGTACTTAAATCAGTGCCCAGTTATCATCTGTAACATGCAGATTATAAAGTAATTTTAAAATGCAATTTTATGAATAAAATAATTATGGATAATAAGTTAAGCATAGCATTTTTCAACCCATAGCATTTTCTAACTCGTGATTTGATTGGTCATTTTAAGTCATACTTTTATTTCACGGGGTGGAAATCATCTTTTATCTCTTTCTCTTTTAATTGGTTTGGAATAAATTAGACCAGAGGAAATTTGTTCCATGGAATTACATCACAGTGTGTTGAAAGAGGACTGAATTTCAAATCATAAGTCTTGGATTCAAATCTTGTCTTTAGTGCTTATAAACTATGGACGCTTAGGCAAAGTACTGAACCCCGAAAGTCTCTGTGAAATATAAAAACAGGACCAGCTTCACCAATAAATATAGTAATCAGGGTTTGTTTGGTGTTTCGCATCGTTACCAAATATGGTAACTCAGGTAAGCTGCAAAATAATCCTGTGATGTGATTTTTTTTTTAATTTTTAAAAACTGTAATAATGGTAGCATTGATTTGTTCCCCAAAGGCTGATTTCCCTCCATGGCTCAAGGTAACCTTTGTGAACTGTTTCTTGTAACTGCTTTTCTAATATCAATGTGCATGTCAAGGATTTTTTTTTTCCTCGTTTCTTTGGGTTCAAGGTTAAAAAAAAATGGGTATAGTGGTCCCAGTTACTCATTTTATTACCCGTTCAAATGCCATTAAGCAGTCAACCAACTATTCTAGATCATAAATAGGATAGATGACTCCAAAAGGAGCATCCTAAAGAGATGCTGTTGGTCTCTATTTACTGTTTCAAAGGCTGGTAACCTCTCGCTGGCTAGCCACAGGGAAGCCTCAATCCCAGCCTGTAGGGAATCTATTCTGAAAACTAGAGCAGAGTTAAGGACCCGTGATAAACCCAAGCACCTCTGCCATTTTTTCCAGGTTGTACCCCATTTCATAAGATATTCCTCGTCCGCGTGTGCTAGTTTATATACTAACTTTCTAGAGCCCTCTATCTCCTGCTAGTTCATGAAGGCATTTCTTGGAATTACCCACTTGGATAGATTAATAGAAGCCTCCCTCTACTTTGATTTTTGCCCAAAAGGTCCATTCTAAAACGGTGAATCTTTCTCAAAAGACCGGATTCAGATTAATTTCCACAACATCTCTATGGATTCAGGTGTTATTCCAGTGACAGGCACTACTGAGCCATTCTCGTTATCTAATAGTGTACTCGCCTGGCCGTGAGCAATCATACGTCTGGCCTATTATGGGGACTCTTGATCACGCCCTTCAGATTTTTCCCTTTGCTGTTATCTGCCCATCAGCTTGGCATCATACTTTTGTCACTGTGGTCTTGAAGGTCCTGATTCTCCCCAGACCTTCCAGAACTTGAAGGAAATGGGAATGTGTGCATGTATGGTGAGGTTGAGGATGACTGTGGGTAGGTGACCAAAAGTGCCTGCACTTTCATAATCTACTGGAGCCTCAGTTTCCTTTTCTGCAAAGTGAGGAAGACCACAGCACTAGTTTTATCGGATTGTTGAAAGAATTAAGATGATTCATACAAAGAACTTAGAAAGGATCTTGGCATATTGTGAGGTTTCAGTAAAAAGTGGTTTTTATAATTGCCAATCCACATCATCATCTTTACTGAGAAATTAACAGACATCAGGATCCTCATTCTGCAAACCTGTGGGACATATATTTATTACTATGCAAGAGCTGTAAAAGGGAAGAAAAATGTGGGACTGAGTGACTTGTTTAAAAAGTATGTAACAGTCCCTTGTGATAGGACCTCAGATCTGCATATTAACTTCACAGCTGTAACACGATTAATTAAACTCTTTCCTTCAACATGGAAATAGCGTTTTTGAAATGCTTCTGCAGCTAGATTCTCCTGCTGTCCCTCCCGCCCCCCTTGGAAGGACTTTATGCATCTTTGGAGGCACTAAGACTGTTCTTCATGCTGTACTTTAAGATCACCAAGGGAAGTTATTGCTGCTTCTTTGGAAGTCCCAAGACTTGAAATCATTTTTTTCTTCCTAGGAAGCCATTCAAAATGTAAATATGAAAACCCAACTCATTTGCTACATTTAAAGCTACTGAAAGACAAGTTATGTTGAGAACTCAAGTTGTACTTGTTTCTAATCGCCCCAAAATTAAGCTGATGACTTATGGCATCTTTTTGATTACTCCAAATTGTAGAAACTTTACGCTAATATTTCTTCTAATTGACTTTTCCTGAGCGATGTATGGAACTTACACATTACTGATCCTAGAGAATTTTCAGTGTGTCACATTTTCCTAGAATTCTGACTGTGTATAACTGTGTATGAGCGTAATTTAGACATAACAAATGAATGTATAGGAATTCTCTGTAGACTTATATTAATCATGAGCTTTGATCAGGGGTTTTCTAAAACTTAGGCAGGAAGCCTGGGGGGGAAATGGACTAGCCCTTCCTGATTTCTCCTCTGTACTGGCGTCCACGTTGCCTTTGCACAAAAGGAAAACTACCTATATTTGTTTCTCTATATCGTGTCTTAATGACTGCACTTTTTTCATAGTACCTGATTTGTGGGTATTTTGATTCTTAAAGAAATTTAATTGATACAGCCACTATGGAGAACAGTATGGAGGTTCCTTAAAAAACTAAAAATAGAACTACCATACGACCCAGCAATCCCACTACTGGGCATATACCCTGAGAAAACCATAATTCAAAAAGACACATGCACCCCAATGTTCACTGCAGCACTATTTACAATAGCCAGGGCATGGAAGCAACCTAAGTGCCCATCGACAGATGAATGGATAAAGAAGATGTGGTACATATATACAATGGAATATTACTCAGCCATAAAAGAAACAAAATTGAGTTATTTGTAGCGAGGTGGATGGACCTAGGCTCTGTCATACAGAGTGAAGTAAGTCAGAAAGAGAAAAACAAATACTGTATGCTAACACATATATATGGAATCTAAAAAAAAAAATAAAAGGTTCTGATGAACCTAGGGGCAGGACAGGAATAAAGTTGCAGACGTAGAGAAAGGACTTGAGGACATGGGGAGGGGGAAGGGTAAGCTGGGATGAAGTGAGAGAGTCACATGGACATATACACACTACCAAATGTAAAATAGATAGCTAGTGGGAAGCAGCTGCATAGCACAGGGAGGTCAGCTCAATGCTTTGTGACCACCTAGAGGGGTGGGATAGGGAGGGTGGGAGGGAGACGCAAGAGGGAGGGAATATGGAGATATATGTATACTGATTCACTTTGTTGTGTAGCAGAAACTAACAACATTGTAAAGCAACTATACTCCAATAAAGATGTGAAAAAAAAAAAAAAGAAATTTAAGCCATTTCCCCAAATGGCAATAATAGCACTTTCTTATCCTCTTTTGACTTAAATCATCACCATTCACTCGCAAGGGTTCTCTCCTCCTGTGAGACTCTTCAGTTGAATATTTCACCTGAGCAGTCTGGCAGGGTCAATGAGATCATTCTTCTTTTTCAAGGCTCACTCTTATTATCTAGCCTGAGTTGTTCCTCTGTACTTACTAGGAAAAATCTCTTTCTTGATCACGATTCATTTTCCTTCAAGGTTGGATTCTTCCACTAACTTTGGCTTTGGGCAGGCACTTTCAAGTAGGAAACGTTTAGGCAATTCAGAGTTCCGTGTAGAAGTTATTGCATAGGAAACAGAACTCCCAATCCCCTTCAGCTGCTTACAATCCATCCATTATTCGTCATAAACATTCTAAATATTTTTATGTTTCAAAGAATTCTTCTTCTGTGGGCAGTTTCAAACTAAATAAGTGATACATAGTGTATTTCTTTCTTTACGTAAATACAACTTGCTGAATCTAGCAATGAGTATTACATTTGCATTTATCCTTTCCTTTTGATGATTTTTTCCTCAGACGTTTTTCAGAAAGAACCTTGAAATATGATGTTTATGGAGGGCTGAAGCTAGGATACAAAATGTCTGTATTTGAGAATAATGTATCAGCAAATGATAGAGGCGTAGCATCCAATAAACCCAGCAAAACTATGCCTACTTTCGAAACTACAAGAATGACATCCTTTTTACTGTATCATGAGTAATAGCATATCTGTATCAATGAGAATCTTTGGAAAAATGCTTAAACTTTCAGTTCACTGGAATAACAAAATATTTTATGTTCTGAACTAATATATTAGTATATATTTATCCTGCTATCCTGAAAGAATGTTTTTGTCTGTAATATTGACTGGGGGAATGGGAGATTGGAGGTGATGGTAGACATCTATCCAGTTATTAAAGATTTATAAAGGAAGAACCATCACAATCTGCTTCTGGGCATTGAAGCGAAATGAGACCCAAAAGCTTGCAAATGTTTATTGTTTCCTACACAGTCCTTTACCTAAGTGATGCAATTATGTTCTTTTATTCAAAAAAAAAAGTAGCAAAGCTGTGTAAATATAGTTATGCATTCCTTATTCCAAAGGACTTAAACTATACTTTTTCCCTTGGCCTTGGTCTAAGGGAACATAACTTCTGAAAATAGCATCTTCAGTGTTCTTTGTATGGTAAGATAATTGTTTTTCCCATAGCTTCTTTTCCACAGTAAAGAAAATTATAAGCACATTTAAACTCAGTATTATATTTTCATAGATTTCATCAAATACAAACATTTTGAAAACCTTTGCTAAAAAAATCCAATTTGCTGCTATGTTATAGTCCAATGACATACAGAAACCACAATGAACTAAGTAATTGCTGCGGCCTGGATGGTGTTTGGAGTTTTTAATCACAAGTTTGTGTGATAATCTTATGTCCTTCTGTAGAGGTTCAAATAGTTTTTTCAAAAGAGCAGATGGATGTATTATTCGATCAACAGTAACTCTATTTATTGCTGCAGAATGAGAGTCATTGAACAAAGCCAATGCAAATGTAATTGAATAAATAAAAAAATATATATATATATATAATTGAATAACTGGGTTATTGTCTCAACTCAGTGGATTATATTCATGAAATGGTTTTATTTCTTTGAATAAGCTGTCTCCGAACTATTTCATCTCCAACCCTATTCCCATTCATTATTACACTGGGTAACAGATCCTGTGCACAAGTTTGGTCATTAAAAATTAGTCTCCTGGGCTTCCCTGGTGGCGCAGTGGTTGAGAGTCCGCCCGCCGATGCAGGGGACACGGGTTCGTGCCCCGGTCCAGGAAGATCCCACGTGCCACGGAGCGGCTGGGCCCGTGAGCCATGGCCACTGGGCCTGCGCGTCCGGAGCCTGTGCTCCTCAATGGGAGAGGCCACAGCAGTGAGAGGCCCGCGTACCACAAAAAAAAAAAAAATTAGTCTCCTGTCTGATTCAAACCTGTTCTCCTCTCACCAAAGCTGACCATGCTTACAGCCTTTACATACCTTTCTCTCCTCCCTTCTCTTGATTCCAC
This sequence comes from Neophocaena asiaeorientalis asiaeorientalis, assembly GCF_003031525.2. Classification (NCBI taxonomy): domain Eukaryota; kingdom Metazoa; phylum Chordata; class Mammalia; order Artiodactyla; family Phocoenidae; genus Neophocaena; species Neophocaena asiaeorientalis. The sequence goes on from NW_020173037.1 coordinate 8,851,114, forward strand.
TCCTCAGGGAGAAAAGACAGGATGTAGTCAACTTCTATAACCAACCTTGAGCTGATGGTGGAGTTTGCAGAGATCCTTGACCTCATGCCAGCCTTAGTCTTTTCCAGCCACTCGTAACAGCTGCTGCTGATGTGACAATCTCCAAATTGGCTAATTCTTCCACTAAGTTTAATAAAACAATATTTTTAATAAATCTGTAATTATTCCAATAGATGTAAGTTTGTTAAGCCACTGTTTATGTAACATTAAGCCATTCTGCATGGAAGTTGGCTGCTAAATTTCCATGCAGGCATTATTTTTTTTTTAATTTTGGAATATGCAGAGAAACCACACTTTACAGCTTGTATCCAAATGCTTTGCTGTGTTTTTAAGGCAATTTAAAGATGCTACTGCAGAATTTTTGATGCAGTCAGTTGAACATAAGATCATTTTAGAACAATATGTAGTACGAATAGAACATGAGTAAATGCCGTTAAGATTTTGGATTTTTTTGTGGTGTTAATTAGTTTGTTCTGAAGACACAATCTCTTTGTCGTGAAACGTCAATTAAGAATACAATCCCGGGGGTGAGGGGGTGGGGGGGGAGCTTCCCTGGTGGCGCAGTGGTTGAGAGTCCGCCTGCCGATGCAGGGGACACGGGTTCGTGCCCCGGGCCGGGAAGATCCCACATGCCGCGGAGCGGCTGGGCCCGTGAGCCATGGCCGCTGAGCCTGCGCGTCCGGAGCCTGTGCTCCGCAACGGGAGAGGCCACAACAGTGAGAGGCCCGCATACCACAAAAACTACAACAACAACAAAAAACAAAAAACAAAAAAAAAAGAATACAATCCCGGTGAAGAATTTCAGGTGACATTTGCAACGGTTCATAAAATTATAGAGACAGATAAACACATTTAGTTGCATTTATTTACTTTTTAAACCAGAATAACAGCATATACCACTGTGAAATAAAATAGCACCACATAGTCACATTATAACAGATGAAGATTGAGCTGGAGGGTCCTGCAGGAACAGAGGGGCCTAGGATAACAGTTACTCAACAACTACTCTCAGAGAGAGGCAAACGCAAGTCATCTGAATGCTTCGCATCAAATTTTCCTATGTAGTCTGTGAGAGTGGCAGGAGGGAAGTCACAGATAACAATAATCATATCTCAGAAGTTCTCTTTGTCCTGAGAAAGTTTCTCTTAGAGCCACTGGGTGGCTGTGATGGCATGAGGAATTATGGGCCTGAGGCTTCAGACTGATCTGGGTTAGAGCCTTGAACACAGATGGCCCTAAAAGTATCTGTGCATCCAGTCTGTGATGTGGCTGGTTACAGCAGCTGCTGGAACCCCAGCGCTGGACTGCTGGCTGCCCCAGCACGAGAGTTCTGGATCCCTGGCTCAGAAAGGGTAAGCTGGAGAATTCAGGGGGAACTGAAGGATGATGAAATCAGTCAGGGTCGCCGGGAATGATGTGAAAACTGAAAATGATCGGCCAGAAGTTTAGTGTCAAGGATGAGAAGCGGGAATGGAGATGTGTTTTGCTTTCTCTTGACGCAGGGAGGTGCTGATGGAATGACAACTTAGGAGTCCTTGTAAGGAGATGCCGTTTGGTGTGAAGCTCCTTACAAGTCATGTCTGCCCACCAGCTGGGCTGACTGGCGTGGCTGCCAAGCATGGACCTGCCCAGGTTAGAGAGGCCGGAAACAGGAGCCATTCCAGCCCCCCATGTCCTGTTTGAGGGCCGACAGAGAGGAAATCGGAGGAAAAGTGCCTGGAGCAAAGACTGCCCAGAAGATGAGGCAGAACAGGCTGGTCCCAGCACAGACCACCGAACAGAAGCACAGGGTGACGTAATTAAAGGGGAGAGGGACACAGGAAGTATCTGAGTGTCCAGGATTTGGGGGGAGCCCTCCGCCACCCCTTGGAAGCCCTCAGCGTTGATCCCCCTTTGGCAGTTTTCTGACTTGGGAACAACAGGAGAAGTACAGCAACAGTATCCAGTTGTATTTATTAGAATTGTCAGTGTGCTTGCCTGTTAAAATCAGCACATCGAAGCATCCAGCGCTCTAGACTCCTTAAAAATTTGGCTTTTTCCTGGGAACTCTCAGCCTAGTTCAGAAACTAGATGGAATATTTCACAGTCAGATAAGAAATGAAGCTGAGAAAACAAATGAAGACATTAAAAAAGTAATTCTACTTTATTCTTGCAGAAGCTGGTATGGTTCAAGGTCTCTGAGAACTTATTTATGGAATCCGAATATCGGTAGTTCTTAATTACCTAAAAGCATGGGAACTTTAAAAACATATATTTCTAAGATTAAAGTTAGACGGGGAGGGATGAAATTGAGCTAACTTAAAAGAAAAGGAAGACTATCCATTTGCTAAATTAATTTACAAATGGGAGATATAACTTTCTATGAAAATCATATCACTTTCCTAATTTTGTAGGTGTTCAACTACATCCATCTAATCACTCTTTCTTTAAACAAATGATGGCAGAAATTTCTAGCTATTTTCCATTATCTATTCCCCCTCCTTCTGGTCAAGAGTCAGGGAAAATCTACCTGTTTGAGGCGCAAGTGCTAAAACACTATTTCCTTTGCCTTTATATTAACAGGTGTGATCATCTAAGTTCTGGCCATTAAGATATAAGCAGAAGAATTGTGAAGGCTTCTGAAAAGGCTACTTAAAAGCTAATTCAGTTTAGAAGCAGGCCCAAACTTAGTGACTTGTAGAATACAAATCTTACATTTAAAAGAATACAAATCTTACCCTTCTTCTATAGATCAGAAATCAGACATGAGTCCCAATGGTCTAAAATCAAGGTGTGAGACAGCCACTATGGAAAAGTGTATGGAGGGTCCTCAAAAAATTAAAAATAGAACTACCATATAATCTAGCAATTCTACTTCTGGGTATTTACCCAAAGGAAATTAAATGACTTTCTTGAAAAGATATCTGCACCCCCATGTTCATTGCAGCATTGTTTGCAGTAGCCGAGACATGGAAACAACCTGTGTCCATCATCAGATTAACGGTTAAGGAAAAAGTGGTATTTTATAGGAATATCACTCAGCCACGAAGAAAAAGGAAATCCTGCCGTTTGAGGGGACGTGGATGGTCCTTGAGGGCATTATGCTAAGTGAAATAAAGAGAAAGACTAATACTGAGTAATACCACTTACATGTGGAATCTAAAGAAACAAACTCACAGATAGAGAGAACACATTAGTGGATTCCAGAGGCAGGGGGTGAGGGGTTGGAAACATGGATGAAGGTGGTCAGGAGGTACAAACTTCCAATTAAAAGATGAATAAGTCCTGGGGATGTAATGTACATCATGGTGACTATAGTTAATATTATATTGTATATTTGGAAGTTGCTAGGAGAATAGATCTTAAAATATCTAGTCACAAAAAACTTTGTAACTCTGTGAAGGGATGGATGGTAATGAAACTTACCGTGGTAATCACTTTGCAATATATACATATACAATAGTGTGTGTCAATTATAGCTCAATATAACTGGGAAAAGTTAAAATAAATTAAAATAAAATCAAGGTGTCAGCAGGGCCGTGTTCCTTTCTGGAGGCTCTGGGGGAGAATCTGTTTTCTTTCATTTGCCAGCTTCTAGAGGCTGCCCACATTCCTCCCTGTCTTCAAAGCCAGAGATGGCAGCCCAAACCTTCTTATGCTGCCGTCTCTCTGATTTTCTGCAACCAGGAAACGTTCTCCACTTTTAAGGACTCCGGTGATTAGATTGGACCCACCTGCATAACAGACTTCTCTCAGCATATCAAGGTCCTTCACTTTAATCACCTCTATAAAGTCCCTTTGCCATGCAGGGTACCGTATTCACAGGTTCTGAGGGTTAGGACATGAACATCTTTGGGGACCGCTATTCTGCTATCACAGCGGTGCCAACCATTTGGGACTATGAAGTAACCTTAAGGATGTCGAGGTTGAGATCTCAACCATGTCCACCAGGAGGATGTCATCCATGAGAATAATTGAGTAAAACGAAAAAAGGATCCTGGGACCCTAACGCTGTGGAGCTTTTGTATCAGCCCTGCGTTGCCCACGCAGATTTCTTTCATATGGGGTGGCGGGGCACTCTTGGTGGGGGGCTTGAAATATGCAGCTGAAAATAATACCTGACCGATCATATATAATTCTATAGATCATTTTACCTAGCATTTACTTGGTTCAAAGCAATGTGCCAGGTAGTAGGGCTACATCCAGTTCCTGCCTCATAAAATGTTCTATGTCATAGGAAAGACACACATTAAATAGGTAAAAACAAGAAAATGTAACCAGTGTTATGATGATGAAGGAAAAAGGCCTCTGATACCATAGAACAGAGAACATAGCATCACCGGGATCAGGGAGGGTTTCCTAAGGAAGACAGGAAGACACACTCAGTAAAGAACAGCATTACAAATACCATGCTGACCTTTAACACACAAGTGCTGTTATTGACCTACCATCCACCAGAAAAGTGCTTTCAGTTGCTACTTTTTTTTTAATTCCCTAAAATGAATTTTCATCAATCCACCCACCTCCATCCCGTATTTTTTCTCCAGACTCTTTTCCTGGCCAGCGTATATTGGAGAGAGAACTCCATGGGGTTACATGCATCAGAGCCAAGGTCACTACCCTTGGGAGGTGGTCACATAAGGACATGCTCTAAACAAGGGAGCTTTCGAGGTACAGATCATGACTACCAGTGGCCTGGAAATATGTTTAGGAACAGTTGGGAGAAAATGCCAGAATGCTGGAGGTCCTTTTGAGATGGTCTGGAGTTAATTTCCCTGAGCATAAATAGACAAATGTGCTCCTCAAATATACGAGTGTTTCACTGCATAACTGCACTATTTAGCTTAGGGCCAGTAACTGATTCAAAAAGTATTTCAAGGAAGGGCAAACATGCTTCCCGCAAAATCCTCTGTGTGCTACTGAAAGAAAAATGGCCTTGAGTTAAGAAGCCCTTTCAGAACAAGCACTCTATCCCCACACTTATTTTAGCAACAAAGATTCAATTTGGTTGAGCTGTCTGGAGAGTTGATTTGACCCTGTTTCCAGAACAATGTGCGATGGTTTGAAGGCGTCATTTCTACATGGACCATCTATGTTTTAGCTTATACGTATAATTTGTCGTTTTGTGCTTGTCCTTAGTTCTAGAATTAATCGAGAAAACACTTCCTCTGTGTATTTGAAGTATCGGGGTGCATTAAGACTATTTTAAGTATTAGTGTGAGAAGATGCTCTGTTCTGCTTCTGGGCACCAGAGAACAGCAGAGGCACTGATTGTGTAGTGAGCTGTGCTCACCCTTAAGTGAGATCCTGAGACAAAGAGTGTAATTATTATTTCCTACATACAATTAACCTTATATGCCGAGAACATGGTATGAATTTTACTTTAGTATAAAAGGCAGACAGGCTACTGGTCCCTGAAATCAATGACAGTCAGAAGAGCCTAGACATTGGGTGATCTGATGAATAATTTAAGACTGATTTGTTAACTGTGCAGAAGTGAAGTTAGCCGTGCAGGGAGACACATTGTCAATTGCCAGCAATTTACTACGTTTTTGAAAACCGCAAGCAGCAATTTACAGAAAAGATTAGGCCAGTTAACTGTATATGTGTGACATTTTTTTGATTTAAGATGTCAATCTGGAAAGCTGTTCACTGACAACTGGAGTTTGGAATGAGGTTATAACGTTTATGAAGAACTGCTTTTACCTGAGAATGTCTATATTTCTGCTCTGGGGGACCCCTCAATGCACACCTCCTGCTGGGATTAAATGTGCATATGCAAATGAGCGCTGTCAGAGAGGGTGATGCACCTGCTCTGGGACCATTAAGCACCTTTGCATCAGCCAGTGCCCTAATGCACTTGTCCCTGAGAAAGCATGGTGATGGGCTTTATTTCTCAGAGAAGAAATCATTGTCTGTATTATTTCTTTAGTCCTGTGCCTTCTGGGGGGTATAATCACTTTCATCCTGTACCAGAAGTTTACTTTGCTATTCATAAGAAGCTGATTAAAGGAAAATCCCATTTTTATTAGTGTAATTTCTTTCCACTTCTTTTCCCTATTGCAATTAAGTCAGTAACAATAATTTCTTCATATTTGAATTTGTAAAAAAGTAAAATGAAGGAAACCTTAGCCCCCGGTGGAATTTGATACCGTGAGGTATCCTGAAGGATAACTTTTATAGAAAGGATATGCATCATATACAGCATCTCATAATTTAAATACAACAAAGGATAACCTATGATTGATCATTTTTGGAGCACTACCAAAAAATGGACTTTTGATATACTTCAAAATTTATACTCAATGTTTACATTAATCAACTTCTCCAAAGATTCCTAGCAAGCTTAAACATTGCAAATCAGGGTTGTAATTGTAATTCCTCTTCTGAAATCACAGGTGTCAATAGTAACTATATTTTTAAATGAGTTTAGTTTTCCAATGAGAACCAAGTCAATGTGTATCGTTGTTAGCAACAAAATCAATCTGAAAACTAAGACAAATACCTTCTCTCCTCTGCTTTCCACCCTTTCTCTGTTGCCCATCTGGCTGGCTCTATAAACGCTTACAAATTGATGGCAGCTTTTGTGTTTCCTTTAATCATTTGTTCCAACATGTTTTTCCCAAAAGGAGAAAACAAGAAGACCACTTGATAAATTATTTTTTTATCTTCTATATCTAATATTAAAAGCAAAATATAGGATGTTAGAAATTTACCATAAAAGCCAAGAATCAAACTGTTTAATAGCTAGAGATTAGTATTAGATCACAACTCTGGCTTTACCCGGAGGATTTTTTTTTTTTTTTAATCAGTAAAATTAAAGTCCACATCAGGGGCTTCCCTGGTGGCGCAGTGGTTGAGAGTCCGCCTGCCGATGCAGGGGACACGGGTTCGTGCCCCGGTCCGGGAAGATCCCACATGCCGCGGAGCGGCTGGGCCCGTGAGCCATGGCCGCTGAGCCTGCGCGTCCGGAGCCTGTGCTCCACAACGGGAGAGGCCACAACAGTGAGAGGCCCGTGTACTGCAAAAAAAAAAAAAAAAGTCCACATGAGTGGACAACTTTTAAGACATTACACTGAAGACTGACAGAGCTCTTCAGTGGCTCGGCAGACTTAACTAGTTGTCTTGACATCTAAGGCAGTAGAAAAACACTCTTGGCAAACACATAAGTTTTTAATTACTTACACAATCTTGACTTTGGGTGACTCTAACCAATTAAATCATACAGTTTCATTGTTCATTCTTTGTCTATAGTGTTTTGTTTTTTGTTTTGTTTTTTTTGCGGTACGCAGGCCTCTCACTGTCGTGGCCTCTCCCGTTGCAGAGCACAGGCTCCAGACACGCAGGCTCAGCGGCCATGGTTCACGGGCCCAGCCGCTCCGCGGCATGTGGGATCTTCCCGGACCGGGGCACGAACCCGTGTCCCCTGCATCGGCAGGCGGACTCTCAACCACTGCGCCACCAGGGAAGCCCTGTCTATAGTATTTTTAATGTAAAATATATGTATACTTTCAGAAGGGGAAAAAATGTTGGCTTATTTAGAGCTAGCTTTGTAGACAATAAAATCAATGTTTTATCTGTTTGATTAAAGATTAGACTGGGGTATAATAATGGTGGCAGCTAACAGAATGCCTTGCATGTAGGAGGCTTTCAACATTGTTGAAAACATCAGGAAATGAATTTCCAAGTTCTAAATCGTGATAGGTTTACCCACTAAGGCCCCTTGATGCTTGGATCAGAGTATAATGATTTTTGACTTGATCTATTTCTTTACCTTTAGAAACTCCCTACTTTATTTTTCACTAAATCATCAAAAGCCTCATGTAATTTATTATGAGTACCAAACAGAGAGGTGGTTTATTACGTTGCATTTATATTGTGTTTTCCTTCAAGTAACTCAAGGGGCTTTACAAAACATGACAGCAGTCATCAAAACACTTTGTCAGGCGTGTAAGGCAAGAAATAATGCTGGTATAAATGCACCAGAGGCATAATGCTTACTGGAAAATGTTCATTTTCTACATATTTTTCAAGAGATGATCTGTTTTAGAAATTTTCTTTAAAAGAAGTTCCAACTTTCTTAAAATTTTTCTTTTCTCAGCTTTGGAATCAGACATTTTAATGCAACAAATTCGTTGAGCATCTTATCTGTGCCAGGTATTATTGTAGGTGCTGAGAATATAACTGGGGGATGAAAAGAACCTGCTCTCGCGGAGCTTTTATTGTGGTGAAAGAGACATAATATATAAACAAATAAATACATGACATGATATCATCTGTTAAGTGCTATCAAGAGGAAAAAAGGCAGGATAAGGGAATAGAGGGTGACTTCATGGGAAGATGGAGTTAAGAGGCCCAAGTGGAAGACTGGAGCAAGTCATCCAAAGATATGGGAGGAGGCCAGGTCCCCAGGATGGAAGGATGCTCAGTGTGTACAACAAATAGCAGGGATGCTGTGTTGTGTCCCTAACTGGCTGTGAGTATGGAGAGCTGAGTAGGGGCAAGATCCTGTAGGAACCTCGTAGGCCATGGTAGGAATTTGGATTTGGCCTCAATGTAATGGGAACCCAATAGAAGTTTGAGTGTAGAATGACAGGATCAAAAATTGGTGTGACTGTCATATAGGAAACAAGAGTAGAAGCAAGAGGACCCATAGAGAGATGATCCTGGTGGTCCAGGTAAGAAATAAAGGTAGCTTGGACTAGGGTGGGGGCAGTGACAGAGGGGAGAGTAATCAGAACTGACTTACAGTTGGAAATCAGGACGGACTGGCAGAATTTGCTAAAGGGTCAGAGGTGGTGTGTGGGAGAGCTTTAAATTCTGTCTCTGCCACGTGTGATATTGTCTGGGAGCTGTAGTTTTCTCACCTGTAAGAGAACAACAATACACAAATCCCTAGGTAGCCACAAGGAATTGGTTCCAGGACCCCCGCAGATACACAAATCCACAGATGCTCAAGTCGCTTATATAAACGGCATAGTATTTGCATATAACATAGACACATCCTCCTGTGTGCTTTAAACCAGCTCTAGATTATGTATAATACCTAATACAATGTAAATGCTGTGTAAATAGTTGTAAATACAATGTAAATGCTAAGTAAATAGTTGTCAAGCAAATTCAAATTTGCTTTTTGGAACTTTCTGGAATTTTTTTCTTCGAATATTTTCCATCCGCAGTTATTTGAATCAGCAAGTGCCAAACCCTTGAATACAGAGGGCAGACTGTAATTGCATCTGAGTGTAATGAGGCGACGGAGGTCTCCTGTGACAGGGAGCACGCTTTCCATGCTTTGAAATGTCTGCTCCCTCCCCTTTCCCTACTAGCCCCTTCCTTTCTTACTTTCAGTTCTCTTTAACTTCACGCTCCTTACTTTTCTTCCCCTTTTGTTTCCTGTTTCTCCTTCGTTGTACTATGTATTGTCCTTGCCCTCTGAATGGCTTATTTAAGGATGCCGGGATTTTACCAGCTGGGCTCCTTTGAAAACGAAGGGGTCTTTTCAAGGAAGGGGTCCTGAGCCTAACTTTCTTAGTTTCCTGGTAAATCCACTCTGCATTTTTAGACTCTAATCAAAATCCTTGACTCAATAGTTGGTGTATATATATAGTTGAAACCTCCATGGAAAGAGAAAAAAAGCAAGATGTGAAGTATATTTGCTTCTTTCAAACATAGACAGCCTTTAACATTGAGAGCAAAAGTGGAAAGGGTTTTGAAACTGAAAGGTGGTTAGAAAGTATTTTGTGCTACCAACTTGTATATGTTTACCATGAAATTCTTCTGATCTCAACGAAGATCAGTTATATTTAAATCCACATTTTGATTTTTTTGAGAAATTCTCACAGTGATTCAGTTCTGACACTAATCAATTCAACACCGACTGGGTGTCCCAACTATTCGATCCAGTTCTGAAACTAACAACCCAGCACCTCAGACCCCACAGGTTAAGGGCTAGGTCCCACAAAGACTGACCCATTTCACCCACCAGCTGCAGTAGGATACCCAGCTACTCAAACTCCTACCCAGGCAACTACCAATTCAGGGGTTCCTACAACCCCCCACTAGAACTCATGAAGGCACTATGAGTACTGGTTTATTGTAAAGGATATGACTGGGGAACAGCTGATTGGAAGAGAAGAAGAGAGCAAGGGATGGGAGTTGGGGCTTCTGCACCCTCTCCAGGTGTGCCGTCCTCCCAGCATCTCGATGTGTTCGTCTGTTCACCAACCCAGAAGCTACTGGAACCACGTTGTTCAAGAGTTTTTTGTTTGTTTGTTTTTTGCGGTACGTGGGCCTCTCACTGTTGTGGCCTCTCCCGTTGTGGAGCACAGGCTTCGGACGCGTAGGCTCAGCGGCCATGGCTCACGGGCCCAGCCGCTCCGCAGCATGTGGGATCTTCCCGGACCGGGACGCGAACCCGTGTCCCCTGCATCGACAGGCGGACTCTCAACCACTGTGCCACCAGGGAAGTCCCGAGGAGGGTGTATCTTAAAGCTACTCCTCCATCCAGCTGTGTCTGAAAACTGGTGCAATTGTTGTGGCCACCTCCCTGGCAGAGGACGGTTACTTACAGTGACTTGTCTTTTTAAATTTTTTCCCACTTATTTATTCAGCATTGCTTTTCCCTTCGTTAGAAGAATGATAGTCAATAAAATAGATATTCTACACGTTTTTCTACAGTGATGCTGTTGAGTTAATAAACATTCCGATTTGGTGCTCATGTTGTTTGTTAGACCTCAGCCTCCAACTTGGAGAAAGCCTGTACTGATTTAAGCAGGAAACTGTACCCAGTGAAGATGCTGCTGCGGTGGACAGACGTTGCAGTGCCATCGGGTAGTTGCAAGTATTTATTTACCTTAGCCGAGTTCAACTTGGCAGTTCCCATACTGAGTCATTTATATTTTCAAGGGAATGGAAACGGAAACATTCAAGCCTGGAACAGCTGATGCATATGGGCAAAAGGTACTGAAAATACATGGCAGTGCTTTTAAGGGTCTTTCTGTTGACAGATTGGTGAAATCATTAACCGAATCGGATCTGACTGCTCCCCGCTTTAAAAAAAATCACTACTGGCAGAAGTTGGTAGAAAGGAAAGTTGCTTTTAATCAGAATGCCAGCAATCTGGGGCGACAGTGGACTCAGTGCTCAGCCATGAAAGTTGTCAAGGGAAGAAGGGAAGTAGTCTCCGTTAACTCTGAGACGGGGGGTCAGAGTCGCCATCCCCCGCTGCATGCAGGCTTGTGTGCAGGCTTGTTGAGTCTTCCTGATCTTTCTTTAGATGCTATCTTGTTCGCAGTTTGTTCCCCCTTTTACTGAAGGGGAAGCTAGGGAAGAGGTCTGACCATCTGTTAATTACTTATTCCTCATTTCTACTTCTTTGATCTATAGAAAGAACCAACAGATTAGAGATCAGGCAAGGTATTGTGTGATCAAAAGATTTGAAAGGTGTGCTAGGGCCAGAGATGAGTCAAGCATGGGGGGGGTGCCTGGTTTAAGGTTAGTGACAGACAAAGGGGCCTCCTGCAGAGAGCTCTTTCCTGCCAAAAGCTGCTTACAAAATGCTTGCTAAGATGTGGGAAAAAACACAGTAGTTGACAGCATCCTTGAGAAAGAAAGTGAACTAACCTAGGGCCAGCCCTGAAAGGAAAAGCTACAGGGATGCATTATATACAAATGCATATTAACAAGTCTTTCTGGACAATTTAAGGGATGCCAGGGGTCATTTGGAATATGTTTATTTGATTTTCACCTTCTATGATGACTTTAGACCCAGATCTCACATCAGAAGCCAATGCATTTTGCCTCTAGGTATCGATTCTTAGAAACCTGCTAGCCACCATTTATGCTATAACTAAATGCAAGAAGAAAGGTAGTGAGGAAGTAACTCCAGTTTTTTTGGAAATAAAAATAAAGTTTTATTCATTCCCATCCACCGCCGTCCTCCTACCAGTTTTTATGTATCAGACCCTTTCCTCAGCAAAGGAAGTTATTAATGATCTTATTAACATATTAAACAATGGCATAGGAAAGGCTGACATTTCCCAAAGCTTTTGGTCAATGATTAAAGCAATGAAAGTTGCCAGTTATTCAGGCCAAGCCTATGGAAGGCCTTCAATTCACTCACTGCCTGAAAGGTCAGGTAAATTAAAGGATAATATAGGGCCAGCCTTGAACATTTCTGCGTGCGGTGATCTCGAGTGCTCTTAAAAGTGGCTGGAACTCAGAGGCCTGGCATTAATTCTAGCCAGCTCCCTGGTATTGATTAAGAAGTAATCGCAAGTGCTCATTTGTGGGCAAAATTAAGAGATAAGTCCTTTTCAGAAGGTCATTTACATGTCTTCTTTTTACTTAATATTACTGACTTGAAGATTTGCAGTTAAATTAGCCCATTAATTATAAAAGTCATCAGTTTGGAGAGTGGGAAAGGATAATTTATTTATTTGATATCAGATCCAGATTTTCAGTAATTTCCCATTTCTTCTGATACCCTACTAGGAAAGGTCTGAAGTTTTGAAGTATGAGTTGAACGGGTGGTCATGGCTTATGCTGATTTGTTCTGTTGTTGCATATAAACATTTTTTAAAAACTGAAAAAGGTACTGAATTATAATGAAGAAAAATATCTATCTATCCCCCCTTCTACTAATCATTGCCTTTCCGTATTCCCATTTGTTAAGCTCGGCATAAATACAGATTTTGTGTTTGTTTGTGTGTGTGCATATGTACATAGTATATACATAACTCAGCACATATATAAAGAGATGCACTCTCTAAATTTGTCATTACTTAAACTATATTTTCATATTTTGCTTTTTCACATGTTATAATAAGAGCGTTTTCCTATGTAATAGTATCCTTGGAAAACCATGTTTCGTTGAATTTTTCTTTGAAGACAATGTAGACGCGATAGAATTGTAAGAAATGATGCAGAGAGAGCCTGTGTATCCTTTGCCCTATGCCTCCTGTGGTAACATCTTGCAAAAACTATTGGTACAGTGTCGCAACCAAGATATTCACATTTGTTCATTCACATAAAGAGTATTTCCATCACCACAGGATCCCTCATGGTACCCTTTTATAGACGCACGCACTTGCCTCCTGTCGTTCATGTCTGGCAACCACTTATCTGTGCTCTATTTCTTTTGTTTTGTTATTTCAAGAATGTTATATGAATGGAATCACCCAGTATGTAACTTTTCATCCAGCATAATTCTCTGGAGATTCATCCAAGTTGTTACATGTATCAATTGTTGATTCTTTTTTATTACTGAGTCTGTATTCCATGATATGGATGTGCCAGTTTGTTTAACCATTCACATAATGGCAGATATCCGGGTTGTTTCCAACTCTTGGCTATCATGAGTGAAGCTTCTATGAACTTTTGTGTACAGGTGTTTTGTGAATATGCTTTCATTTTTCTGGGATAGATGTCCAGGTGTGCAGTTGCTAGATCATTTGGTAGTTACAGCTTTAGTTTCATAGAAAACTGTCAAACTGTTTTCTAGCGTGATTACCATTTTACTGCCCACTATCAATGTATGAATGATCTAGTTTCTCTGCATATTCACCAGCATTTGGTGTTGTCACTGTTACTTATTTTATTTCAGTCATTCTGGAAGGTGTATAGTGAGATCTCCTGGTTTTAATTTGCATTTCCTTAATGGCTAATGGTGCTGAATATCTTTTCCTGTGCTTATTTGCTGTTGGTGAAATATCTCTCCATGTCTTTTGCCCATTTTCTAATTGGATTTATTGGGTTTTTTAAAATGTTAAGCCTTGAGACTTATTTATATATTCTGGTTACTAGTCCTTTGTCAGATATGTGGTTTGCAAATTTTTTCTCCCAGTGTGTAGCTTTGTCTTATCATCCTCTTAGCGGACTCTGTAACAGAGCAAATGTTTTTAATTTTGATGAGATCCAAGTTATCAATTTTTTCTTTTTATGGATAATACTTTGGCTGTCAAGTCTAAGAACTCTTTGCTAGCCCTAGATCCTGAAGATTTTCTTCTTTTTCAAACTGTTGATGAAGAATTAATCAATACATCTAAGAAAGAATTGGAAAATTTTATTCAAGCCAAATTTGAGGATTATAACCTGGGAAGAGTATCTCAGAAAGCGCTGAGAACTGTTCTGCCCATTAGAGATCAAAGCACAGTTATATAAGTTTTTTGAGACAGAGGGCTGTACCTCAAGTGACGTATTATTGACAGTTTACATAATCCAGATTTAAGTGTCATGGCAGGTGGGTCACGTGACCCATTACAAGATCAAGAAGGAATGTTGTCTTAAGGAGTTGTCTTGCTGTCGCTGGGAGAATGTTGCTCTTTATGGTTGAGCAAGTATTCCTGCTGATGGAGGAGGTCTGGTCAACGCATAATGCAGACACACAATGCACAGTGCGGGGAGAGAGGAGTCCAAAGGGCAGAGAAGAACTTTTGCGTTTAAATTTTTCTTGTTTTGACATAAAATAGGACTTTTATTTCACTAAACATTTCACAGTTTTGTGTTTTATTTTATTTATTATTATTTTTTTTTTTGCGGTACGCGGGCCTCTCACTGCTGTGGCCTCTCCCGTTGCGGAGCACAGGCTTCGGACGCACAGGCTCAGCGACCATGGCTCACGGGCCCAGCCGCTCCGTGGCATGTGGGATCTTCCCGGACCGGAGCACGAACCCGTGTCCCCTGCATCGGCAGGCGGACTCCCAACCACTGCCCCACCAGGGAAGCCCAAGTTTTGTGTTTTATATTTAAGTCAGCGACCCATTTTGTGTTCATTAATTTAGCTGTAATTTTATTCCTTGTGTAAGATTGAGTTAATATATTAACAGTGAGTTAACTTTTTTTTTTTGAGTGTTGAGTCCAGAAATTCATGGATGAAGTGAGGCTAGGAGAAGAAAGGCATAATTGCCTATTAACTGAGGATAAACTACAGTCCAATTGAACCAGTTGAGACAAGGGATCTCAACTGATCCCGCTTCCTGGCCGTCCTTCTCCGAAGGTCTCGTCCATAATGCGCATTCATCATTTTACTCCTCTCCCTTTATTCCTACTGCTGAACTCAAGGTCCTTCATCTGCTAAAACCACTTGTCTTCCTCTTCCTTCTTTCCACGTGTTATTTCTCTGTCTGTTTACAAAGAATATCGACCTAAACTTTTGAAACTTGTAAAGCACTATAGAATTTAAAGAATCTTTCATTCAATAAAAAATCAATAAAAAATAAAATAATAAAAAATCAAGAAAATCAAGAAAAGAAAAAAAAAGAATATCATCTTAGTGCTAATATTAACAGCTGCTTTCAAATATTATCAAACAACCTAAAATCAGGAGATTCTTCCCTCCCTAGAAATAAAATTTGTATATATAACTACTATGGCATTTCCCTCCCTAAGGAAGTCTTAACTAAAACAGTATGCATGTATTTGTTTATAATCCAGATGGATTAACATAGATGTCTAGATTTGAAAGTGGGTAATAATCTCTAAGAATGCCATTTAGGTGAGCAGGTTCTGAACCAGGATCAAAAGACTCAATAGAAACCAGAAAGACATCAGATGTAGCACATCCTGGAGAAGAGAAATGAGGAAAATTCACAGATCTGGGCTCACAGTATTTATAAACACACTTGTTTTTTTAACCTCTCTCCCCTTATTGACTTTGTAATTGAAATTATCAATATGCTTTGGGACTGATGGTCTCAGAGTCAATAGTTCCTTTTTGTTTTAGTGTTTTAATTTTCTATATATTTTCATTATTTAAAATGTTTTGTAAATATTCAACATGTACATTTTTATTATTTTTATGTATTATTCCTTTTTTGTTTTCTTTTTTTTAACTTTTTATTTTATATTGGAGTATAGTTGATTAACAATGTTGTGATAGTTTCAGATGTACAGCAAAGTGATTCAGTTATACATATACATGTATCTATTCTTTTTCAAATTCTTTTCCCATTTAGGGTGTTACAGAATATTGAGCAGAGTTCCCTGTGCTATACAGTAGGTCCTTGTTGGTTATTCATTTTAGATATAGCAGTGTGTACGTGTCAATCCCAAACTCCCAAACTATCCTTTCCCCCTATCCTTCCCACCCCCCCAATCATAAGTTTGTTCTCTAAGTCTGTGAGTCTGTTTCTGTTTTGTAAATAAGTTCATTTGTATCATTTCTCTTTAGATTCCGCATGTAAGTGATATCATACGATATTTCTCTTTCTCTGTCTGACTTCCTTCACTCAGCATGAAAATCTCTAGGTCCATCCATGTGGCTGCAAATGGCATTACTTCATTCTTTTTAATGGCTGAGTAATATTCCATCGTATATATGTACCACATCTTCTTTATCCGTTCCTCTGTCGATGGACACTTAGGTTGCTTCCAAAAGTACATTTCTTGCTCACCACAAGCCCTGATGTAAGTTGGCAGGTGGTCTTCTACATCTGGTGAGTTGGAGATTCCCTTCAACTTGTGAGTCATCCTCTCAACAATTGACTTCCAGACTAGCCCCAGCAAAGGAAGGGAAAGATGAAAGAGATCTATCGACTTTCAAGTGCCTTGGAATAGAAATGGCGCATTACGTGCTCTCGCATTCCTATGTGCCAGTTGCAATCACGTGGCCCTGACCCAACAACGGGAGTACCGGAGATGCAGGGACCTCATGAATATTCAGTGAACACTACAGGTCTCTGCTGACCTTGAATTTTAGGAAACAATGAGGTGTAAATCAAAAGCCAATGCAATATTTTCCGTATTTGGTTGTCCAGACTTCATTACCTATAATACTACAAAGGATTTTGTGGGGAAAATTTTTCATGGTAAAACAAGTTTCGGAAATGCTGTGTACCATATTTAACTCATTGAATTTACAATGTACAATTATTTATTAAAGGTTTTGAAAAGTTCCACATTAAAGAAACTTATTAAATTAGAATAGGTAAGATATCACACAGAGAGGTCTCTTTATTTATTTATTTATTTATTTGGTAAATATTTTTTGAATATCATTATTTGCCAGGGGTTGAGCTAGACTTCTGGGGGAAATCTAGCTTTCCTTTCTTAAGCAGAAAATATACAACAGGATGATGAAAGAATAGGAAACTGCTGTTGGCTGTAAGCTATGCAAAGGGTCCAAAGGCTCCAGAAGAGAGGAAAAGAAAAAGAGGAAAAAAAAAGTGTTTCTCTAGAGACAGAGGCATAGAAAGGAAAAGAAAGTCCAGTGTCTGAGACCATTAGCTGTAGGGAGAAGCAAATCTCCATATTTCTGTCTGGATAATAGCAGTGGGGTATTCCTCAGAACCACCGGCAATGAGGTAATAGGGGCCCCTTTTGTCACAGGCCTGGCAGACGATAGAGGATGTTCTCGTTCTCCTATGAGATCAACGGTGCCAGAAAGAATTTCACACCACTTTAAATTTATATGGATGATCAACATATGTCAAATGACCGGGTTCTTATTTGAGGAGCAATAGTCATAATAAAAATGTTATGGAGTATAAACGGTTGATGGTAGATTTTTCAGTAACATAATGAATAGGTGCTTCTAGATAATGTAAGTGCAAATGGATATTATGATTAGAAAAAAATATCATACATTTGTACAGACATTAAGTACCTAGAAACATTAGCCAATCGATACAGCCATTTATAAAGTTTATAGCTATGTCTAACTTTTATATTTGTATGATTTCTCCTACCTTCATTACTCTATGAATGTCCAGCAGAACATATATTCATATTAAAATAACAACACTAACCACGGTCTGAGCAACTGATAGATAGCATTACTTTGTTGTGATATTTGAGCATAATATTCTCAGCCTGGCTTAATCCTTCATGTCTCATTCTTCCATCCATCCATTCGTTCATCAGCACCCATGACATGCTGGACATTGTGTTGAAGTTATAAAGCTAGGATCAAGGTCTAGACCTAGTAGATAGTTCTAATAAAAGCTTCAGTTAATTAGTTCCTACTGGTCCTTTGCATGTGCTTCTCATTTAATTCTCGCAAGAGTCCCAAGGGGTAGACATCGTGATTCACATTTAACAGAAACTAGAGTTTGCTCAAGGTCATATGGCTAAGAAATGGTGAAACCTGGACTCCCGCTTGGATTTTTCTGATTCAAAGCTAATTAGGCACTGTGCTACAGTGAGTTATATAAAACCAATCACTGTATTTCTCTTTTAAATTTTAAAACTATCTTATTTTTAAATTTTATTGAAGTATAGTTGATTTACAATGTTGTGTTAATTTCTGCTATACAACAAAGCAACTCAGTTATACATATATATATTCTTTTTCATATTCTTTTCCATTGTGGTTTATCTCAGGATATTGAATATAGTTCCCTGTGCTATACAGTAGGACCTTGTTATTTATCCATTCTGTATATAATAGTTTGTATCTGCTAATCCCAGACTCCCAATCCTTTCCTCTTCTACCGCCCTGCCCCTTGGGCAACCACAGGTCTGTTCTCTATGTCTGTGAGTCTGTTTCTGTTTTGTACATTTGTTCCTTTGTGTCATATTTTAGATTCCACATATAAGTGGTATCATATGGCATTTGTCTTTCTCTTTCTGACTTACTTCGCGTAGTATGCTAATCTCTAGGTCCATCCATGTTGCTGCAAATGGCATTCTTTCATTCTTTTTAATGGCTGGGTAATATCCCGTTGTATACATATACCACATCTTCTTTATCCATTCATCTGTCAATGGACATTTAGGTTGTTTCCATGTCTTGGCTACTGTGCTGCTATAAACATAGGGGTATGTGTATCATTTCAAATTGTAGTTTTGTCTGGGTATATGCCCAGGAATGGGATTGCTGGATCATTTGGCAACTCTATTTTTAGTTTTTTGAGGAACCTCCATACTGTTCTCCACAGTGGCTGCACCAATTTTATGTTGCCACCAACAGTATAGGAGGGTTCCCTTTTCTCCACATCCTCTCCAGCATTTATTGTTTGTAGACTTTTTGATCATGGCCATTCTGACTGATGTTAAGTGATACCTCATTGTTGTTTTGATTTGCATTTCTCTAATAATTTGCAATAATGAGCATCTTTTCATGTGCCTGTTGGCCATCTGTATGTCTCCCTTGGAGAACTGTCTATTTAGGTCTTCTGCCCATTTTTCAATTGGGTTGTTTGGTTTTTTTGTCATTGAATTTTACGAGCTGTTTGTATGTTTTGGAAATTAAGCCCTTGTTGGTCGCCCAGTCCCTGTATTTCTGTTCCATGTGAGGAGTCCCGTCTCCACCATGTACAGACTCTGAGACTCAGGCAGATTGCTTAACATCTGACTTCAGTTTCCTCATCGGAAACTGGGGACAGTAATAGTTCCTGCCTCGTCAGGTTGTAAGCTTGACAATTACTCTGATGGAGAAATAAACAGCATGTGATTACAGGAGGACGAGCACTTCAGTTGCCTACGGAATTGAGAAGGGCTCCTAGGAAGAGGTGACAAAGGACAAGGGAGTTGAAGGGTGAGAAGGAATTGGAAATTGCCATATCGCCCCCCCTTCCTCTTGTGGATCTCTTTTGAGCCATGACCACTATTTTATCTCTCTTTATATTATGTATCTATCCACTTAGGGAAGTCAGCAGCAAAGACAAATCTAAGTTACTGAACATTTTTTACATTAATGTCAAACATTGTTGCAAACATTTTACATGTGTTAATGCAACAGAACCCAAACAGCAACCCTGTGACAAGGAAACTGAGGCACTGAAAATTTAAGTCGTTTGCACAAGGACCACAGCTCATGAGTCCTGTCCTTGTGGTTTGCTTAATTTGGAGGAAGGCTAATTTTCTAGCTCCCTAGCCCTTGAGGTATTTCTATGTTCATTAGCTCCCAACTCCACCCTCTCCACTGGGGTATGGGCACCGCCCAGAGTTTCCTGCTTGCAACACAATAAGTAGAAGGTGCACCCCGTGATTCTATTAGTACATCTCGGCCCTTCAGAGACACTCAACTTCTATTGATTTCCATGGAGAGAAGCCTCATTTAGATGGAAATGCAGAAATGGATTTCTTTGTTCTTAATATAAACTCATATTTTATGCTGGGCTCAATGATTCTGACAAATGGAGAGGTTGAATTCAGATCAATGAAGATTCCAGAGATTGTTCTCACTGAGCAAACACGTCAAGTGGCCTTTGGGGCACAGACGCCGAGAAAGCCTCAGAGGCACTAGGTCATGCTGGAATGTCAGATGTCCCGTCTGCACATAGCTGCTGGTACTCTCATTTGACACCAGCCTCTGCAGGATTCCCCAGGGAAGGAGGGAGGTCCTGGGAGACCGGGAGCAGGGCATCGAGTCTAAAGGCCAGGGCTCTGGGGACACACTCCTGAGGTTTGCATGTCACCTCCAGCCACTGGCTCTCTGACAGGTTACCTCACCGTGCCTCAGTGTTCTCATCTGTAAAATGCACATAATAATAGCATCTTCCTCTTAGGGTGAACATAGCATTAAATGACCTACTGTATGTAAAGTGCCGAAAATGGTACCCACCACACATTAAATGAAGCAGTGAAAAAATAATACACTTTGGCTGAAAGCATTTTTCCAGAAGTACCCATTTCAGACAGTAAGTCATCCACTCTCGCTTCTATGTTGCCAAATGTAGCAATTAACTCTGTTCAACATGTCAGTGAAATACAGAGCAATAGTTAGCAAGTATCTGAAGGTTTGCCACATCGCTAACTGAATGATTTGTCCATGCCGTGGATCCAAGGAAGGATGTGCTGGTGGCCAGAACTAGGGGAGAGCCAAGGAGGAAGTTTATCCTCCTCAAAAGAAAGCCAGTGCCCGTGAGCAGCTGTGAGCGATAATGGCCAGGATGTGCAATCATGAATGAGAAGCTCTGCGGTGGTGGCCCTGCCGCTTAGCAGCGGAATGACTCTGTGACAATCACTCTCTCTAAAACTTAGTTTCTCTATTTGAGAAATATGGATAACAGCACCTCACAGAATTAAATATGCTTTAAATGTATTTGTAAGCACCGGTGCCCTGTGCGAATGCTAGCTATTATTGCTTCACTGATTCAGTGATTAAAATGCCTGTATCCTGGGTGGGTTGGGCTGTTCTAGCAGTTATTGGTAGGCTAGGCTGTTGTGAATTACTTCAAGAGGCAATCAGGCTGCTTTCCCCTTAGGCGTGGCTGGGACCAGGGATGCTGGGTGATGGGGAGCTTTCGCTGAGCTCTGGAAAGGGTGATGGGAAGAGTGTATTTCTTGAAGCATGGAGAACTCGGGAGCTGGGATGGGAAGGGGTCCAGAGAGAAAGATAGTAGAATTCTGCTACTTTCACGTGCTTTGAAGTGAAGCTGATGCAGTCCCTGATATAACAGCTCATCAAGATGACGATGTGCTCGTGATTGCAGTAATTACAACAGCTTGTTTTTTCACAACTCTTTACAAGTTTAAAAATCTCCTTATTTATGAAAAAGTCACAGCTCTGGTAAAATAGAGATGGGAAAGGGTGCATCTATTGTCATCCTTAGGATGCTGGTTTCGTGGAGGTTTGAAAGAAAGACCCATTTTGTAGGAGGTTAGCAGGGCCTGGAGGACAGGAAGTAAACTCTGGAGGTAGAAAGGTCGTTCCAGTTTCTGAGCAGCCATGAGCACTCAGACAAGGTCCTGAGTCCCACAGAGACACAGTTTCCTCATCCTTAAGAATAATAGCACCCACTTCACAGGCCATGAAAGGGTGAAATAAGATCGTACGGACAATATGCCTTCTACAGGGCACTCAATATACAGGGTCCATTATTACCATAGCTTCCCACATCCGTAAAAGCATCCTGCCCTCTGAAGCACTGTGGGCATCTCTAAATGTACCGTGAGCTAGGTCATGATTCCGCTTCACAGATGGGGATGCTGAAGGCCACGAAGGTCAAAGGACTTGATGGAGACTATAAAGCTATCTCACACATCAACTTTAGAAAATGTCTCAGGAGTAGCAGGGCCTGGAGAGGAGACTGGGCCTAAATCTAAGCTCTTGTCAGTGACATGCTAAAATGTCATCATCTCCATGTGGACTGAAGTGCTCGTATATGTGGCTGCACGAGAAGATACATGATTGATGCACTAATATTTTCCCCACTGGGTTTACACATGGTCTGCATAGCAAATTTTGCACATTTTGTCATCACCTGTATTTGAAAATAGGATGTTTCTGGACAAATTAGCCCATTATCTAACCAATTTTATCACAACCAGTTTTTTTTTTTCCATTTCCCATCTCAATGTTTATATTTGGATTGTGGAATTTTTCTTCTTACTATGCAATGCTAAATCATTTTAAGTGATTCTTCTAGGCTGTTCTGTTATTCTCATCATTAATAAGTAGTCATCCTTTCCTCTGTGTTTTATTTACCTCTAATCTATACATGTGCTATGTTCTTAATGTTTTTGCAGAGGTCATGCTTTTAATCACTGTTAGCACTTTAATACGTGTTCCAGTTGTCAAGAAGTTTTTATAGTTTTCTCATGCGTAAGCCATGGTTTTAGGCAACTTCCCATTCAAGACTGTAAAAAAAAAGCATATATTGTTAACTCACCCCTCCCCAGATGGCAACTTCTACGAGGTCAGGGACTGTCCTTTTTGTCTTTCTTCAACATTTTATTCCAAACACCCAGCAGAGGACCTGGGAAGGAGTAATCCTTGATACATGTTTATTGAATGAATGTTGAGTATGTGACTTAAATTCATTTTACTTTTATTTAAACAAATGATTCATTAATCTCTCAAAAATATCTACAGTATTTGAAGACATTTTTTCCCTCCAACATGTTTGTGCTTGACCTAATTTATATAAGACACTGACGCAAGGCTGTCAGTACGGAAAGAGTAAGGCCTTGCCTAGTCATGAGGGGAAGATGCAAAGTAAACGGATAACTCTTGTAATGTTGGCAAATACCCCGGGCAACATTACGAGCTTCCAGTCCCTGTCCTAACAACTCATATGTATGAATGTATTTCATCCTCACCACTACCCTATTTTAAGTGCTTTTCTTATATCTGCTCATTTAATTTGCTCCAACCTCAGGCTGTAAGGTAAGCTATTTAGCATCTCTAAGGCTCAGTTTCCTCACCTGTCAAACGGAGTTTCATTTATTGAGTAAATATGTTTTGTACACTTACTGTGTGCCATACACTGTTATAGGTGGTAGGGAGATAGCCACAAACACAGTGGAAAGCTGTCCTCATCCTCTTGATAATAGCACCTACGTCATAAGATTGCCAGGAGGGTGAAATGAGATGATACTAGTAAAATCACCTAGAACAATGCTGGCACATAGTAGGCACTCAATAAATATTAGACATCATTACTATGCAACAACATACATAGACTAAGTAGTTAAATATATGTTTTCCATTGATCAGGAAGGAGGAGATTGAGGGAGAACAAATAATTCAATATAAATTTATTATCACTCAGTAATATTAAAAAAATTCTAAGTACTGGACTGTGATAGACCCAGGAATTTGGGGGCAACACATATTCTTTTAGACTGGAAAATACTAATTAAAGTATTTCAAATTCACTCCTTTTCATTAGACATATGAGTTTCTGAGATTTATGTATGGGTCTGCACCCAAGAGTTGGATTCTTCAAGAGGCACATACTAATAACTATAATGTAATTACATTAGATAATTGTTTAAGCAAGAGGTGGAGTCTGAACTGTAGAAACACATTGTAGGCTGGCCTTTCTTCCCTCTGAGTATAAATGATGCTCTGCAGTAAAATGAGGTGTAAGCCATTCGGCAGACAATTATAATGGGATTTAACCTAATTAGTGTTGGAGAACAGAGACTCTTCATTAAAAGTAGCACTTCGTAATCATATAACAATGCTTTCCTTCTCAAAGGCTGATGGAAGACCTGACCCTAAAAAAAAAGTATTTTTCTAGATTTTTCCAAATATATTCAGCAAGTCACCAACACTGTGATGAGGTGTATCCAGAACACGGTACCTCCTCCATCCCAGTACTTCTGTCTCCCTTACTTTATTCAAGTCTACAACCCGACCCTCATCACCCCCAGCTCTGCAGGTGTCGCTGCTTTTTATTTCAAAGTAGAAATAGAGGCAAAGAGTTGTGACTTTCCTCTACTTACCTTCTCCCTTTCTCTCTGTAATCACTTTTTCTCTCTGACTCAAAGAAAGAGGTGCTCTTCCGCCTAGCACCTTCTGCTTCCTCTAGAAATCGCATCTTTACTTCATGTGCTTTTACTCTCCCCCCACTGCTGGGTCCTTCTTTTTATCATATAAACAAGCCTGAAGCTTCAAGCCTTGTCTCCCATATTAAGAGAAGGGCAACTTTCCTTTATACCCGGGCTCTATCTCTCTTTCACAGCCACGTTTCTAGAAGGACAAATTTGTTTTCACGGTCTCCACTTCCAAACCTCCCACTTAGTCCCCAGAAGGAAGGGACCTGGCATTTCGAATGGCACTGCTCTCCAGTGGTCACCAACGACCTCTCTTTGCCATCTCAAGTCAGCTCCTATTGGGTCCCTTTTTACTGGAATTTTCTGTAGCACTGGAAACTTTTGAACACACTCTCTCCAGCTCTTTTTAAAATCCATGTCCCCAGAGGGACATCTTTCCTGACCTCTGTATGGGGATCTCTGAATGTGTCGGAGCATTTTACCCTCTACACTGCTCTGTGATGTCTTGACTCTGTGTTACCCTCCCCCATCCTGCTGATTCTCTGATATCCTGTACCTTGATGAGGGATGCCACCCTACACCTAAAAACTAATCCAGAAACATGAAACACTGCTCTATACCCTCCCCATTCTCTCCTGCCTACAACGTCCTGATAGCAGAATAAGATTCCTAAAGTGAAAATTTGGTCCTGTCACTCCTGTGTTTGTAACCCATCAGTGGTTTCTCGCAGCTCTCAGAAGAAAAATCAAACTCTTTGACAAGATACACAGAGTCCCTCACGAACTGGCCTTGGCCGAATCTTTCATTTTCTCCCCTTGACCTTCCCCCACAGGGAGTTGTCACTTCACGTGTTCCACACTAATTTTCATCCCCAGAGACTTCTCTGTACTCTCACGTCTCTGAACAGCCTTCCTCCCTCTGATGTCCAGCTAACCCCTTATCCTCAAAATCCAGGTTCAGCACCACCTCCCCTGAGAGCCTTTCTGCTAAAAATGTCTCTCCTGTGAGCTCCCAGGGCCCCTCTCCCTTCTGCTAGCTTAACATCTGAGCGTTAAGCTCTCATGGGTGGTTTGACAGTCTCTCTGACTAGGTTTTACGTCACCTAACGGTGAGTACAAGGTCTTATTGACGTTTTAATCATGGGGCTACTTCAGTATCTGACACAGGTTAGGCATTGGATGTTGTCATATGTTGAAATTATTAACACAATGTCAATGGCCAGGGGAACATTGTAAAAACAAGCACAGCACCATCTGTAAATGAGAGAAGCAGCTGATGTGTGACACCCAGGGGGACCCTGGTGCTTGCCTTCATGGGGTGCCCTCTCGATGGCTACCCCCTTTTCTCAGCTATGACACTCTCCCTACATGTAGATTATTGCATAAGAAGAGCAACAATTTATATTGGTTTAGTAGTTTCTCATGTGTATGTATATTTTAATATAAAATTTATTTTTAATATAATCTACTAACATGATTTTTTTAATTGAAATATAGTTGATTTACAATATTGTGTTAGTTTCAGGTATAAATTAAAGTTATTCTGTTTTATGTATATATGTATATATATTCTTTTTCAGATTCTTTTCCATTATAGGTTATTAGAAGTTATTGAATATAGTTCCCTATGCTATGCAGTAGGTCCTTCTTGTTTATCTGTTTTATATATAGTGGTGTGTATCTGTTAAGCCCATACTCCTAATTTATCCCTCCACCCTCTCTTTCCCCTTTGGTAACCGTAAGTGTGTTTTCTATGTCTGTGACTCTGTTTCTATTTTGCAAATAAGTTCATTCGTGTTATTTATTAGATTCCATGTATAAGTAATATCATATAATATTTGTCTATCTTTGACTTACCTCACTTAGTATGATAATCTCTAGGTCCATCCATCTTGCTGCAAAAGGCAGTATTTCATTCTTTTTTATGGCTGAGTAATATTCCATTTTATATATGTACATGTATATATGCCACATCTTCTTTATCCATTCATCTGTCGATTGACATTTAGGTGGCTTCTGTGTCTTGACTATTAAAATAGTACTGCTATGAACATTGGGGTGCATATATCATTTTGAATTCGATTTTTCATCTTTTCTGGATATATGCCCAGGAGTGGGATTGCTGGATCATATGGTAACTCTATATTTAGTTTTTTAAGGAACTTTCTTACTGTTTTTCATAGTGGTTGTACCAATGTACATTCCCACCAACAGTGCAAGGGGGTTCCCTTTTCTCCACACCCTTTCCAGCATTTATTTGTATACATTTTGATGATGGCCATTCTGACCAGTGTGAGGTGATACCTCGTTGTAGTTTTGATTTGCATTTCTCTGATAATTAGCGATGTTGATCATCTTTTCATGTGCCTGTTGGCCATCTATATGTCTTCTTTGGAGAAATGTGTATTTAGGGCTTCTATCCATTTTTTGATCGGGTTGTATGTTTTATTTGATACTGAGTTGCATGAGCTGTTTGTATGTTTTGGAAATTAAGCTCTTGTCAGTCGCATAGTATGCAAATATTTTCCCCTAGTCTGTACGTTGTATTTTCGTTATGTTTATGGTGTTCCTTTGCTGTGCAAAAGCTTGTAAGTTTGAGTCCCATAGCATGATTTTTAACAGTGAAGGACCTGTTGACCCTTGAGGAACATAACTGAGAAATCCTGGTCCAGAGTTTTAAAATGAAAATACAAAAATACCCTTTACAAATGATAATGTGAACTTTAAATTGTTTCCTTCCTTCAGTTCCGGGCAGGAAATTGTAAGTTTCAGTGGGGTTGAAGTATAGAAAAGGTGTTTGCATAGTTAGCTTCAACAACAGTTAATTTACAAATATCTTTAAGTAGGTGTTTAGGTTTAAATGGCCCTGAAGGATTGTGGCTTTCACAGATGAGGGTGAATTCATGCCGTGACTACTCAAAGAAATTTAATAAAAATACCCCTCTAACAGATTTTTCCTGCCAAGCGGCAACGTTCCATCTCTATGTCATCTGCAGCGTTTGCCCCAGGAAGGGAGACAGAATGACCCTGGGCTGAAGGAGCAGATGGGGAGGCTCTGCGCTCCCTTGTTTGGGATGCTCGGAGGCTGTGAAGTGTGGGGTGAGAGTGACAACGTGGCACTCTGCCTCTCGGGACTCCACGTCATCGCTCAGCCTCCTAACAGCTGGGGGCTGAGCCAGTTATCTAACCTTCTCAAGCCTCAGTTTCTGCTGCATCTTGTAAAATGGGGGAAAGCTAGTTCAAATCTCACAGGCTGTTCCAAGCATTATTATTTCCGCAGATTGTGAACGTGTGAAAACAGAAGTATTCGTGGGGATGCACCGTCCTCTTCTCCTTATTTTCCACGACTGTTCCTTTCACGTCACTGTTGATAACTGCGTGGCCCAGCACAGCAGGGTCCTGAGGTTCCCAACCATTTCAACACCTAGTACCTCAGTAGTCTTGTCATCACGGGTGAGGGTTCCGTGTCCACAGCTGTAGTCCTGACTGTGTCTCACGTCCCATGTTTCTTGCAGTGGGGAAGACTCATTGAGAGAGAAAAAGCAGTAACAGTGGTCACTGACTGAGTGTCCGAGTCTTGCCTGTGCTATTTCTAATCCGCGCAAGAGCCCCACAGGATAGGTGTCAGTGTCTGAAGGTACAGAGAGGCACCACAGACAACAGAGGGATGGAGTGCAGGCAGTGGGAAGTCCAGGAAACGCCTGCCGTGGGCCAGGGTCCTGTGAACAGAAACACCAAAAGTGCAGCTTGCCTTTGACATACTTTCTGCAATGTGACCCTCAATTTCAGCCATGTGATTGGAGACAGATGTGCCTGGCCCAGGACAGCAACCAACCAGGGGGCACCGGCGGGAACCCTGCCCAGTAGAAACCCACTCAGACCTGCCCTTACCTAGTCTGAATGTGAGAGGTTATGGTGAAGGTGTGAGCCTCCCAAGAAGAGGCAGCTGTCATTCAAGGTCACCTCCCCTCTCTGTCCCTAAACATCTTCGAGAGTACAGCCAACACTGTGTAGCGCAGTGCAGGCTGTAGGGCCAGGAGGACTGAGTCTTTACTTATGGAGCTGGGACCCTCCCTCCTCTCTCCTCTCTCAACAAAAGAAATTAGGGTGGATTTAGGAATGTATGCTTAACTGAAACCAAGGAATTAGAAATGTAATTACATAGAGAAGTGCTTTTCTTCTCTACAGTTATTGCCCAAGGAAAGCAGTGGCTGCACCTGCCAGAGATGGGAAGAGGTGGTCCCTGGTGGGGAGACGCCAGGGAGAGTGCGAGGGAAGGGACAGAGCTTTGAAGGAGCAAGGGTGTGTGAATGGAGTTACTCCATAAACCAAGCGAGAATGGAAGGGCTGCTATAACTGGCCTTAAGACAGCATGATGGACATGTGGGGAGAAACAAGAGCAAGAAAAGGGAGAGAGAAAGAGGAAAGAAGAAAGTCGAAGTGCTGTATTAAGTAGAATCTCAGCTCAGAAGCCGAAGATAAAAAGAATTCAGACTGAACAGAGAGAACCTGGGGATTCCAGTTACCTGGTGGGTCAGGTGGCTCTGTCTCAACCATGAGAGCCTAGAGACAAACAAAACACCTTCTGTAGAGACCTTAGGCATTGAAGGCATCGAGAGATAAAAATAAATAAATAGAGGATACAAACAGTAAAGCAAAAGGAGGAAGCATTTGAAAGCTATTTTTAAATGTTTAAATACATGACAAGCTACATGAGATTGTCTCTAAGTTACAACCTCTTGCAATTGTATATTTTTTTATTCTGTGATTCCCACAAACTGTAGTATGAAATATTTATGCATATGAAGAAATTCTGAGAATACATTCATTAAAGTTTGAGATAAAAACCCCAAAGTCAGAGCTGGTGGTTCTTGAAGGAAGGTCCCCTTGTCCCCCAGATGGTGACCACGGGGACGTCCCTCTGCACAGCACATGTGGACAGACTTACCTTTGGGAACTACCTCGGAAAGTTGAATCATATTCCCACACCGTAATTCCTTAGTGATACTAATGAGTGATGGAATGTTAGCAGAAGCCATACTACGATTTGGGAAAATGCAAGAGAAAATATCTGAGGGCTGACTGTCCTGTCTACACAGAACAGAACCACGTGCAAATGACCCAGGAACGTGAGGTGTGTGTCCCACGATCAGCATCGAAGCTGTGGTAATGAACTCGGATCGAAGCGGTGCAAGCTGAAGATGATTCTAGCTGGCAATAAAAAAAAAAAGAAAAGAAAACACTTCTGGCCATTTCATTCCTTCTTACAGATTCAGAAATAGATGGAAATTGAGAACTATGGTTGGGGAGGCCAAATTTCCAGTCCTATCAGTAATGAACTTATTTACAATATTCATCTTCTAATCTGTGGTGCAGCAAACTTTAAAATATTCTATATCATTGTCTCATGATGAATGATTCAAGAAAGAAAAATTGTCATTTTTCACAGCTTCCAAAAATTATAGACACATTTCCAGTGAAGAAACACACACACACACACACAAATCATGTATAGCAGTAGCTCCTGTTAGAATTTTCCTAATGCACTTTATTCACAGTAATCCGAAATGGACGCTAAAGCAAGTCTCTCCTTGTACCCTCAAATGATGAAATTT
Organism: Neophocaena asiaeorientalis asiaeorientalis; assembly: GCF_003031525.2. Taxonomy (NCBI): domain Eukaryota; kingdom Metazoa; phylum Chordata; class Mammalia; order Artiodactyla; family Phocoenidae; genus Neophocaena; species Neophocaena asiaeorientalis. The sequence continues at coordinate 8,880,911 of NW_020173037.1, forward strand.
ACCATAGTAAATTGCAAATTTTCAGAAACAAATCTCTGAACAATGTTGAACTTGCAAATTCATGTCCATGGCTGTTCCCAGAAAATAAAAGTCTCAATCTGAACATGAAGTTCTCCACTTTGAGACGAATCATTCATCGTGAATTGCAGCTATGTGTAGGATAGCATTTTGGTGGGCATACTTCCGTTGATGAAACTTTTATCTCTATTTAGGGCTTTCCTCATAATTAGAGAACTGAATTAATTATACTGATACCCTAACAGAAGGAAATCATGTCACTGGTATAAATTTTGTTACAAAGAACCTCATTAGAGAACTCAGAAATCCCCATTAATCTTATGTTCATACTCTGTAATGATAGTAATTAGTGATGATAAATTGATATTTGAAAAATACACAGTAGTCAGCAATGCTCACTCTATCATGCACTCTATCTGCGCTATACTCTCCTAATTATAAATGTTTAAAGTTGAATTTTTTGCTCCTTTGTAATGAATTAACTTTCCTCATGTTATATAAAAATATAACTTTTTCATTTTATACACGTATCAACATCTATCCTCTAAAAAATTTAGGATGTTTTAGAAAAGTATGGTTTCAAGTTCAGGAGTGTAGTACAAAAATTTGTTAAATAACAAAAGCGAAGGCCAGACATGACCGGGCATAAAACAAATGGTTTCCTCTAATTAATAAAGTTCAGGATTTAACCGAAAGACCTTTTCATCGCCTGGAGTCTTTGAAGAGCAACCCCGAGGCTGCTCAGAAGAGTTCACTGCAATATTCCTTTATTATATGGACCAACCAAGGTGTGGAAGAAACACAGCACCTGTGCATGAGGATGGGAATGCAAATGAGCTGCCCCTGTCTGCACATCCTGCTGGAGCAGGTGATTTCTGCTCTTCTTCTGCCCCTCAGGAAAACTCCAGTACAAAGGCACTAATCAGATTACTGCCGAGAAATGAGGAGCTCTCTCAGTCTGGAGTTTCCTGCACAGAAACAAAATAAGGACACTAAGCAATTAGGAGGCTTCTCCAGAGAATGTTCTTATCTGCCTTTAGTGTTCCATCTCAAGGAATCCTCGATCCCCTGGAACCACTTATTAGATGAGCCTAAACAGACTTTCAGGCCAACTTTGTCCTTCAAAGGAGAAGTACTGTAAGGCCTGGGCGTATTTGTCATTAATTCATTCTAGAGAGTCAAGATGCATAGTGATGGTGCAAATAGTACTGTGGAAAGAGGCCTCCCAGCAGCTGGCTGGTCGCCTCCAGTGTCAGGGGCCTGGGGGTGAGGTCCTTCTGTCCTGCCCAAGGGGAACTAAAGAGTCAGAACACACAGGAAAATGCAAGAACACACAGGTTTCCATGAGGTGAAATATGCCACCCATTTTATGTTGACCCCCTCTGCCTATCACACATTATCAACAGCACGCTGGAAAGGCATAGAAATGTAATTATGGCAGTTCCTTATCTAGTCCCAAAGGAATAGCCAGTAGATTTGCTAACTCTGGGGGCTTCCATTAACTTTCAAAAGCTAGGACAGCTCACGGGACAGTATACTAATAATATGTTCTACTGCTGCTTTGTGGAAATATGTAAGAATCTGAAAATATGGCTTCATCAAAATATGAGTGTCCTTAGAGTGTTTGACTCCTAGTCAAAGACCCTAGAAAATGTATATGATTGACCCATCCTAATAAGGTCTGCAAGCTCCTTAGAAGAATTTTTATAAAACAGTGATGGTAGGAGAAAGATTCGTTTTGAATAAAAACCCATCTCCAGGCCTTCCCTGGTGGCGCAGTGGTTGAGAGTCCACCTGCCGATGCAGGGGAATTTTCCCCACATTTATCATTTTTAAAAAAACACTTTTCTCCATTCTTCCTCTTAATCCTTGGCCATGGACCAGCCCTCTACATCTGAAAGTTACATGCTACAAATCAGGGGCTGGTGGCAGGAAGCAGTCATTGGAAATGAGAGACACAGAGAGGCAAACAAAAGCTCATCAACATGTAACGTATTTCCACCTTTCAAAATCTTCTGTAGCCATATTGGCCATCCTCAAAGCTGCCAAGATGACTTTATGATCTGAAGGTCTCTGTTCCTTGGAGGAATAGATTTAATAGCGGAATAACTAACTATTACACAGGTACAGAGCTACAGAGTGTATTTGAGTCTCCTGCACCCCAAATGCCAAAAATGGCAACACCTATTAATATTGCTGACCTGTTTGTTTTTCTCAAGACTTAATTCGGTAATCTTAGCCTCTTCCTAATGTTACAGATTCAACCCTGACCTCACAATTGTATACGATCTTTTCCTTCCCTGAACCCCAATACAGTTTTCATGTCCCCCGACTACAGGAATCCTGTAAGCGCAGAGGTGCGTAGTTCATGTAGTTCCAAAAATACAGTGATGGAGGTTGGGTGTTCCATAAGCTCTGGGCTCCTCCCCAAGGGAACTTCTTCTCATAATCATTTGTAGAAATTAAGATGGAATAAGCTGAATGAAACACTTCAGGAAATGTTTCCAGCACCTTCCCTTTGCCCTGTACCTTGTTAACATACATGCTTATATAAATCATCACTACTTCTCCTCTGCACACTCTCAGCCTGGCCAACACAGGGTCTGCTTAGCCAGCGGAAGCCCTCTGAGCACACCCACGTGGGTCCAAGTCCCACAGCCATTTAGATATGTCCTCTGCTCAGCCAACTTGTGTAGAGCCAGAGGGACTTCCAGTGTGAGATGTCTGTTTATCGTTTCTTTCTTTGCAGCTGGAAACCAGGGCCAGTTCCTTTCAGTCACGTTGTGGTACTCAGATTCTTTAACCTCAATGATTTCTGACTCTCAGCATTATGGTAGCAGAAGTCACAGGCTATGCCCTAGAAATAGAAGAGAAATGCCTCGTTCATATTTTTTCACTTCTCAAAGTGTGGTCCTTGCACCAGTGCATCAGCGTTACCTGACAGCTTATTAGAAATGCAAAGTCTTGGCCTCACCCCAGACCTATTGAACCAGAATCTGCACCTTAACAAGATGCTCAGGTGATTCACAAGCCACCAAAGTTTGTCAAGCTCTCCTACACAGGATAAGAGAACCTCCCAAGTCAGGTTAAGTAATTGTGCTAACAGAAGGCTTTGCAAAATATATGAAAATTTTAATAATTGCTTTAATTGTTATAAATAAAGGCACGTTATATTGCTATATTTCTGGTGGGTAAACATAGACCTAAGGAACAGAAAGGTTTTTGGAAACTTGTCAGGAAAGCTGGACTCTACTTAATACAGGCTGATTCTTCCGTGTCAATTGCAGCTAAGAAATTAGACATGAAATATATAATCACAATAACAAAAATGCTCTCAGTAACCCACGCATGCTTTGCAGACATTTGCTGTCTGTAGGCTTTTGATAAGTTGTGGGAGGGACCACTGCCATTCAGGAAAAATGCATAGGTGTTTTTCAGAAGTCTAACCCTAATTCGGCCCTAAATTCCTAATCAGAGGGAGATGTTTCTTGGGCAGTAAAATACGACTCAGTAAGTTAAATACACCATTGATAAAGCAAGATGTAAGTCCAGGAAGGGGTTGCTTATCTGAATCGCTTACTTTTTAACATGCAAATCACAGAATTATTTTCATGAAAATGTGTATGGGGACAGGTAACAGGAAAATTTAGGTAGAGCTTTCTTCTAGGCTACAAATCTTTTAAATTATTATAGTCTTCTCTCTGAGGAGTTATTTCCACTTAATTCTAGAATGCATTTGGCTAAGATAAATTTCTATCTATGTTTTAATCTCATGTGAAAATGAATAGAGGAGGCCCTTGTTGAATGTCCAGAAAAATGGTGAGTCATCAGTTAATATGTTCTGAAAATGTTAGGATGAAACCTGCCAAGAGAGACATAGATGAAACAAATCAGACCAGCAACCATACTGTACTCTGGGGAAAAATGATCCCTTTGTTATAATAAAGGTAATACATGGTGGTTGTTGAAAACTTCGAAACTGTGAAGAAAAATAAAGTATTCATATGCCCATCTACCCTGAGATAATAACTTTATATCTAATTATTGAAAGAGAAACCAGTTTGTCACTAGTAAACTTCCAAAATGTGACCATTTTACATAACAGAGCAGACCTGTCATTGAAACCTCAGTCAGAATTCTGTTTCTCAGCCAAACATATTTCTATAGGATGCTAGTAGGTACAGTTCGTTAGACAAGGACGATATCTTTTTTTACATTTATTATCGTAACAATTCTCAAACCCATAAAGTAGTTATTTTTAAAAAAGATTGCTTTTTAGGCTTCTAACTTCATTTCAAATTGGATAATGTTGGTGCTGAACTCTGCCTGCCAGGTTCCCAAAGGACAGCTTCATTTTTATGATGTGACCTCCTCTTTCTTGGTCTATTGGTACAATGCTAAACAATATAATGTACAATGTAAACAAAAGAAATAATGAATTTACACCTCTTTGCTTTTTTCTGGTGAAGCAAATGTATCCCACTGAATTCATACCTTAATAATTATCTCTAAAAAAGTTAATCTCTTTTCTTTAGTAGATTTCCCCTTAGTCACTTTCCTGCAGAGAAAGTAGGAAGTTTATCAAAAGTCATGTTACTTGTAAGTCAAAGAAGGATGAGCTTTCTGTAGGCACATTCCTTCCTCCTTTTCACACCATCCCTACATGAAGCTGATTTAGAAGATCCATATCACCGTTTGCCTTAATTAACTCGATATGTTCATAACGTAAACACACAGATTTGTCAGTGAATGCAAAAGGAGGTGTGCATTTTCTATCATAACAAGATAGGGTAAAATTAAAAATTCCTGACATTATCTAAAACTTTTACATTATTAAGCACAGAATGGTCACCTTCAGAAGTGTTGTTCAGGTCGTAGTTTTCAGAGCATTCTTTTGTGTTGCAGAAATAGACAGACATGAAAGAATGTTTGTGCTGAAAGAACCCTTGAAGATCACCTTTTGCAGCCCCTCGTCTTTGTTTATGGTAACTTAGCACCAGAAAAATGAAATAACTTGACCAAATTTATTCAGTTAGAGCTAGTACTGTGATTTACATGCCCAAGACTTTTAAAATTCTGGTATATCCAACACGATTCTGTAAAGCTAAAGTGTCACTTTAAAACTTTGATGTGGTAGGAACAGAAATCCTATATCAACAGTTAGGAAGTGAACGCACAAAAACATTACCTACAGAGGTAAAGCTTAACTTATCCAAGACTGGTTCCCTGCAGGCTGGTCTCCCAGAGGAGTTGCATCCTGCAAGACTCCAAAAAAACTAGCTAGAGCTGCGTGTCCAAGGCAATCAGTCCTTGCAGAATGACGATGTGGAGGATAGGGCCAAGGACCCCCGCGTCATATGAGCTGCAAGAGTCAAGCTGAGACCCTGCCCCTGACTCTGCTAGGAGAGTTGCTATTGGCTTCCCAATTGTGCATTTTATTAACCCCAAACCCAAGGCCAGGGGCCTCTCCCCAAATCTGACTGCCCTGTGGGTCTCTATGTGCAGTGGGCAGAGGGGGACCTGCACAACTGCTCCCCAGATAAACACTGCTTCAGAAGGCGCGTTATGTGTGCTATCGGGTATTTGCCTTTGTTGCTTATCGTAGACCTAGGGAATCCTTTCATCAGCACTCCAAACATTACTAGGCATGCCTTTCCACCTGTGGAGAAAGAACTGTTCCTCTCTTTTTTTTTTTTTTTAACATCTTTATTGGGGTATAATTGCTTTACAATGGTGTGTTAGTTTCTGCTTTATAACAAAGTGAATCAGTTATACATATACATATGTTCCCATATGTTTTCCCTCTTGCGTCTCCCTCCCTCCCACTCTCCCTATCCCACCCCTCCAGGCTGTCACAAAGCCCCGAGCTAATTTCCGTGTGCCTTGCGGCTGCTTCCCCCTAGCTATCTACCTTACTACGTTTGTTAGTGTGTATATGTCCATGACTCTCTCTCACCCTGTCAAAGCTCACCCTTCCCCCTCCCCATATCCTCAAGTCCGTTCTCCAGTAGGTCTGCGTCTTTATTCCTGTCTTACCCCTAGGTTCTTCATGACATTTTTCTTTAAATTCCATATATGTGTGTTAGCATACGGTATTTGTCTTTTTCTTTCTGACTTACTTCACTCTGAATGACAGACTCTAGGTCTATCCATCTCATTACAAATAGCTCAATTTCATTTCTTTTTAAGGCTGAGTAATATTCCATTGTATATATGTGCCACATCTTCTTTATCCATTCATCCGATGATGGGCGCTTAGGTTGTTTCCATCTCCGGGCTATTGTAAATAGAGCTGCAATGAATATTTTGGTACATGACTCTTTTTGAATTTTGGTTTTCTCAGGGTATATGCCCAGTAGTGGGATTGCTGGGTCATATGGTAATTCTATTTGTAGTTTTTTAAGGAACCTCCATACTGTTCTCCATAGTGTTCCTCTCTTTATACATAAGTTATTAGATCTCTCATTGTTCTAATGGATTAGTCATAGTGATGCAAAATTTCTTTCAAGGCAATGCCATTTACCCTCCATTTGCCTTTCCAGTTCCACTTTCTACCCTCTCCTTCACATAAATACGGAGACTACATTTGTATAGGTTCTAGTAAAGGACCTCCATGCTCTCTGGGTTCCAATTGCTTTTTTTCTAATTGAAGTATAGTTGATTTACAATGTTGTGTTAGTTTCAGGTGTACAGCAAATTGATTCAGTTATCTATCTATCTACCTATTATCTATCTATATGCATATATATATATATACACACACATAATCTTTTTCAGATTCTTTTCCATTATAGGTTATTTCAAAATATTGAGTATAGTTCCCTGTTCTATACAGTAAATCCTTGTTGTTTATCTATTTTATATATAGTTGTGTGTATATGTTAATCCCAAACTCCTAACTTATCCCTTCCCCCGCTTTTCCCTTTGGTAACCGTAGTTTATTTTCTATGTCTGTGGGTCTATCTCTGTTTTGTAAACAAGTTCGTTTGTATCATTTTTTTAGATTTCACATATAAGTGATAACATATGGTATTTGTCTTTCTCTGTCTTACTTACTTCACTCAGTATGACAATCTCTGGGTCCATCCAAGTTGCTGCAAATGGCATTATTTCATTCTTTTTTTATGGCTGAGTAATATTCCATTGGAACAACTGAAGAAACCCAGTAGACAATGGAAGGGAGGGAGGAGAGTGAAGTCAGGGATTTTATCTCCTGGGCTCCACCTTGTGAGACCATCTCAGGCTGTCTCAAGCTGGCAACGTCCCTTCGCTTCATGCAGTTATTGTCCTTGTCTCCAACCCCCTGGCTAGGCTCTCACTTCCCCAGTCTGTTCAGGTCCGAGAGGGTCAACTCCTCCACTGACCCTGCTGGTGCTCGGTTCCTACACTGTCCTTTGTAGTTCTCATAGACCTTGTCACTGTCTTGTAATTACTCCCTCTGCAAACCCTAGACCACCTCAAAATATCCTGATGTGAGTGTTTGCCAACTCTTTCCTTTTGGGACCCTGATTGATGAAATGCAAGCTTTTATACTCTCATCTCTACAAGGAGTCAGTGCACATCCAGCACAGCCTCTTGGTTAAGGAGTACAGCTAGGTTTTTTTGAAAGAAAGCTAGAAGAAAGAAAAAAATTTCAAAGTGACATTTTTAGACTTCCAGAAGAATAAATCCCTATTTAATCTCTCCGTTGATCCTTATATCTTACTATACACCTATCTCCCACATTTCCTAGAAATTCAGAATTACGACTTTTAGAACCTTTTTAAAATTAAGTGAATCAAATGTTCACATTATGAAGTCTATGGAAAGGATGATTATAGATCAGTTATTTTGGCTTATGACTGAAAGCTAAGTAATGGCTGCATATTGATTATAAGTATAGCTTTTAGCATTTTCTTTCTGAAGATCTTTTGGTTTTCTATAATGGTTCTTCAGAAACTCATATACGTTTGGAAGTTCTTTATCGCCTGAAGCACATAGCAGTGTCAAGCACAAAACACACGAGTCATAACTGATTACTGATTAATTTGTTTGCATAATTAATTGTTTATGCAGTTATCTGCCTTCAAATCTGTAGTTTTGTACGCAGGCACACCATCCATAGCTGTATTATGTCTGGCACATGTGAATTTTGTTGCGTTTTTCTCATTAGGTAGGTTAAAGGAACACCCAGAGGGGATTATATAGCAAACATTACTTGTGGGAAAAGTCTCTAACTTTGCTTCATTAGCTTATCATTGACCTAAGGCAAATCATAGCAGTCTCAGCATGGTCTGATTCCAATACCAATTAAGAACCACGGAGCAGGAGAAGCCAAGGGGTATAAGAGAGCTTGGGTGACTTCTTAATAGTGAGCCGCTCCTCAGTGGTTTCAGGTCACAGAGCTGGAGAGCGCAAAAATAAGGAGGGTGAAGCTGAACTGCAGTTCTTTGGTGATACTTCATGTTCATACTCTGGACAAATTTAACCCAAAGCCCTCCATTTACCTGAAATTTTTACTCTAATGTTTTTGGTTTTTAAGGAGTAAAATATCTTACCAGGTAATATAAATATAAATGACACTTTATTTATCCTCTTAATAGTAATGAAGACATGCTGTTTTTGGAAAAGGGTAACAGCAGGGACACATTCGGTTTTTCTGAGGTTTTATTTAAGATGAATGAGGATACATATCTTAAAAATAACCAGGATATAAAGAGATTGTCTACACAACCACAAACGCACCCAATATTTTAAATCCTCCCCCCACCCTTTTTTAAATCAAAAATCACACTGGGGACTTTCCTGGTGGCGCAGTAGTTAAGAATCTGCCTGCCAATGTAGGGGACGCGGGTTCAAGCCCTGGTCTGGGAAGATGCCACATGCCGCGGAGCGACTAAGCCCGTGCACATAAGAGAATTTACCAAATTTATACGAAGTGATGGGTTCTCTGAAAGTTCAAAGACCCACATTTCTTAAATAGCATTTTTCTGGGTTATTAAGTAAAGGGCATCATTACTGCTGAGCACCAGCTCTGCTTTAGTCAACTAAAGATATTCTGGGGTTTCTATTATCAACTACTGCTCTTGCCAGGAGTGCAACTTTGTGATACAAATCATCTGAGGCTCAAGTTATCTCAACTGTTTAGCCCCTAAAACAATTTTCGGAAGTATTTCCTAGTTAATCTGAGGACCCATTTACATGAAATTAATATTCTACTTTCCAGAAGTATTAGTGTTCTCAAAAGTGGTTTTCTGCTTTATAATTAAATCTTGAAACATTACTTTGAAATACATACCAAAAACTCGGGATGAAGCATATTATATATATAGAATACACACAGACACTCTCACATATGTCAGTTGCAGTGGCTTAAAAATCAAAGGACATTTTTCTCATTCTGTTAGGAAATTAGATGCAGGTATGTTGACTAACTGGGGATAGTTGGTCTTTCTTTTTTTTTGTAGGGAAGAATGCAAGAAATAAATGTTTTAATCACAGGTTATAGTTACAGCCTCCAGAGCATCTGGTGCTTATTTCGATACTTATATCTGAACGGTAGAAACGGGGCATGGCTCTGTTTCCCTGTCAAGTCCTCAGAGGAAGCCCTTACTAACTTCCACCTTCCACCCCAGGTCAGAGGGATCCACAGGTGAAGCCTTCCACCCCAGGTCAGAGGGATCCACATCCTTAAATAATAATGAGATTCTAGATGTGGGTGGGGTGGGGTGCCTAAGAGGGAGACAAACTGCCATCTGTTGCTTTTCTCTGCAAAAAGGTCTCTGGTGTGAGGCACTCATATCTGGAAACATCCGGAAGACCTGGTCTGGCCGGGCCTCCTCGGGAGTCTGCATCATGGAGCCAGCACCGCAGCTCTTCCCAGCCTCTTCCACAGCTTTAACCTCCCAATCCCCATGCTCAACTCAATTCAAAGGTTTAATCAAATAAGGCTTAGAAGGTGATTTTTTTTAGAGACCTAATTCACTCCTACTAATCATGTATTTTTATACTTCTATATGAAACTGAAAAACAGTGCACTGTTAGGTTTTGAATCTGTGCTTATGAAGCCTTTTCATTCATTCACCCAGCTCCAAAAAAGTCATTAAGATACTAAAGAAAACTAATGTAGGAGATAATATGCTTAGACATAAAAATGCTCTGACTGATCCTATAATAGCTTGTTCTGACCATAAAATGTGGAGGTTAATTTATATGTTTCTAATGTGTATAGTAAGCCATTGTATGCATCCATTTTGAACAGGCTTAGCTTCTACATAAAGTTGATTTCTTTGGAAATCTGTTCCACTTAAAAATTCCCATTTATGATATGAGCCAATATTACATTTTATAGCCCTAAAAATTGCCATCAGCAACTTCTATTCAACAGTTAATAAACTGGAAACAGAGCAAAAATATAATGCATGTGATCACATAAAGTAGTGGGGAATAAAATAAAAACACACACAAGCAAAAATTATAATAATGGAAAAAATGTTATTAAAGGTACAATAGGTTAGGTCAATCACAAAGTAAAAACTCCAAGATTGAGAGCCATGGGGGGGAAATAGCCATGAATGTCAGCTCAAAGAGGCATAAATGAATAAAAAGGTGTCTTGTAGCCCTAGTTCCCTGTATGTAATCCCTGGCAAGCAATGCTGATGAGTGCTTAATTTACTCATTTGGTGTGAAATCAATTCTTTAAGACTGATTTTTTTTAGTTTTATTGAAGTATAGTTGATTTACAATGTTGTGTTAATTTCTGCTGTACAGCAAAGTGATACAGTTATACATATATATACATTTTAAATATTCTTTTCCACTATGGTTTACCACAGGATATTGAATATAGTTCTCTGTGCTATACAGTAAGACCTTGTTGTTTATCCATCCTATATATAAAAGTTTGCATCTGCTAATCAAGACTGGGTTTTTTAATCTGTAAGACAGAAAGGAGACAAACTGCAATATATAATAACAGACGCATTCATGTCTATGTGGTGTTATTTCTTAGAGCTAGTCAATAATATATTCTACCTTGGAACATATGTATTTAAAATCATGTTAAGACGATCAATTATGATCTGTAAGGAAAGCTGTTGAAAAAGTTTACATAGGCAAGACTGCACTCAACAGTTGTCTATAATTCTGAGGAGAAAACACTGGCTGTTCTGGGACTTGAAACAAAATGCAAGGTAGCAAAACTACTTATAAAGGTGCTTATACATGAGGAGTATTTTTAAACCAGCCACTGGACCAGGTTCTGAGGAAAGCAATTAGCAGCAAAGTAAATAGAGGGCCTGCCTCTTTTTAGAGAGAAAAGAATTAAAGGGTATGTCTGATTCAGCACCATAAGTGCTGGGAGAGCAAATGTGTAGGTGTGGTAGGCGCTGACCTGGACTGGGGAAAGGGTAGAAAGAAAGGAGGGCTTCCAGGAGGAAGTGACGCTTAGGCTGAGATCTGAAGGATGAGTAGAAGTTTGCTAGATGAAGAAGCAGTGAAAACAGTTTATGTGCAGACTTAGAGGTCAGAGAGGGTGTGGAGCCATGAGAAAATAAAAATTCAAAGGGGCTGAAGCCTTAAGCTCCTAGATTGCTGAGAGGCAAGAAATGAACCTGAAGATAAAGGTAGGGCATAAGGCATCAAGGTCAGAGGAAGCCTCATTAAGGACTTTTTACCTGAAATAACAGAAAGCCTTTTTTTTTAATTGAAGTACATATTAGTTTTATATTGCTACTGTAACAAATTACCGCAAACTTAGCAGCTTAAAACAACAGAAATTTAATATCGCACAGCTTCCATTGATCAGGAGTCTGGGTATGAGAAAGCCTTCGAGGTCAGTGTTTTAAAGGATCTCAAAATCTGCTCTTATTCTTGCTCTAACTGGAAGTTTGTGCTCTTTGACCCGTATCTCCCCATTTCCCCCATCTCACAGCACCCACCTGGTAATCATTTTGCAGTATATAAGTGTGTCAAATCAACACATTGTACACAGTAAAGTTACACAATGTTATAGGTCAACTGTGTGTCAATACAGTTTGGAAAAAATTAAAATAAACAAAGAGACAGCTCTCTATAGAAAATGAACTGGAGGAATGCAGGCAAGGTAGGAGGGTGGCTGGGAGAGGTTATGGAGTAGAGATAGAATGAATTCGTTGCGGCTGAAGTGTATTTAAAAGATAGAATTGTCAGGGCCTGGTGGGAGAGCAGATGTGAGTAGTGAGGGGTAAGAGGGAGTGCGGTATCACGGTGACTAAAGGTTTCTGATTTAGGCGCGTGGGGGTCTCATTCACTAGGAAAGGAAATGTCAAGGGAAGAGCAGTTTAGGTTTGGCACGGGGATAAGTTTGGGGTGTGTGGAGTTGGAAATACCTGTAAACTTTCCAAGGAGAAGTGTCCAATAAGAGCTGGCTCCATGGAGCTGGAGCTCAGGATGGAGATGGAGACCTGAGAGTCATCAGACTATAGTTGGTGATTGAAATCACGGGAGTGGGTGATGTCTCCCCAGAAGCATGTGTGTTGTGAGAAATGAAGTGGCCTAGGAGATACCCTATACCATAAATGTGCCTTGATCAGAGAAAGACGGTCTTGTGTCCTAACCCAGGTGTCCAAAGAAGCAAAGCCCAAAGTAAAGCTACATGCTAACCTTTTACTGGGGGGAGAGGATGCCATAGCGGGATGGTAAGAATAAGAGAAAATAGGAGTGAAGTAGAAAGATCAGGAAAGCAAACACACAGCGGTGCATTACATCGTTAGCTTCATAGGAGACACAGCCAGGGGCTTTGTCATGGGACGCATCTCCTGAGAGATCCTGTGGACCTACTCCCCTGGCTGTCAGTCTGTAAGGCTGCAAAAGAGCCCCTCAGTCCTTCTGGGGACTTCTTGGGGAAGCCAGAGCGTCCATGGGGTTAGTCCAGTCAAGCCTCAGTGCTGGAGCTTCCAGTCCCCGTAGTAATGGACGTGATGGAGGCTTTTCCGCACCTTGGTCAGTACCCCTGGGAGAGGCTGGACAGAGGATGGTGTTAGGACGTGAAGCGATGGCATTAGCAGATGGAATTTTGTAAATGATAGAATAGGGTGAGTCTAAATGGATTTCCTTCAGGGAGGAATCAGAGCAAGTAACTGATGTCCTGGACAGTTTGGGATGGGACTGGGCCAGGCATGTTCTGTGGAGGAGCCAGAGAAGGTGTAGCAGGAGAAGTGGGTAAAGCAAGCAATGTCAAAGCCAGCAAGAAAGGCCATATCACCGGAGGGGTCATCAGTGTCAGATATTCTGTCCACTCAAATATAGTGAACACTGAAGTGGGGATGTGCGGATTCCCTGTGCTTCCGGTTGTGTACTTTGGTTTTCCTATGGGAACCATGCCTCCCTTACTCTTGGCTCACTTGGTTTGGGTTGAGTGAACCCCACCGTCTGGTTTCCAGGGTTAGTACGTGGCCCAGGTGTAAACAATCAGCATGTGATCTCCCTGAGCGCAGGGATGGCCTGTGAGCCAACCAGGCCAATGGGACTCCATGCCAGGAATTTCACTGGAACAACCAGTAAAGAGCCAGAAGCCTGGGATTTTTACAGTTTGTGAGCAATAAATGCCCTTTTATTTTTCTGAAGTCAGTTTGAATTATTTTCTGTCAATTGTTTTGGTAACCAAAAGACACCTGATTACTACAGAAGCGGAAGAGGATCCATTAGATTTAATGGATTTGATGACAAAGATTATTGGTAACTTCAGTGAGGATGGTTTCAGTGGAGCGGTGCTGGCAGAAGTCGGGACCTTCTTACTGCCTCTTCATCCTCTTTCCTCAGCCGTTGAGACACAGTTTCCTCTACTCGAGAAGGGATGGAGAAAGTCAAGCTAAATGTTTAGAGAACCCATGGCAGAAAGCAGAAATGACACCACAAAAAATCTTGGGGTTTAGAGCCATGCTGCTCTGGACCTCCTGGAGGGAACAGGTGTGCTGCCTCACGTATCTTTTGTAGGATCTTAATTAAACCTTTCAAATTGTTTAAAAAATCCAGAGAGGGCTTCCCTGGTGGCGCAGTGGTTGAGAGTCCGCCTGCCGATGCAGGGGACACGGGTTAGTGCCCCGGTCCGGGAAGATCCCACATGCCACGGAGCAGCTGGGCCCGTGAGCCATGGCCGCTGAGCCTCCGCGTCTGGAGCCTGTGCTCCGCAATAGTGAGAGGCCCGCGTACCACAAAAAAAAAAAAAAAAAAATCCAGAGAATGCCAAAAGATGTGTATTTTCTAATAAACCTTCATTTGAATTAATTCTGATTTCCCACCAGTACCTGCAAAAAGAAAAACATCTTTTTTGAAAGGAAAAGAGAATACATTTGCAAGGTTATTCCTCCTTGAGAAAAGTGGATTTTTTTTTTCAGAATAACGCTGATACATGTTCTTTTTCTTCAACTTATAATTTATAATTTAATTTTTATTCACACTTTATATTCATATTTGCATGATAAAAAAGGCGCCACCTCTTCTTTAAAATGCCTTTTTATGGTTTGAATTGCTAAAGAGAGACACGCAAGGAATTAAAGAGGAATAACAATTTCCAAGTCTCATATTGGAACAATTTGCATAACTGTCTAGTATTCACCTCATTAAGTGTCATTGGCAGAGGACTGTTGCCCTTGTGGAAAGTTTGGGAGGAATATTACTTGGCAAATTTCGTGGCAGCTCAGTAATGTCATTCAGTACTTTATATGGAATTATCTCCATCTAGAACTTTTGGCCTTCGATGTTAAACTAACAGTCTAAACTGTCTCTTAAGAGAAGTTGGAATTTAGACCGGTACCATATGATATCACTTACATGTGAAATCTAAATTAGGACACAAAGGAACCTATCTATGAAACAGAAACAGATTCACAGACATAGAGAACAGACTTGTGGTTGCCAAAGGGGAAGGGGGGTGGGGGAGGGATGGAGCAGGAGTTTGGGTTTAGCAGATGCAAACTATTGTATATAGAGTGGATGGACAACAAGGTCCTACTGTATAGCACAGGGAACTATATTCAATATCTGGTGATAAACCATAGTGGAAAAGAATATAAAAAAGAATGTGTATACACATATATATATATATATATATATATATATATATATGTATGTATAACTGAGTCACTTTGCTGTACAGCAGTAATTAACACAACATTGTAAATCAACTATACTTCAATTTAAAGAAAAAAGAATTTAGACTGGTCGGTTAACACCACCTAAAGGCTCTCCTCCTACTAGCTCTCCTGCAGCTTCGCTGAAGCACTGCCAGACAGATGGACTGAACCATTTGTTCTCAGAAGAAATATAACCTTTTTCAGAAGAATAAGAACAGCTTCTCATTCACAGAACATTAGGATTAAAAAGAAAGCATGAAAAATGTCTAGTCTCCTTTTCAGTCAGGCAATTAACAAAAATGTTTCTGAGGAGATTTTTAAGAAGGCAGATTATTTGGGATAAACCAGGTTTAAATAGTCTACTATATGCTGATTCTCTGGTTGTTGGTTAGAATGCCCCTGGTGTAATGGTATGGGTAGGTGGGAGCTACAACTACCATTTTTGAGACAATAATTTCTGCCAGAGCTTTCCTAAGCACTCTACCTTCCATTTGCCAAACAACCCTCTGAGGTAGATACACTCATTGCTCCTCTTTTACAGGGAAGGAAACAACCACAGATAAATTGCTCATGGTCTGCCACTAGTAAGTGTCAGAGCCAGGCCAAAACTCGGATCTGATACGCAAACCATGCTCTGAACTACTACCCCATTTATAAAAAGAGACTGAAAGAACAGAACTCAGGAAAGCAGGAATGTGATATTCTTCATTTTGGCACACTGAACCAAATTCCCTATTGTCATTATGAATTTGTGTCCAGAGCAATAGTCCCACCTTGGTTTATCCAGGATTGTTATGAATTTTTTTCTGGGTTAGATACTGTATTAGTCAACTTAGGCTGCCTTAACAAGATACCATAGACTGGGTGGCTTAAACAACAGAAATTTGTTTTCTCACAGTTCTGGAGGCTAAAATGTCCACAGTCAGTGTGTCAGCATGGTCAGGTTCTGATGAGTTCCTCTTCCTGGCTTTTAGACAGTCACCTTCTTGGTGTATCCTCAGATAACAGAGAGAGAGAGAGAGAGAGAGAGAGTGAGAGTGCAAGATCTCTGGCATCTATTCTTATAAGGGCACTAATTCCATCATGAGGACCCCATCCCATGACCTCATTTAAACCTAATTATTTCCCAAAGGCCCCATCTCCAAATACTATCACATTAAGGTTTAGGCCATTAATGTATGAATTTTAGGATGGGACACAATTCAGTCCATAGCAGGTACTGATCCAGGTATTGGGGTTTAAAAGTAGAAAAGACCTAGATTTCACTTCAAGGAAATTAAATTTTAAGGGGATACATAAGCAAGTTATTACAGGTCCCAAAATAAAGAACTATACAAGGTGTCCTGAAAGCACCAAGGAAGATGCAATTAATTTTGTCTGGGTCTGTGGGGCAGGATGAAATTAGAGCAGGTTTTACAGAGGAAGAGACTTGGCACTGAATCTGGAAGTGTTAAGTGGTTGGCCAGTAGCACATGGGGCTCCACCAGCCCTGCTGTTCCATTGGGGTAGGATGGAGTTTGATTTGTTGTTTGTATGATCAAGACATACACTTAGTTCGGTATTCTTTTACAAGAAAAGAACATTATTATGTTATTAGTTGGGGACATATACAAACTGAATCACCACAGAGAAGCTCAAAATTGACAAGCCCTTCCTATGGATTCAGTGGTTCTAATCATTGTTTTAATCCCTCACTCTTAATCATGAACAGACAGCCTAAGGATGACAGATACCTAAAGAAACCCTTTAAAGTGAAGGATAGTGACCAAAACAAAGCAGAAATAAAATAAACTTCTAGAAGCATAGACTATGTAAAAAAAAAAAAAAAAAAAAAAAGCAATAAAGTTAAACACAGTGGAGAAAAAACCACTATCTTAATATTCTAAATGAAATAAGAAAAGATTTTGCAACACCAGAACAATAACAAGGTGCTTAAAAAGTGCAGAAAACAAAGCTGAGTTCTTGGAAATCAAAAACATTATAGAAGAAATAAAGAACCCAGTAAGAAAAAAAAAAAAAAGAACCCAGTAAGAGTCAATAAAATTTCTTTTCCATATATTTTCATTCCAAATATTGGGTATGGGAAGTTAGGAACACTGAAACAATTGCTATCTTGGAAAGATTGTGTTGGAAATAAAATAAGCCCCCTTTCCTTTGAATCTGCAAGTAAAATGAAACAAAAGTCACCTTCTCTGGCCAAGCCCCATGGCTCTGTCTGCCCAAGGGACCAGAGGGATGGCTCCAGGCGGAGCGTCTCAAGGAGCAGCTGGCAGCTGAGAGCCGACCTGACAGAGGCTGCTTCCTATGAGCAGTGGCCTTGCCGCCGTGCAAAGCAGCAGGACCCATCTGGAGCTGGTTTTGAACCATGGCTACAATTGATTCTTCATTACACTCCCTGTTTTCCAATTTAAAAATCTGATTCAGCAACTTGTTCTGATCTCAGCCTTGAAAATCAGGACATAGATTTGTGAGCCTGAGAATACTTTTATGGCTTGCAGAATTTCAGCAGCTCTTCTTTCGTATATCAAGAAACATTTAGCCGGCTGAAGACACAAAGTAAGTGAGGGTCATAGAATTATAAAATCCTATGTTTGAGGTTCTTCTGTGACTCAGGGCAACCAGCCTCATAAATTAGAACCTCACTTTGTAAATGACATTTATATTTAAATATTATCCTTCCCCAAAGAATGTTATTTCAGGCTATGAATTTGTGAATTGGCGTAAGAGTCTTTTTCAGGTTACTCTAAAATGTCTAGCCCAGCCACTCCCCAAATTAAATATAGTTCTCATTCTTCCTAAGAGCTCTTTTTTAAACATAGCCCTCATCAATTTTTTCTTATTTTAAAGAGAAGCTTGAAACAGAGTTCTGTATTTCTGAGGTTGCCTCCAGCTAGGACTGTTCAGGGCAGATAAAGAAACTTACAAGTAAGGAAAGACAGTGGAAGCCGCTAGTAAATGAACATATTACCAAATAATTGACAATTTTATTAAAAATCTGTTTGTGTAAATGAATCCTTTTTTTAAAAAAAAGGGGGGTATACTTTGTGTTTTCTAAACTCAAGCATTAGAAAGGTCAGTTTCCAGTATATGAAGCTATATCGCAGTTTATTGTGTTTATAACTTTCATGTTTCAGCTATTTTGTTCAGGCTAGAAACAGTACCTAAAGTATTTCAACTCTCACACTGTTTTAAAGGTCTGCCTACATATGGAATTCTATCTTTCAAAATAGCTATCTAAGCATGTCTGAAATTTGCTATTATTTATCAACGGCTCAGAACAGTTTTGTAAATATTTCAAAGGTGTACAATGAAACCTCTTAAGATGTCAGAATCCATTTTAGAAACTGAAATAATGTAGTATAGCATGTATTCAATAATATTCACTTTAATAGACTGGTTGGTCAATACTCTACATTTAATTATATTCATTTGGATCCATTTTACGTATGCATTATAAAAGAAGCAAAGCACATCTTGCGTGCCCACAGTTAATTCTCAGTAACAGGAAACTGGGACTCCCGCAAATAAGCAAGTAATCCTCCTTTTATCCTCTTTTACATTCAAAGCCCATTCCCTCATTGTTCATTTCTCCTATGGGTAGAAAGCTGAAAGAAGTAAAAGAAGAAACCTTCGTGGTTTACATGTTGCATTATCAACCCGTTCGTATCATGGAGGCGGGATCTTTATGCAGCTCATCATTCTGTCCACAGTACCTAAAATATAAATAGTTCCCTGCATGTAATGAGTTCTCAGTAAATACTTGTTGAATGAATGAATGGTACCCACTGTTGGTGCCTTCTGTGAAATATACCATGGAGATGGTACAGTAGAAACAGCCCTGCAGGAGGACACACAAGTGCTGCCATCTATTCTATCTTCCACCCCTTCTGGCCTGACCTTGGCCAAGTCTGTGTCTCAGAATCTGAGGTTCCTCGTTTGAGGAACTGGGATAAAACTATTGACCCCTTGCCTCAGCAGTCGTTAAGTGGAACAAATGGAGAAAACTCTGTGAACATTCAAATAACCAAACGGACAAAAGAAAACAGAATGACAGAAGAGAATGCAGATCTCTTGGTTTATCTCAGCCGTCCATGTGCCTTTCTGTTTATCGTCAGCTTTTAATTATTTGCATTAATGAAGGGCAGCCCAGGCAAGAATAATCCCAAGCACTTGTGTTTGGCTTTGGAATTAAATTTGAATGTGCTCTGTGTAGCATTCCGAGAGTATTTTCTCACAAAAGTGTGATATAACTGCAAAGATCCAGTTCTCTGGAGCTGGCTTGGGGGTACACTTGTGATAGCCTCTCAATCTTCCCGTGCTTTATAAGATTCTTATTGGATGCCCAGACCAGTGACAGTCGTGAGGTAAGCATCATACACGAGACATACCGTCCTCTGGCAAAAACTTGATTTGGTCTTGAGGATGTAGTGCAAGATTCTTCAGTAAACTTTGGAAACAGTCATTTCGTTTATTTGTTGGCTTTATCTGGAAAGAAATTAATTGAGTATATCACTGGAGAACCGAGGCAGTAGCTGCTCAGAGTTCTAATTTGTCACTGCTTGGCGTATTATGTGTAAATGAGGCTTATCCATTCGGATAATTTGATGGTTCACTTGTGAATAAATGGATATATCATCCCATGAAGATATCGAGTCATATATTAAGTCTTTAAAATAAGTACAGTATTCGTAGCTTCCCTTCCATTCAGCGATTTTTCATTGATGAAACATGGGTTTTTGAAGTGGTGTTGAAATCATTTGTTTTCTAGCCTGTGCATTTGTTGATTTGGTTAGTAATTTTCTCCTCCCTCTGCAGCAATTGGCTGATAAACTATTCCTTGGAACTTCAGGAAGTGAAGTATTACCTACCCATTGCTCTCCCTTGTGCCTCCAGGCTACACTGTAATTCTAACCTGTCCTACTTTGCGGTGGATATGTTTTTAAGTGCCAGAACGTTCCGCATATTTACACTGGAGTGTGTATCTGGAATGCAGGGGTTATTCAAGACTCTTAAAATGGAGCAGTGATGGGGAGGAAGGAGTGATAAAAAGGGGGAGGACCTGAGCCCACCTTAGAGGAATGTTCCTGAAACCCCTCCCCGACACGGAATTCATCCTTTTTCACTCTCCAAGTGTCCATTCAGTCAGAAACCATTCATATGTCCATGGAATCACTTTGACACTGGGCTTGACTATGTCAAGGTCATGACATTAAATTAGTACCATAGCCAAGACGTAACACAGGGGCACACATTCCACTCCATCTCCTGGTCCGTGCTGAGCCTGCTTCTGAGATGACTTCCTCGGGTTTGTCTCTCCTTTCCCCGTGAGTGTCAGTGACCTTCTCTGAAGGGCTCACCTTCACGTGCTTCCTGCTCTACCAGTGGAGGTGAAGTTAGATCTGAACTCAGGTCCTGCCTCTGGCACCTTCCAGCTGTGTGTTAGGCTGATTGCACCTCGCGATGTTTCGTAAGGATGAATCTGCATGTTACGTGGGAAATACCTGAGGGCCTCGCACGGAAAACTCTCCATTTTTAATCGATTAATGGGACTCGTGGGTGCATTGCACCTCTGCTTTTGCTATCGTCATGATGACAAAGCGCTTCCGAGACTGAGGCTTTCCAGCACGCTCTGCTGTGCTGGATGGAGATGGGGCGCTGCTTCTTTGTGGTCCTGGAACCTATTTAGTGATGCTGCTTTCTGGCCTAAGGGTGAGGATAGATTTGGCCCTGCAGTGGGCTGCATGCTCTCTGGCTGGCCGAGCACCTCAGGGGGGGGTCCGCCTTCTTAGCTGAACCGGAGCCACTCCATGGTTTGGGGGCAAGAAGGTTTCCTGATTGAGCACAGAAGCGGGAGTCGTGAGACCTGAGCTTTATGCAGGGTCCCAGCGCTAATTTGGTAACTGACCTTGGACAAACAAAATAATTGATCTTATGGCCACACCTCACAAAGATGTAGTGAAGATTCACGTAGGCTATCTGGAGCAGATTCAGAAGGAAACACCCCAGAACACACCATTAATTTTATAATCTATAATTAAGTATATGGATAGTGAGGTGTCCACATGCAAATTGTACATTATGCATTTAAAAACTAAACGTTGTTTCTTTCCTTTCTTAGAAAAGTAAAGAAGCTAATTATGCTTGGCCTTACATTGGTAGAGATGATGACCTGGAAAACTTTATTGGAAGGCATTATGGAAGCTTTAGTGTATCCGGCAAATGTGACATCAGAACTGCTAGTGAAATGATTAAAGGCACCACATAGTCCAGGACTAGAGGCCAAATGATCAATTATATTTTATTCACAAAAGAAAGGAATCTATCAAAGGTGGTTAGAGATGAAAAGTTCAGAGTCTTAACCCAATTCTGGATGTGAGCATGTGTAGTAAATAGACACTCAGCTGCCCTGGAGACCCATCCCTCGAGGGCTTTCTCCACGCCCTCCGTGTCCACATCCCGCAGCCGAAGGTAGAAGAGGGGAGACCGGGAGACAGAGCTGGCGGGTCAGCTGGCCCAGGTCGGGCTGTGCATGGGGCTTCTCTGGGCAGCTGGGGACTTCCCTCTCCCCACCTGGCTCTGCCAAAGGAACACCCTCACTGAACACTCCGGAACAGCCTGGCCGACGTGCACAAAGTACTTCTACCACCTTCTAGTACATTTCCGGATACTCAGCAGAGGCAACATAGGGAAATTAGAGCTCTGAAGTTTAGGATTGTAGCAGAAACACACTTTCATTATTCAGTTAGTTGACAGTAGACTGGAAGCACGGCACCCTTCCTCCAGGTCGGTTAGCTTTCCTCCCTGGGTCAGCAGGCCTGTGCTGTGATCTGGACCTTCCACAGTTTTCTCTCCTCCTCCCTTGCCCAGTCAGGCTCGGCAATCCTGAGCCCTTATGACCGTCAAGGACTGCCTGAGCCGCAGGCCACCATTTGGTTTCCGTCTGAAGCTGCTCCTCTCATGGCCCCGGGGCCTCCAAGTTGGCAGTTCGCAGTGTTAACACACTGGGTTCCTAAGAACGGATAAATCGGTACCTTTGATTTTCTCTTGTGATCTTCTCACCAGCCTCCACTTCCCTGGGCGGGGCCGCGGAGGTGGGGCAGGTGCAAACCTAGCAGCCCCTCGGTTTATTTCAGTCAAGATCAGCGCTCCTGGGTAAACGTCCACTGATGCAGCTTCACCCTTAGGAGGCCTGTTCCTCCCCCAGGTGGTTGCTGACTGAAGGGGAAGCCCCTCGTCCTCTTGATGTCCGGATGGCGGTTTGGGGGAGGGAGGCTGGCCTGGTGCGAGGTGCTGGCTGCTCCCCTGCACCGGCCCCTTGGTCCTGACTGTCCTCTGGCTGGTCTCCGCTGAGATCGTTGCATCCGTCTTAACCGTGGAGTCCCGCCTGTGTTTCTGCTCAGGCCTGGCTGCTGTAACTCCCTGTGTGTTCACTCATCCAGGCCCCGCTCCTGGGGAGCCCAGCATCGCCACTGCTGAGCAGGCCCTTCTCCAGCTCTGACTAGTACAATTCACCTGCCAAGGTCATTTGTGTGAATCCTGAGGGGCCCATCCATCAGCCCTTGGATCCAGGGTCGCTTAGCTGGTGCCAGAATGAGCCCATCTGAGGCTCCCAGCTCTCCAGCTGCCCCTCACCCCACAGGAAACTGTAATTTCTGGTGCCTTCTGTGCTACACAGGAGCCCAGGCTGGCTGAGGGGCATTAATCCAGCCCCCTCCCTGCCCGCGTGCTCTGAGCTGCCACATTTACCTGCTGTGGTTTCTACAAATTGCAGCCTTTGCTCCTCGGTCTTTCCAGACAATCCAAAACAGGGGTGGACAAAAGTGTCTCAATTCCGATTTCCTGTCAACATTCTCATCGTGCCCGTAACCCCCTCCCAGCCTGAGATGATGCACAGCCTCTTCCTCAGTTTCTTTCATGTGGCTGGTCATTCCACGTGGCTCAAGCAGAGGGTGATTTGATGGATGGGAAAAGAGATGAAGTTGAAACCGTCAGATTTGCAGGCTCCAAATGTCACATGGAGTTCAGGCTTTCTTTAAATGTGTGCTTCTCTTGGGCATCCCAGTCATTGCCAATCCAGCTGCAACTGACTCCACAATTCTACTGTGGTTTTCTTCCCCTTTTCTTTGGAAGGTATTTTTGTTTTATTGCTTTTCTCACAGGAGTCATCCTTTCCCTTTAACCGTCAGATGGACCTGATATACATTGATCCTTAGACCCTTTTAAATCATTCATACAACAAATTTTCATGGAGTTACGCTTTGTCCTTTGTGCTGGGAGTAAAAAAGTGAATAAAAAGTTCTGCCCTTGTAACATTTGCAATCTGGTGAATGGCCCAAAGTTGTTTTTATTTCGCTTTTTATGAAATATTTAATAGATTGGTTGGTGCATTCATGCAAAATTCTTTGAACGCCTACTACAGGCAAAGCACTTTGGGAGACATCGTATGAATGTGCTCAGCGGGTTCGGTGATGAATAAATACTGTCCTTCTCTGCAAGGATTGATGATCAAGTATGGGAAATAAACATAGACAAGCGTGTATCTACCACAAGACGTAAGCAAGTACTGGGATGGCTGTACAAGATAACTTCTGTGGGGAAGTAGATGAAGAGCAATTCATTATGACTTGAAATAATCCGGAAGGCTTTGCCAAGAATATAGAATTTTTGATGAATCCTTGAAATAACTTGCAAGGCCAAGATATGAGTGTGTTATATTTCAGACTTGAAAAATAGAATAGGAGAAGTGAAGGCATAAAAGTGCACGAGAAGGTATAAGAAAGAGCACGTGTGGCTGGTCATTCCACGTGGCTCAAGCAGAGGGTGATTTGATGGATGGGAAAAGAGATGAAGTTGAAACCGTCAGATTTGCAGGCTCCAAATGTCACATGGAGTTCAGGCTTTCTTTAAATGGCAGTTTTGGGGGGAAGGAGAGTGGCAGTTCTGGCCCGTGATTTTGGAAAAAAGAGTAAGGAGTAGTTGGAAGCCACAGAGAGGCTTCCTGGCTGGTCGCAGAAATTTGGGCAGTAAATTCTGAGGGGCTGAGATGCAGAGGTAGGTTTAGAAGTGAAAATGCGGATCAGACACAAGAGACCTTGGTAAAGGTTCAACCAACAGTAGGGATGGAATGTGCTAGTAAACAGCCGAAGCAAGGGTCAAGGGCATCCAAGAGTTTCCTAACCAGAGCGGCTGGGAGGTAGATGGTGCTGGGGCAGCGGGACATTATGCGACATACGACTACCTCCAAATACCGCACTTTATTATGTCACATACTCCTGACGATTCTAAGACTACCCCCCGTAAAGGAAAGGGGGGATGTTCCCCCAGAGCAACCATCCCAAAATTCGGGCTCCCACATCTTAACCTCAACCAGTGCTTCCCACATGATACTATCTGCCTGCTCTTTTCCAATAAACTTGCAAAACAGCCTCAGTGAACGCAGTTGAACATTAACAGAAAAGGGGAGAAAAAAGGCTCTGTGGACAAACCCAGTCAAGCAGGTAAAACAACAGGGTTGGACACCCCAATGACCAGTCCTCCTTGACTGTTTGCTAAATGAATGAACTGAAAGTATGGAGCTGCATACATGGCTTTAAAGGCTATTGCAGAGGGTGGAAAAATGAGGTTTTTGTGAGGATATCTGTCCTCTGCTGGTATTTTCACTATTTCTTTCCATACATCTGGGCCCTACACCTGAGCCCGTATATTTGGCCTCCTCTACTGCTGCATGTTCCACGCTCTCTGAAAGGCCAACTCCTCCATCCTCTATCCGCTCTATCCCATCCTACCTATTCTATCCCCTCTATCCTATCCTATCTATCCTATCCCCTCTGTCCTAGCCTATCTATCCTATTCCACCTGTCCTAGCCTATCTATCCCCTCTGTCCCAGCCTATCTATCCTATCCCCTCTATCCCATCCTATCTATTCTATCCCCTCTATCTTATCCTATCTATCCTGTCCCCTCTATCCTATCGCCTCTGTCCTAGCCTATCTGTCCTATCCCCTCTATCCTAGGAGAAGCATTTACTCCTAAGAGGGTCACTTCTCACTTCAGATGCCTCAACTTTTTCTCTCCTAGACCATTTTGATTAGCCTGACAAAAAAGGCTGTAATAGGTCCCATTTTTTTAACAAAAACATCTTCCCTATCCCTTCCCATTTGGGGTCCATCTAGAGCCCATTTCTTCACTCTTTATTTAAAAAATGAGTGTTTACAGTCACCATGATAACTTCTTTACATTCCATTCTCTCCTGAACCCTCTCAAATCAAACCTTCTCTCTCCCTCTCTCTGAAACTGCTCTTGTCAAGGTCAGCACAGCCTGCTTTGTGGGAGGAGAGGACGATAATCAATGATCTGTTCTCATTTTCTTTGATCTCTTAGCAACTTTTCATGTAGTTGATCACTCCTTTTTTTTTTTTTTTTTTTTAATTGTTTTGCGGTACGCGGGCCTCTCACTGTTGTGGCCTCTCCCGTTGCGGAGCACAGGCTCCGGACGCGCAGGCTCAGCAGCCATGGCTCATGGGCCCAGCCGCTCCGCGGCGTGTGGGATCCTCCCGGACCGGGGCACGAACCCGTGTCCCCTGCATCGGCAGGCGGACTCTCAACCACTGCGCCCCCAGGGAAGCCCCTTGAGATATATATTACTGGACCCAATGCTTTAGACTTCTGACGCAAAGCACAATGCAGTTACCATGCTGTCAACTCCTTTGGCATTCTATGTCTATCTGAAGAGGCAGGACTTTGCCTCAGCATCCCTGGATCTATAGATACTGTAGTGAAAACGTGTGCTGCTTTAGCTAGCCAGGAGGTGGTCCCTTCTTAATAGTGCCTCAATTTTCTTTTGGAAATCGACCTTTCTGCTCTTATGTATCATCCTCTCAGAAGGGAACAGTTATAGATTTTTAAATCCCAGTGGTGGCCTTCTAGACAAGTTGAAATATAGAAACTGTGGTTCCTGTTCCCTGATTTTTGTCCCTCTGTAGTTTTCTTGGTTTTCACCTGTTTCTAAGGCTAGTCCCTCGTCTCCCACCATTCCTGGGAAACCCCACATCTGCTAATGCACACACACATACATCTTGCCAGATAAACCTGTCTTATTAAAGTAGCTAGATTTGCTGTATCTTGCTTATGACAAAGCATCTTCTATATCGATGCCATGATTCTGAATGCCATATTTTTTTTAAAAAGCAAAACCCAAGTAAGTACATGTTTGTCCCAGTCCTCCAGCATTGAACATTTACAATTATGTGTGTGGAGAAAGAGTGGCATGATAAATGTCTTCCTGTAAAAAGGGGAGCTATAGCTAGTGGCTTTCAATAAATTCATATTGTTTTCTTCCAGACCCTCATCTTTTAAAAGCTGTTTTAGTATGCTGTCTTCATGTGCACACACTTGCAACTTTTAAGTTTGTGAGGCAGACACGTCACCCAGGATGAGACCAGATAAGAATGCCTCTTATATCTCTCTTGACGAGTTGAGACTTTTGAAAGCCTGCCTGACAGTTTTTTGCTTTAACCAAATCTACTTATGCCCAAGAGCTTTCTGTTACCTCTTTTAAGTGCTCTTGAAAATAGTTTTAAGACTTAGGTGCTTAAAACTGAACGTTGAGTACCACGATTTTATTGACTTTTGAATACAGACCAGTAAGCACCATAAAAATCTCTTCCGAATAACGTCAGCGAGTTGCTTAAGTGGGGGAGAATCATTTGGAAAGAATGAAAACACTATATTTTTCCGTGAAATATTAACACTGGGAAGCCACGTGGTTTACAATTGTATGTGTTCTTTTCAGGGTTTCATTTTAAAGGTTGACAAAAGAAAAATTATTTATGATGTCACACCAGTGTACTTCTCTGTGTCACGGCCCTTTGTTTTGCAAGCAACGTAAAACTTAACTGACCTAAGTAAGAAGAAAGAATTCCTTGACTTTTGTAACTGGGATGTTGCACGTGGGTCAGGCTTAGTCTGATGCTGGGGTCTATAATGTTACTGGAGTTCTAACTCTGCTTAGTTCTTCCCCCCTTTCATGGTGTTTCCTTCAGGACGGCTTCCCTCATGGTAGAAAAGAATGGCTGCAGCAGTCCATGGTCTGACAGCCGTACCCCACATCATCTAAAAGAAAGTAACATGCCTTTGTCTCCCAATTCCAAGAAGACCTGAGATTGTCTGACTCAGCTGGATTAGATCACATGCCTATGCAAACCAGTCACCATAGCCAGAGTTATGGAATGTGCTGACCGGCCTCTCTAGCTCATGTCTTCCATCCCAGTGCAATGGTGGGCTCAGCTACTCCAAAATCACATGAATCCCCAAAAGCAGCTATTGGGAAGGAGGAAAAGGAGAAAAAGACAAAGCATAGGCAACCAACAGGTGTCCAGTCATCCTCCCTCATCTTGCCACTGCAAATTAAGAGCAATGTAAATGTGTGGTACAAAGTTCGTCCACACCATCCATCACTTTGTACCAAGGCCAAGTCTAATTTTACAGAAGAAGACTAATTTTCAAAGAGAGCTAGCAGCTTACTCAAGGTCAGACAACTAGTAGATGAGGAAATGGTATCAGCTCCAGATTTGTCTGATGCCAACATCAGTGGTCTTTACACATCTAACAGCCATGGGAGAATATTAAGATGAGTCTCATATTTTCTCCAATTCATTATTAATTTTATTATTAAAACTGTTAAGAAGCAAAATTCTTCATACATAGAGATAATGAAAACTCGATTCATTATTTCAAATTTTATTGGAAATTATTTATTTATAAATTATCTATAAATTGTTCATTTATTTTCTGTAGTCTATGCCTGGAGTGGGCAAGTTCTTGTAGAGCAGAATGTATGGTAAAGTATAGTGATGACATCATTTTTATTTGCAATAAGGCCAATTATGCACCAGCATCAATAATGATATGATCTGACAGCGTGTTAGATGGTGTTAGATGATGGTTACAGAGAAGATGTTAGAAAATTATAAACGTTTGTTAAAAAGATGCTATGAAATCTACAAGGAGGTTGGACAATCAAGGGAGGCTTTACAGAAGAGGTGTCGTGTGAGCCAACCCTGGAAGAAAATGGGAGAGATCTTTGTAAACAGAGATTAAGGAAATGTCTTCTACTAGGAAAAAGATATGAGCCAAGCCAAAAAAGTAAAGAGAATGTCGAAGGAATAGGAAACAGTACCATTGGACTGAGGTGCACGAGAGAGAGATTGATTTAATCCTGCCACTGAAGCCTTGGAATTGATCGTTTTTTACAGTGCCAATGGTGATTTACAGGTGATTTCTAGTTTTAAGCAAAAGAGTGACACACTCAGATAACTGGTCCCCCTGTCACTACGGAGTCTTTTTGAGGGTGCGAGATGCTAGGTAGATACACTTTGTCTGTTCCATCTTTTCGGTCCCTTCCTTCTTCATTCTTGGCAAGTCATAGGAAGGGACCAAAAAGATGGAACAGACAAATCTCTTACATGTGTGTGTGTTTGGGAGGGTAATCGGGGGGAGTCTTTGTTATCTATACAGAGTGCTCCATGTGATTCTCCTGTGTAGTTTGTGAAGCCAGGGCTGATCACTGGTCTACAGAAGACTTCCGCCCCACTTAGCAAACGCATGCAGATTCCCACGATTTGATCCCTACCTGTCTCTCACCTCATCCAGATGATATGAAAGAACTCAAAACTCCCCAGATGTGCCAGGCTCTTTCAGGCCTGTGCCTCAGCTCGTGCTGACTCTTCAGCTGAAATTTCCCCCCCTTTGACGGTCTGCCTAGTGAACAAAGATGCAAGAACCAACTCAGGTGTCCCTCCTTTGGGAAGTCATTGCTTATCTCATCAGAAGCAGGCGTGACTGTTACCTTCTTTATAGTCTCAGTGCCCTTTTGGTAGACGTCTCCCTTTCTGTTATTTGTCCGTGTGTCAAGCTCCCTTTATTAATGAAGCTTCTTGTACCTAGCCCTGCTGCGATTCGCATTAATGAAGTGAACGTCTCTTAAGTATTGTGCTTGGGGTCAGGGCAACACAAAGGGGTCAGAGTCGTCAAAAACACAAAAGATAAAAGATGGCAGGAAGCAAAGAATTAACTATTTGATTGCAGTTAGTCTGGTGTCTTGCTATTAGTTTGCTTAACATGTAGAGGGAAAGATTTTGATGGGGATGGTAACTAATTCCATTTGGACGGGATCAGTTTTCAGTACCAGCCAGGCATCCCGGTGGAGATGCCCAACAAGGCAGCTGTAAATGGGAACTGAGTTCAGCTCTGAATAATACCCCAATGAGAGAATATGTGAAGGGAAGAGGCTTGTTATGTTATAACCATGTGAGAGTGTTAGAATCTTTAACACGGGTACTCACTTCACAGGGTAGAAGCAGCGAATGTTCTTGCTGTGCCTTTCGTGAGAGTCTGGCCAGTTACAAAAGCTCCAGATAAGGAGAATTATAATAAAGTAGGAGGAAAGGCACTTCCAGCATCCAGTTCTCCCGCCCCGAACTCTCCTGCCCGCATCCTAGACTAAGCTGTGAGACACACAGGCTCCACACACAGCTTCTGCACAGGCTTCCTGGAAATTCCAGGCAACAGTGTGGTCTTGTCCGGCTTTTGTCTGAGAATCAGAAGCTAGCTTATTTTTCATGTTAATGTTTCTGAGTTCCAGTCTGTTCATTTGTGAAACAAGGCTGAGAATACATAACCTACCATCTTAAACGATCATTGTGCCATTAGCATATGCAAAAAAGCTTAGCCAACTTCATGGCACTGCAAAAATGAAAAGTGATTTTTTTCTATCTGTAACGAGATATTTTTTCTTGTGTCAATTCTGTTAAACTTTCCAGAAGCCTTGTGCCAAAGATCACTGAATTCGGCTCTTTGGCATGATCCATATACCCGTGTTTCCAAATCACCTTGATAGATATTCACAAAAAATTAATCATTTATTACAAATCAGAGTTCATATTTTTTCTTACAACCTTCCGATTCTGGAAGAGCATATGCATTTTTCTTCTAAGGCTCAAGAAATCCTGCCAAAATTCATGGTGACCTGATTTATGCAGACGACGGGCAGGGTCGCCTTGGAAGAGCAGCCAGGTTGAAACCACCATCACCGGTGCTGTGCCAGACACCTGTGGAAGTTCTGTGTGGACTTTGAGGGTCGGGGATTCTAAGATTTCAACATGGCGGAAAGCAAGTGAACTGGACCAGCAGCTAATCATCGCCTCCCCCCCCCCAGCTCATCAAAAGCTACCAGGTGCTCTCAGGACCACCAGGCAAAAGCCTCCCCCCACCCAGCTCATCAAAAGCTACCAGGTGCTCTCAGGACCACCAGGCAAAGCCATGCTTCTGAGACGGGAGCAGGCATGCTGGTGGGGCAGGTGACACTGGCCTGATAGGAGGTTCCCGTGGAGGTGGCAGTGCAGGGAGGGTGGGTCATGCCATCTGAGTCTCGGTCGGTTGACCACAGTCAGACCAATCGTGCCTTCTAGTAATAACATACGGACTCTGATTTTGAATTCTTTTTTTAAATTAGAAACGAGAGGATTTCTTTGCCATTGTTCTTCCTATTACTCTGTGTGTTAGCTTTATTTATTTAAAGTACCCGCCCACAAAGAATACATTTCCTGCTATTCTATTGAAATAATTCTCAGGAGGAGACACTGCCAGCATGAGAGGAGGTTTTCAGACACCCTCATGGGGACTGGAAGAGGAACTTACACTCAGAAATTGCCTCTTCCGTGCCAGACAGAGCGCCAGGGTTTTGCACGGAAGATACTTAACCTAATGTTCACAACAGTCTCGTGAGGTAGCTCAGTAACCTCCCTCCCCACTTTACAGAAGCTCAGAGACACTAAGTCACTATGCAAGGATGTGTAGTTAGTAAATAGAAGGACAAGAATTTATACCCAGAAGTGCCTGACTCCTAAGAACATGCTGTTAGATTAGAAAGGAACAGCTACTTAAAGGTCTGCAATCTGGTGGGTCCAATCAAATTAGCAAAGATTTTAAAACTCGAAAGATCTCTAACTTTATGACTGAGTTGTACACGGTTTACCTATCTGTTGCCCAGTGGTGAGGTCGTTCAGGTCAAACAGCCTTTAAATACGGGGCACAGATGAACAAAGCCTGGGGCTTTTGTATTCTTGTTTTCTGGTTTGTTAGTTTGCTTGTTTCTGTATTTTTCAAATATTCAATGAGTAAGATTCCCTGGGAAACAGACCCTGAGGTGGACGTTACCTGCTGAAGGACCACTGAGGTGTGCTCTCGGGACCTGTAGGAGAAAGAAGGAAGAAGGGTTAGTAGAGGGATGCTGAGAAGCCACACAGCAGCAGTAGTGGCCTCACACCAGCCCAGGGTGAACTCTGAAGCTGGGATAAGCCTTCAGAGTGTCCCTGGAGGCAAGGAGGCTGAGCCTTTGTACCCCGACATGGTGCATTGGATATGGGGAGGGGGCATAACCCTGGGTGATGCTACTTCCTTCCAGAGAGGACGGTTCCTGGAAGAGACTGAACTGAGAGCCACCTGGCCCACAAGAGTGCCCCGCTCATCAAGGGGGGACCTGGGTGTCATGCTGCAGTATGCACTACAGTCCCCTCCTGTGCGCTTAGGGCCCGTGGATTCATGTAAGTTTACCTGATATGGGACTGGTTCCTCCAGGATCGGGGGCAGTCTCATTTCTTGGGATAATTTATAAAAGAAAGGTTAGTGATGTAAACTGCAGCCCCCATAGCTGTGCTGGTCTTGATGCCACAATGGATAGTAATTACCCTCTGTTCTAAATTACTCTCACCCTCAGCCAGCACTTCTGCTCCTCTAGTCAGAGGGCACAGATGTGCATCTCTGAGGACTCAGACTTGTCCACGGCCTTGGCGCTACACTTAGAGATGGACCACCAACCTTCAGCGTGATCACAAGACGCTAGACCCCCTGAGTATCACCTGGACTCAAATTCTCAGAGAGTCCTTTTCCTCTCTCCACCCACTGCCAAGGTTGAGATAAGCAAGATGCCCTTCTCCTTCCTTCTGTGTGGTGGATTTTTTTTTCTGGATTATATCTACACTGAGGGTATAGTTGTTATCTACGTTTTATGTTAGGGGGTCTCCTAAGTAGACTGCTCACGTTGGGTATTTTTCCCATTATTGGTACATAAAATAATAATGGATGTCACCACCAGTGCATTCATGGATTTGATGAAATATTCCCCACTCTAGTGGGCTGAATGGTGTCCCCATAGATCCCAGGTCTAACCCCTGGAAACTTTGAATCTTACCTTATATGATAAAGTCTTCGCAAAAGTGATTAAGGATCCTGAGATGGACGTTATTCTGAGTTATCCAGGTGGGTCCTGACGCCATCCCATGTGTCTTTAATAAAAAAAGACAGGTGGAGGAAGATTATACATGCATGGAGGAGAAGGCAGTGAGGAGACAGAGCAGAGAGAAATTTGAAGATTTTGGTCTTGAAGATCAGAGTGAAGCAGCCACAAGCCAAGGAATGTTGGCAGCCACCATTAGAGATCTCCTATATGGTAAAGAGTACACTTGGAACCTGTATGGAAACTATAAACTCTAAAGAGGTGAAAGTTACCTTCCACTGGCAGCTGGAAGAAACAAGAAATAGATCATTCCCTAAGGCCCCTGGAGGGCAAACTTGCCAACATCTTGATTTCACACATTTGACCTCTGGAACTCTGGGAGAATAAATCCTCTTGCTTCAAGCCACCTAATTTATGGTGATTTGTTACAGCGACCATAGGAAACTAACGCACCCATGGTGGTGCTCCTAAGACCCATATCCTTTTATGTTTTTATATGAAACTTCCAGAGGTATTAGGAGCTGGGCTGGAGGCTATGTAGTAAAGTTAGGGTTACTCATACCTGCTCTGAACTCACACAGACTGGCTTTAACTGTTGGCTTTTACCAGTTTCTAGCTGTGGGACCTCAGACACATGACAAACTTTTTAAGCCTCAGTTTCCTCATCTGCAAAATGGGAGCAATAATCACATCACATAGGCATACTGTGATGATTAAATTAGTATGACCCTATAAAGTGTTAAAGTATCAGGTTCAACGTAATGTTCATTAAGCTATTACTATTAGCATACATTTTAATCAAATTATATATGCCGATAAATATATAATTCGATTAAAATATATGCTAATAGTACACATCCATCAATACAGATAATTAGCAATATATATTTATTAAGGACTTACTAGGTCTCAGGCAACCCTCTGTGCCTCAGTTTCTCCAACTGAAAAATAAGGATAATAGTACTGACTTTAAAGGGCTATCATGAGGGTTAAGTGGGGGCAATCCGCATTAAACACGGAGCCGACTGCAGGGCATGTAAGAAATATGAGTTGTCACCAGTACCTCTGGGCAATATCTCACTTGGTCCTCACCACAGCCCCCTGAAACTGGACCGCTTTTACTCCCATTTTATAGACAAGGGTTGGAATACATTGTTCAAGTGCACTCAGCTAGTGTTTGAGCCAGGGTTCAAGCCCAAGTCTGTCTGAGATTACAGTTGGAGAACTCCATTATTTCCAGCTGCCAGTGGAAGGTAACTTTCACCTCTCTAGAGTTTATAGTTTCCATACAGGTTCCAAGTGTACTCTTTACCATATAGGAGATCTCTAAGTGGTCTCTCTATCATGGAGGAATGTCTTATTCTTTTTTTTTTTTTTTTCCAGAACGTCTTATTCTTGAGAATAAAAAAGGAGCATGTTGGCAATGATCCTGTTAGAATATTTCAGGCAGTAGGAAACATTAGCAGATAATTACCTATCTCTCAAACTTCAGCATCATCGAGAAACTCTTAGAATGTCCGTGTTTCATAATAATTAACTGTCAATGGTAAATATAACAAGTATTCCAAGCCTGGAAATACAAGAATACTGAGTCTACAAATACTTTGGAAGTGTCTTTCTGGTGTATCCAAGTAATTATGAATCACTAAAGAAACTCTTCGCTGGAGAAAAAAGATCCAAGGCAGACTCCCCAAAAGCCAGAGGCCAAGTTCTTTACTACTGCTAGTAAATCTGCAAAAAGAAGCTCCCTGTACCCCTAAACGGTGGCCCCCAAAGCACAAAGTATCCCAGTCAACCTCAAATGACAGGCTCAACCAGCAGGAAACTCATCAGAGCTTGTAAAAAATACCTGGTATTTTGTGCATGGAGACACCAAAATTATCTCCTAAATTTTCAGTTTTATTCATTTGTTCATTTACTCAACACTTACTGCCTGAGTGTCTAGGACATGCCAGACATGATCCTGGGCGTTGAAGTTTTAGCAACAAAAAAGACCTAATGAGGTCTCTCCAATAAAGCCTCCTCTCTGGGGTTGGGAGATTGATTTAACCAACCAACCAACTAGAAAAGATCAAATAGTAAATGAATTTTCTGCAGAGTAATAAAACAGGGAGGAGCCAGGTGACAATAATCCATTCATTAAACTGTTACTGATCATTTGTTAGGTAACCATCATGAGGACATAAAATGAAAAAAAAAAAATCACATACTCTTCCCTCAAGGAGCTTGAAGACTAGTTTTAACTGTACTGTGGGACAGTGTGAAAAGTGCAGAAAAAGTTAAATGGATCCAATGTGGACAAAAAGCACTTCTAGGTGGTAGGCGAGGAGCTTTCTAGGAGCTAAAATGGTGAATGTTCAAGGATGGGTGAGTTTCTAAGTACAGGAAGTGATAGGGAACATCAATGAGAAAAGGCATCCCCCAAACAGGGAAGAGTGTGAGAGCAGAGCAGGAAAGCAACGCATAGCAAGTAGTCTAGCTAAGCTGGGGTTAGAGGGATTGCGTAGAAAACTAGAGGGAAATATAGGGGGGCCGTGGGTTTAATCAGATCACAGAGCCCTTGAAAGCCAGGGTAAGGACCAGATTGTAGTCAGGAAATATTAAATAGCTTCAATGCTGAGAATGACATGTTTGGAGTTGTACGATGAGGGGTTTAAGTGGCAGCAGGGGTTTTGGAGGAATAAAACACGAAGGACAAGGGCCCAATTTGCAGTAGACCAGGCATAAAGGATGGGTGCTCATCTGAGATGATCATGGTGAAAACAGAAAGAAGAAAATGGCCAACATTTTTTGTTTTCTGCTATAGATGGATGAAATTTCCTGAGTCCATGTGTGCTGGGTGGGGAGGGGAGAGGAGACGGGGGATAAGACTAAGTAACAGAGACCAGGGTGAAAAAGAGAGATGCGGGTGACAATGATCCAGTTGACAGAGATATAAACCATAGAGGTAAACACTGTAACTAGAACTTTTATTGTCACTGTGCTTTGGTTTGCGTTTCTTCCTTTGATGGACTGCTGGTTTCATCCTCTTTGAAATATACCAAGATTCAAATCAAATGAGGGGCTCCATACATTCAGGAACATCTATTAAATGTCTATCCTAAACTAGGTGCTATGTATCTTTTTTTACTGGAGTAGAGTTGATTTACAATGTTGTGTTAGTTTCGAGTGTACAGCAAAGTGAATCAGTTATACATATCTCCACTCTTTTTTAGATGTTTTTCCCATATAGGCCATTACACTGTACTGAGTAGAGTTCCCTGTGCTATACAGTAGGTCCTTATTAGTTATCTGTTTTATAAACAGTAGTGTGTGTATGTTTCTTGAGAGTGGAGTCATTTTTTTCTGTTCTCAGTTTCTTTAATGCCTCATCTGCGCCTTTGTTAGGGCTTCATTTCTCTCTACTTTGAATTCCAGGAATTGTGGTACCTGCTACCTCCTCTAAAAGGCTGTAAGTGCCTTGAGGGAAAAATCCAGGTCTGTATTGCCATGAATCGCACTCAGTAGACATAAAATAAATATTTGTACTTTGAGCTTATGAAGTCACATAATATTTGAAATACGCTAGTAAGAGATTTGACAGTGACTACTCCATTCCACCCAATACCCAGTTAGCCCCCCGTTGCATAGTAACTAATTACGAAGTAGATTGCTACAATATTAATATAGTTCATTTATTAGAATGACTCAAATTACCAAGATGAATATTTTGCAGCCCAGTCATTTCAGGAGGATTAACAATATCCTCTGTGAACTACATCATCATTCAGTAATTTATCAACAGTGTCGAGAAAATAGTTGATCCAGGCTACATAATCTTTTGTTCTGTTAACCTAGGTGTAGAGCTTTGTGAAAAATAATTTGAGTTTGTGTTGTGATTCATCACATAACACATGGATACTGGCTTAAACCATAGGTAGTAAATGTGTCATATTTCTGGTGAATAAATGCTGGAACAGAGAGAGGACATTTTAGTAACATTCCATACCAAGTGATAGCTCTTTTTCAAAATTTTTATTGAAATATAGTTGATGTACAATGTCGTGTTAGTCTCAGGTATACAGCAAAGTGATTCAGTTATACATATATTTTTTTCTTTATTTTACATTCTCTTCCATTATAAGTTATTACAAGCTATTGAGTATAGTTCCCTGTGCTACACAGTAGGTCCTTGTCAGTCATCTATTTTATATAAAGTATTGTGTATATTTTAATCACAAACTCCTAATTTATCCCTCCCCCCACCCGTTCCCTTTGGTAACCATAAGTTTGTTTTCTATGTCTGTGAGTCTCTTTCTGTTTTGTAAAGTTCATTTGTATCATTTTTTTAGATTCCACATATAAGCGATATCACATGATATTTGTCTTTCTCTGTCTGACGTACTTCACTTAGTATGACAAAATCTAGGTCCACCTGTGTTGCTGCAAATGGCATTATTTCATTCTTTTTATGGCTGAGTAATATTCTGTTGTGTA
The DNA here is from genome assembly GCF_003031525.2 of Neophocaena asiaeorientalis asiaeorientalis. Classification (NCBI taxonomy): domain Eukaryota; kingdom Metazoa; phylum Chordata; class Mammalia; order Artiodactyla; family Phocoenidae; genus Neophocaena; species Neophocaena asiaeorientalis. The sequence goes on from NW_020173037.1 coordinate 8,917,790, forward strand.
TATAGACCACATCTTCTTTATCCATTCATCTGTCGATGGACATTTAGGTTGCTTCCATGTCTTGGCAATTGTAAACAGTACTGCAGTGAACAATGGGGTGCATGTATCTTTTCAAATTATGGTTTCCTCCAGATATACACCCAAGAGTGGGATTGCAGGATCACATGGTAGCTCTATTTTTAGCTCTTAATAAATATTTAAAAAAACAAAACAATTTGAACAAACCCAGAGCAACGGTGCCTCATGGTAAAGGATGAGGAGCTCAGGCCAAAACCGGAGAAATTATGGAAAGACTTGAGACCTTCCAGAAAGACATATTTGGAGATTCCAGATTGGGACAGACAAATCTGGAAGCCATGCTGCCCACCCAGGACAGGGCAGAGGACTGCGAAAATCAGACATTCCAACATCCAGGCAAGTAGCAGGGAAGAGATCATCTGTCAGAACCGAAGGGACAACATAAAGCTGCAGAAGCGTAGGCCCAAGGATTCAGTAGGAATGGGCATCTTGGAAATAGGACATTTCTGAGAAGAATCATTGTATGCTTCCTATACAGAAGTAAGCAAAGGCTACGGGACTCATCCAGAGTAAGCAGGTGGAGGTTAGAAGATGCATCTGGCAGAGATGAGACACAACAGGACTGTGCTATGGCCAATTCTTAATAGCAGAATAGCCCTTAAAGATGTTCAGGCCCTAACCCCTGGAACGTGTAAATATATTACCTTCCATGGCAAAAAGGACTTTGCAGATGTAATTAAGGTTAAGGACGGTAAGATAGGTGGATTTCCTGGTGGACCTTAGTTAATCACATGAATGCTTAAAAGCAGAGAACTGCCTTCCACTGGGAAAAGTGGTCAGTAAGATGAGGCAGAAGGGAAGGTCAGAGAGATTCAAAGCATGACGCAGACTTGATTCTGAAGATGCAGACCATAAGCCAGGGAACGTAGTAGCCTCTAGAGGCTGAGAACAACTCCCGGCCAACAGCCAGAAAGGGAACTTGGACCTCAGTCCTACAACCACAAGGAACTGCATTCTGTCACCATCCTGAATGAGCTTGGACGCTCCTCAGAGCCTCCAGTAAGGAATGCTGATTCCTTGATTTCAGCCTTGTGAGTCTCTAAGCCAAGTTCCCAGCCAAGCCCATCTGGTCTTCTGACCCACAGAACTGTGAGATAATAAATTTGTGTTATTTTAAGCCACTCAAATTGTCGTAATTTGTTATGGCAGGCATAGGAAACTAATATAGATATCAAAAATCACCCTGAATTGTCAGGAGACATGATTGGCTTAGAAAGGATTCTGGCTATTGCTCTTTCTTTCACTTTCCTTTCCTTCTCTATTTAGGCAAAAAAAGAGGTCAAATTTTCAAGATACTGTGGAATTCAGCATATCCGATACCCACAGTGGGACAAACATACTTTCATTATTTCATTGGGCATATTCTGCAGAACTCTGACGTTTTGTGATAGAATTTTCCAATCTCTTGAACCCTGAAATTCAATAAAGTAACATATAATGTGTGATTTGAGCTAAAACTTTTGATGGCTGGGTTTTTATATGCCTTAGGGTCTCTTTGCAAAAATGCTTCACCATATTAAATAATTCCAGGTAAATAATTATCCATTTAATTATATAAATTTTCCAGGGTAATTTTCATTCAATTATAACTAATTTTCTAATTATAATTAATATTAAAGTCCCTATAATAATTGGGACTTAAGAAAAAAAGTTAGAAAGGCAAGTAAATGTTTTTAATGAGTTGAATAATATCATATATATTGTAGAGATCTCCCAAGCTTTTTATTGAAACAGTAGCAACTAAACATGAACTTATAAAATATAAAGATAGAACTAGAATGATGTCAATAAAGGAGAAAAGCTTTTTCAGTAATTATTTAGCCCCTTGGTCTTGAATCATGGCATACCACACCTAAATCATTCTATTTTTGTAAGAACAACCATCTAAGATATTCAATGCAGACACTTTCCCAGTGAGCTGTACTTGCTCTGAATGCCCATTTTTTTTTAAAAATGGATAAAATGTGAATAATTTCAAAATTGCATATGTGATTGCAATGGTGCCTCAACCGGATCAGCTGTGTGTTAGGGAGAACTTTGCCATTATTGGATGAGGGATTCTAGCAAATGAACTTTCACATTCCCCTTCCCTTCCTAAGGAAAATGTTTCAGTTTCATGTAATTGGTCTTCCTTCAAGGTTCATGGTCTCTTCTAGGGTGTCCTAGACATAGAGCTGACACTTAGTTAATTTACCTTTTATTCACATAACAGTGGCCTTTCAATTTTCATTTCTTCCACCTTTCCAATAATGGTTTGTCATTAAAACTAGTTTTGAATCGTATAAGGAAAAACACACCATATGGACAATTTTTTGCTTTTCCACTAGAAGTGATGAGGAGAGTTGAAGTTGGGGAAGATGGACTTTCAAAAATAATATTAGAACATGTATTTTTACATATTTGTTCTATAAATAAGTTTACTCATATAAGCTACCAAAGGGAAAATCAAAGATTTTTCTATATCATTAGAATGTGACTTGAAATCACCTCCTGGGTGACATGCTTAGATCACAGCTGTATGGCTTAATAACTGGATGATCCGGAGAAGTTATTTAAACTTATCTTGGTCTTTATAGAGAGGATTATCAACCCACTTCATAGTTTGTTGTGAGGCTGAAATGAAATGAAATAACGCTGATAAAGTACTTAAGAAAAGTGTGTGGAAGAGAGTCAGCTCCCCAAAAAAATATTAGCAATTTTTATTTAAAATGGCAATGAACAAGGAGAAAAAAGCAAACAAAGGTTAGGAATCAACACAAGAAAATGCTGGGCTATGTGTGGGAGGTTGGGAAGAAGAAGGGAGAATTTCTGCCCCTCACTGGGAGTCATGGGGAACCACTAAACAGTAGATGTGATTCCCTGAGGACACCCTAAAGACATGCATAGTGGTGCTTACAAATCTTCTCCCAGTTGTTCTGTTGTGGCTGCAATTTTTTCAACCACTTTTATATGGGAGCAAACCCATGGAGAGTCTTCTTATGTTCAACTAAACATTTTGACTCAAGATCATCATAGACCACACTTGGCACCAGCAATTAGAAGAATCTAGGCAGGAAGCAGAGCTTGTTGATAGTCAATGTCAGGTATTCTTCTTCCTGAGAGTTCTTGAAATAATCCATTCAGCAGGAGTTTTACATCAAACCAGGTCCAGGAGCTGCACTGGCTTAAATGCTTCATACATCAGGGAATCTCATGTCTTTTGTAGCACCCCCCATAGACATAACTTCTAGAATCCCCAGTCAGAGCGTGGCACTTACTCGGGAAAGCCAAAAATTCTGGCTTCTCATCAGCATGTATAACACATAATTCCAGTACAGATGTAATTTGTCAATCGTGGGTCACTTTTTCTCATACTCATTGTGGCTTCGCAATGTCATCGGTACATCTTATCTTTACCAAGTTACCAGGGGGACAGAGAGAGAGAGTTGCCAAAGGTCAGTTTCTTAAGCAGCGGGAGAATGGGTATTGTTAATCCTTTATCTACAATAAGTAACTGGTTTATTAAGAGAAAGATGTGTTGGGATATAAAAATAAAACTCTTATTTGTCAATTATTGTTCTGAACGTGCTCTGTTGAATCCTGTCTTTTCTACTTGTTCAGTGAGCCCATAATAAAATCATGGTTAGAACCTTTAACTTTTCAGTTTTATTTAGTGATTAAATCAGACACATAGAGTTCTTAAAATTCAGAGTCTTTTCTCCATTTCTGCCCTGCCCTCCATGACATGGAGTGGAAGGGGTTTTGGTCTGGCTCTCAGGAGACTCTCCCGTGTGTATCACACAGATGATGGATTAGGGAGAAGAGGTACAGACGGGAGGGCTCTCTGTGGACTGCCTGGGGTGACATTGCATTTCCTTTTTGGATAGTCACACTGCTGATGTGGCTTGTACATAGTTTGTGACAAGGATGGATGGTGTGTCTCTGACGAGCCTCACTGATAAGCGTCCCGCTCCTTAGCGGACCCCCTAGGCATGGAACGTGTGAGATGTGACTGCATCTCCTGACCAGCCCCCACTGGCAGCTTTACCCTAATTCCCCTGAAGTCTGTGTGGTAGTTCCCAATCTCATCTACCATCCATTGCCAACCTGAACCCCACAGGCAGGTCCAGGATCCATTTCAAGAACTGGGAACTCAGGGGTGGTCAAGGGGAAAGAGGAGGAAGGTGGTCTGGGACCCAGCTCTGCTGACAGAACCCACCATGCTATCTCTCCCCCGTGTTCTTCTCCCGAACAAAGAAAGAATTGTCAACCTTCAATTCTTGTAGGCGCATCCATCTTTAAAGAGCTATTTCCTTGGAACTTTCCTTCCTCAGATTTAGGGAAGCAAAGTACCCCTTTCCCCATCCCTTCTAATCTCTGCTCTCCTGAAAAAAGTGGTAATTCTCCATTCCCATTATCATGTTAACTGGGTGTAAGAGTTGGTGGTAGCAGGAGTATAAAGCGAATTCTGTGGAGCAAGCACCTCCCAGAAAAACTGGACGGTGGGTAGCTTGTTCCCCAGCTGGAAGCTCTATGAGAGGGGAATGTAGGGTTACCTGTAAGTACCTTGTTCTCGGGGGGGTCAGGAAGACAACATCCTGCTCTGCACTTAACATCCTCAAGTTTCAATGTACTGGAAAGACTGGTACCAGTGTGTTAGGTTGCTGTAAAGGCTCTTCCCTCCAGTGAGGGTTTTCCTTCCAGGCAAGCTTAGGTCCGTCATTAGTGAGATTTATGACAACAGGTGGGAAAGATTTTAATATCCTCTCCATCTGGGGAATATAGAGCTTACACTTGCCAAAGCTCAAGGGAGCAAAATAGACTCACGAATACTGAGACTTGGGTGAGATTTTCTAGTTAGTCTCTATAATTATGCCATTTGGTTTAGGAAAAAAATCGTGTTAAAAAGTCTTCAATCCTCACTTTTAGTCACTGACTTACAACGTACCCTCCTTTTTTATTCAGTTTCATTAACTTTCTATTCCTCACAACAGAGGAAATTGAATTTAATAAGCTTTAATTCTTTACTTCTGAAGCACCTCTTTGGTTCACTCACTTTTGAAAATTGATCAATAACAATTACTTTAAATAAATCACTAAGACTTCCCTCATTCTTGCCTTGTAACAAAGCAAGGTCAAAGAACATTAATTTCTCTTTGCTTATCCTTTTAGTCAAATGGGGAAGTTTATTTTTTTCTAAGCTTCACTGCTCTATACGATCACAGTGGCATTCAAACACTTGTCCTGAGAGGTTTAATTGGGCTGCTAATGGAATCTATATAAAGGATATCTGCAAAACTCTATACAGGTTCCCCCGCTATCCGAAAGTAGAGGCTTCCTAGGAAATCTTTCGTAAGCCGAAATGCCGTGAAGTGAAGAAGCAGTGACCTTAGGACACATCTTGCCAACAGATGCTCAAAATACATCAAGATAAAGCACAGATGCTCACAGACATGGTTCAAAGCTCTGGCAGCTGGATGCTGAGATGCTAAGTGTGGTTCCCAGGAAGGAGCTTGGCTTGGCAGGGCCCCGCTCACTGCTTGGGGTGCCCGCTGCCTTTACAATGGCTCAGCTCACTGCAAAACAAACACAACTCAATTTTTGCTTTTTTTCCTAAAAGTGAAAATCTTCCTCGGGTATCTTTTGGTTAGTGAAAACAGGTACTAATGTAGGTCTTTCATAAAAAGCAAAATGGCGTAAAATGAACCTTTGAAAAGCAGGGGACACCTACATATGAAGAGGTAAGGTTCTCTAGTGGGGTGAGGGGAAATGAGTCATCCCAACAGCGTGACTGCTGCATCTTCAGGATAACATGTTTTCAGATGCTCAGCTGCTCATTTAAACCAGACGCTTCTCGTCTATATTACAATCCCATCACCTTTTCGGTTTCCTTTCTCCAGAACTCTCTTCATGAACCTACTACTCCATATCCAGAGCCACACTATTCTAAGAATTCATTCCATTTAAAAAATGAACAGTGGTGGTTGTGGAAGCTGGGATGGTGAGCCACTCAAATCTCCTTTCAAGAGAAAGTCTGCCTCAAAGAAGCCACTTAGCCGACAGCCTCCAGCTGTCACCCCTGCAGCATCCCCCATGGCCACACTGTCCCCAGGCTGCTCCCAGCCCATCTCTAAGCACAGTGGAAGTGCGGGAGCTGGGTCCTTTCTGGCTGACGAAGCCCCGCTCTAACAGACAGGCTCTACAGCCTTATGAACCTTTGTTCAGAGCTGCACTGCCATCCACGGACCCTCCTGTGCAGCCCTCCTGCTTCCCTTTCTGCTTTCCAAAGGGTCAGGCCTGCGCTGTGGACCGAGCTCCCCTGCCGCTTCCCCTGCCTGGGCACCTCACCTTTCTCGGACATCCCCACTCCGCCCCCGCCCCGTTATATCTCTTGCAGCTTTGGTGTCCATTTCACAAAGGACCCTGCCATGACAAATGCTGTACAACCTACAGAAAAGGCATATTATCAGAGAAAGGAATAGAGACGTGCTGTCCACCACTTCCGCTTCACTAACCAGTATCTCTGCGGGAAACAGAGGTGTAATTTTTATATAAGTCTCCTAACCTAGATTTTAAGACTAGAGAGCTAATGGAAAATGGATGAAGATAGTCTCTCAAAATAAACAAGTGCATTCCATCACAAGATCACATTTGAATGATTCCAAACACACACACTCAACTATTCTCATTGGAGGAATGTGTGTGTTTTCGTTTCAACTAGCTAAAGGCAACAGAAAAACACAGGAATGACAAGTAAGGGATTAAAAAGAAATCTTCAAGCTTTGGTCTGATGAGTCTTTAGGTTTTAGAAGAAATCTTTAAGCCCCCTTTTGCATTCCTCTTGTCCCTGCAGGCTTTCTTCCCTTCCCCAGAGTTGTGTCTGAGCTTAGGTGAGAGAGGGGGTGGGATTCTGAAAAGCCAAGGCCCTGCTTGGGGGCATGTCCCTTTCATCCTGGGGTCCCCAGTGCCTTCTCTGGCTAGTATGCCTGGACACTCATTCCAGACAACATTTTTCTGGGTTCTTCTATCTGCCCAGCGTTTTACCTGAAAACAGGTGTGGTGTCTTGTATTCTGAAGCCCCTCAAACCCTTTCTGGGGTAATGCTGCCTCCACATGGTTCTAAGGAAGCTAAAGGGTACCTCTTTCTCTGAAGCATCAAGTAAGTACCTTGCTGGTCATGAAACAGTCTACACTTTGTTTCTAATTCTAATTCACCAATCCAGATTATCTTTTTCAAACCAGTGGGGGAGCTGTCATCTTTTTCTTTCTTTAAATCTTTCTCTGAAATATTTCATCGGTGCCCCTAAGCTTCCAGCTTCCCCCTGAAGGCTTGGGCTTTTGTAATCGAAAAGCCAAAGGACAGCAGGCTTTCTGGTTGTTGTTCTGTACATCCATCTCCTGGGGCAACAAGCACAACAGCACCATCTGCTTTAAAAGGAAAAGAAAAAGGGAGAAATGCCACATGGAGGGAAGAGCTGTATTATTCTTGCCGCTTCAGCATATGGCTAGACAGTAAATTAAAGTTTGAGCGTTGAGAGGAACGCTAGAGGTTTTCTAATTCAACTTCCTTTCCCATCTTCTCTATTATATGTTCCTGACAGATGGTCAAGCAGACTCCATAATTCCAGTGACAGAGAACTCGGTTCCTCGTAAGAGAGTGCATCCCAGAATTGTCAGACTTCTTAGAAAGGCCAGCCTTACACTGAGATGGCACCTGCTTTCATTACGGGCGGTGGCAGAGAATGTCCTTCACTGTCCAAGCAGCAGTGGCCTTGGAGCCAAACAGACAGACATGGTTCAGATAACCTCAGCAAGCTTCAACTTCTTCATCTATAGAATGGAGCTGATGATATCTAGCTTTCAGAATCATAGGGAAGATTAAATGCGATAAATATGCATAATTAGTGTTTGTCATGGTGGATGTTTGATGAATATTATTTCCGTCCAATAATGGTCAAAACACATTCATTCATTCACTGGTAAAATACTGAGTCAGCATTTCTCTTATTCGGAACCGTGAACTAGACACTGGTAACATAGCAGAGATAAAAGAAATGCATACCTTGTCTTAAGGAGATTAATGTATCCAAAATAAACATCTAGTTAGAAATGTTAAAAGTGCTATGAAAGAAAACACCAGGGTACTTAGAGAACGTGTATAAAGGGAATCATGAAGAACAAGTGCATTTTCAGTTACACACACACACACAAGCCTAATGTATTATCTTTCCCTAAAAAGTCTTCTTATCTCAAGAATAAACATTTCAATGTTGTCATCCATTCTTCAGATAGCATGGTTATGAGATGGCTTAGTTTTTCCTATTAAAATATGGAACATTAGAAGATCCTTAAGTTAATTTAAGCCTAATAATAATTCATATTGTTTAAAATTCCTTTTCGTGTTTTTAAGTCCCTTTAAACATATCGAGTAACAATTGCAAACATGCATCCCTTTTATAGTTGGCACATTGTATGTACCACTTTTTATTGGCTATTATATTTGCCTCTGTAATGTTGAGGAGGAAAATACATTTTAACAGAAACTATAATCGAGTTGCTTGCAGGAGCTTATTTTAAAGTTATTTATAGACTATCTAGATAGGGGTTCTAAGTTTCTCCACTTCACTAGACTTGCCGTTCTTGGGAAGTGACCAAAAGTGATGTGTATCATCCCTTCTGTGTAGACACTGGATATAAACGCCTCCAGTCTCATGGATGTTCTGTCCAGCTGGCTGTGTGCCCTCATCACAGACACGGCGCCCAGAGGGCAGGCCCCTCCCCAAGCACACGCCAGCGTTTAAGCCATCGGCCTGATCGCATCTCACATCTTTCATTTTTCTTCCGGTTTTAAGAAGAATTTACACTTGGACCTTGTCTGTACATTTTGTCTTTTAGGCAGACATGGATTTGACCCCATCAGAAGTTCCCAAACCATTAACTTAGTCCATTTACAAACCCATAAATGTCCACTCAGCAAACAATGTCATCCCAATACACCTGGTTTTAAAACCTAAGTAGATTATGTGCTTGTTTTTTTAAAGACTCTCTCTTTCTCTATGAAATAGACCTCCTTGGGGCTCACTATACCTTTATATCAGAAGAGCACATTTTAAAGTATGTTCAGATATTCCTACTCAGCCCACCCAGGTGCCCAGAATTCCTACACACCTACCAGAATTTCTTCTTTTGTGTCTTTGTCTTTTTTGACCCTGAAATATATACATTTGAATATAAATGTGAGATGTCATCACAGAGTAGGATGGCTAACCCCGTAAAGAGATTTACAAAGTACTAGCTGGGCCTGTACGTTCCCTTAGGAAAGTTATGATACGTAAATCTCAATTTCCTCCAGTGATATCAAAAGAAGCTCATTGCATCTGGTTACCTGCCTCCACACTGAAAAGCAAAGACAAAAAAGGGACGACAGCTACTACGAGGCGATGAGGTAGAGTGAAAAAGGCTCCTTGGCCTTGGTCCCCCTTGCAGTCCCCTCTGCCCGTCCTAAGTACCTGCTCCTTAGGAGCTGGCTGGGCAGTAGCACCAATCTCAGGGTTTCCCCCAGCGAGGCTCGTGCACCAAGTGGGCCCTTCCTGACCACACACATTCACCAGCAGCTACAACGACGGGGGCAGAGCATGACAAGGCAGGCACTTGTCCCTGAAAGAGGGAAGAACTGTCACCCTCCCTCCGTGAGTAGACGTGGCTGTTCTCACTGTCTCCCTTGAAAGCCTCCTCTGAAATACAAGCTTTTATGCCAAGGCAGATGTACAGTCTGGGAAGTTTTCCAAATGCATCACTGAAAAGCATGAGGTATTCCGCATCCGCGCCTCCGCGGAAGTGTCTGTCTCTGTCTCAGGCCGCCTGGCTGGCAGCACTGGTGTGTAGACAGTTGTCCAGAAGCTGGGTGGGGAGGAGCCCAGGCCTGTGACAGAGGCGCTCCCAGCCACTTCTCTTCTCTGTTTGCAGCACCGAGAAGGTTTTCCCTGACAGCTGCACGCATTTCACACGAGCCAAACGTTCCACTGAGGCAGCAGCTGCTTGGGTTTGTCTGAATAAGCTGCACCCTGAAAGGTGCAAAGTCATGAGCTTCAGGGAATAGCGTCTCTGGCACAGGGACACTAGGTTAATGGCATCACCCGTTTCCGTTGTGTTTCCTGATACTTGGGATCCTAACTAAAAGCCGTGGACTAAATTATGGAGATAACGATGTGTTCCCTGGCTCTCAGGCAGGAAGGTATCAGACACACAATCCCTGCCCGTCTATCAACGAGGATAAAGTCATCCAACTTCCAGAGGCCTTCGAAAACTTTCGCGTATCTTAGAGTTCCATGGTTTCGAGTATGTAGTTCAGTGTTTTTTCATAAGAAGTGCTTGAAGCTAAGTAGCTTCTCTACCTGGCTTTGCACGTTATCTCCTCCTTCATGGAAGTGTTCTCAGCACAGAGGCAGGTGTTATTGTAAAGAGACCAACTCAAGTGAATCTTGGAGGGTCTTAAGTGCCTCCACTCTGGAAGGGAACCCCAGAAAGAGGGTGACATATGCTCATTCCATTGTCTCTGATTCTAAGCATGTTCCAAATTCAGGAAAACAGGCAGAGTCTGGAGTGGAGGCTGATGCAGTGATGGGGACCCCCACCACGGTGGGTGGCAGTGAAAGGAAACAGGACTCTTGAATGTCTTCAGGGAGATTTCCAATTGTCCCCAGGTTTCAAAACTTCTTAACCTTAAACAGAAGTTTAAGATTATTTTGCTGGTTGGTTTTGGGGGTATTATCCAAAGGAGGAAACAAAAAACATTTGGTGTATTTGAGAATGTTAAGTTGTCAAATTCTTAACAAGTCCATCAGGCCCTGCATATTCTGGGTCCTATCTTCCTGTATTGCTTCATTTTAGGCCACTTGCCTCTATCAAAGGAAAGATACCACAGTTGACCCTTGAACAAGGTGAGGGCTGGGGGCGCTGCCCCCGGTGCAGACAAAAATCCACCCTTATCACTTTTAACTCCCCTGAAACTTAATTACTAATAGCCTACTGCTGACCAGAAGCCTTACCCATAATGTGAATCGTTGATTAACACTGTTAATTTTGTATATGTATTGTATACTGTACCTCTATAATAAAGTAGGCTAGAGAAAAGAAAACGTTACTATGAAAATCATAAGGAAGAGAAAATACATTACAGTACTGTGCTGTATGTATTCATAGGTAATACAAAATGACTCATCTGTCTGTCGGTACCTACATAATATTGTCTTATATGACACAAAATGCTGCAGATGTTCTAAGTATTACTAACACTAGGCATCAGAAATAAAAAGATAATTGAAAATATATTTACAGGTGTAATGATTCATGCATTGATATGAAGAAGTTGCAGTATGATTGCTTTATGGTAGCCTGTCTGTAGGCTAATGAGAGAATAGTTATAAGATTTTTACAGCACACAGGTCAGTATTACAGTCATATTCATAATACAGTATTGGAAACATTGTTACTCAAAAAAGAAAAACACCCGTGATGATAGGCTGATACGCAGTTTCTCCAGTTACAAGAGAGAAAGACATACTGTACAATAATATAATTCTTTGAAAGCAAACTTATAAAACAGTAAAAAAAACTAACATTATCAATTTTATATTAAATATCATTCACCTTATGCCTGCCTATGTAAGGATAGACTAGTATCTACATGTATTTTATGCCTTTATGATATAACCAATTTTTTCTTAATTTTTCCAATATTTCTAGCCTGTGCAATTCATCTGCAAGGTTTTCCAAATTGTCACAAATCTCCAAAAATGTTTCCAATATATTTATTTAAAAAAATCCATGTACAAGTGGACCCATGCCATTCAAACCTGTGTTGCTCAAGGTTCAACTGTACTTTGCTTTTGTTTTTCACTTTGTTTTCCTAGCATGATTCATCAAGGCAGGGTTCACGGAATTGATGAGACATGAGCTAGGTCACTGTATCAGTCAGCTGTTGCTGCATAACAAGTCATTAAACCAGCGGCATAAAATAATAAACATTTATTATTGCTCATGAGTCTAAAGGTCAGCCTGCAGGTCTTCTGGCTCAGTTAGAAATATTCATGCATCTGTGATCAGCTCCGTGTCAGGCAGGCAGCTCCACTTATCCTAGCTGAGTTCTCTCATATGTTCCACGACTGCACTGCTGGCAGCTGGCCTGTGATGAGCTTGACTCTCCTTCACATGGTCGGACATCTTCCAGAAGATCATCCTGGGCTTTCTCTCAAGTCACGGCAGGGTTGCAGGGGAGAAAATGAAAACTCTTAAGTTGGCAAGAGTGGGCCCAGAAGCCATCCAGATTTAAGAGCCAAGGATCTTCAGAGTCATATTCCAGGAGCTTAGAAACAGGGGCCGTTTTTGCAGTCAAGCCACCACAAACTTCAAGGATTAGTAGGAGTCCAATTGGCAAAGATAATATGTAAGAAGCTTCCAGGTATAAAGAGCAATACAAGAAAAGCACAAAACATATTTCATAAAGGGCGAAGAGGACTGCTGTTAGAACAAAGATTCTGTGTTTGCAAGCACAGAAGAATACTGGGGGGTTGTGGGAAAAGGGATTAGAAATGAGATGTGGAAGGGATTTCCATTCCACACTAAGAAGTAGAGCCTTGTTCTGTGGTCAGTTGAAGGCACAAAGAATTATAGCAGAGGATGCTTGTTTGCAGAATTTAACACTGATCGCCATTTTTTCATTCTTAAAACTCTCTTTTCCTGTCGGTTTAATGATAATGACTCTTTCCCGGTTTCTTTCTCATTTATCTCATGTTTATTCCTCAGTTTTAGTTATGAGCTCTCTTTCTGTGTCCTCCCTTAATTTGGGGCCACCCAGCAATCCATCCTTAGCCTTCTCTTCTCATTTAAAAACGGCCCCTCAGCAATTTCATCCACTTTGTTAATTTCCACTAATGCCTTACTGATGACTCCCAGATCTGGACCCCTCCCAGACTCTCTCTTGAGCTCTGGACTCATTTATCAAACCGCATCCTGGGTGCTGTTCACACATGTCCAGCTCAACTTGTCTCCAACTGAATCTTAACGTCTTCCTTTCTATGCTTCTCATTTTCTCGTGTATTCTTTTGGTTAAAGACCACTGTTATCCATTAGATGCACAAGGCAGAAGCTCAGGAAAGACCTGAACATTCTTTCTCCCCCTCATGTCTCACATTTAGTCTTAGGTCCCATCAGTTATATTTCCTAATATCAGTACTAGAATGCTCCATTTATCAGCTGTGGCAGTGGTTCCATGGGTTCTCCAAGTTATGTAGGAAGGACAGAGATAATTCAGCTCACCTAATTTTAGTGTGAAGAAGATTTTATTGATGTCATAATGGTATCTTTTTTTGTTTGTTTTGTTTTTTGTTTTGCGGTACGCAGGCCTCTCACTGTTGCGGCCTCTCCCGTTGCGGAGCACAGGCTCTGGACGCACAGGCTCAGCGGCCATGGCTCATGGGCCCAGCCGCTCCGCAGCATGTGGGATCTTCCCGGACTGGGGCACAAACCCGTGTCCCCTGCCTCGGCAGGCGGACTCTCAACCACTGCGCCACCAGGGAAGCCCCCCATAATGGTATCTTGATCAAATGATATTTAAGTCAAACACCTTATATCTCTTTGAAGCATTCCATAACCTGCTCCCTGCAACATAAGAATTTGCACCGCATGACAAGAGGCAGGTGTGTTATCTGGAAAGACTGGAAAGGAACAAGCTTTCCAATATGACTTGTGACCTTTACATACTCTTGGTCCCAGAAATCTCATCTTCATGTGACCTACAGTCATATGGTATATATAGTATTTCTCTATGGTCACAACAAAGGCTCAGCCCAGCCTTTCTCTACATCTTGGCACAAAACAGTTATTCCTCCAAGTCTGATGTCAGTACTAAACGAATGCTAAAACTGCATAGGCCCTACCCACTACGTTGAACAAAGTTGTTTAGATGCTTTCTTCAAACAAAATCTTATGTGGAACTTCACACATAAATAAAAGCAGAGCTGGCTTTACTGAAGCGTGGGGTAGAGGTGCAAGGACTTCGCCTTTTGGTTTCTCACCCCTTCCTTCTAAGCACCTCCTGCAAGACCCCCGAAGGACTCTAACTAATCTTAAGGCCCTGAAGAACCCAATTTAAAATTCATGGGCCTGCAGGACCACATGGTAGCTCTATTTTTAGTTTTTTGAATGTGTTCTTCAGTTCTATAAATAAATAAATAAACAAATATTTTTAAAACTTTTTTAAAATCATGGGCCTAGGGGAAACAGGAGGCCAATGTACTTCAGGTAAAGAGCAAATGTCATTTATATGGACATATGCAGTGACTTCGGCTTATCTAACCAATCCTAGAAAACAAAACTAAAAACCCTCCACCTTACAGACTGTGTAACAGGGCCTTTTCCCGCCAACCCCCTGCCCTAATCAGCTCTCCCCTGGACTCTGGCAAGAGACTAACTCATCTCCTTGCTGCCGGTTCCTGGTCCATCCAGGAAATGAGTAGAACAATTTCCAGAGTCATCTACCTAAAACCAAATATTACCACATCACTTCCAGTATCTGTGAAGCACACAATAAAGTCTAAATCGCCTATCTGCTACATAAAATCCACTCTAGAAAGGTTCCTGCCCAAACTCCGTTGTCAAGTCTTCTACCTTTCTTAGCTCACATCCCGTAGCCTGGCAAACTGGGAAGAGTTAGAGGTTTTCAAACTTGCTGTATTTCCCATCTCCATGCCCCCCGCAAATGTTGTTCTCTCTGCCGAGAATTAGCTTTCCCTGTGTCTGCCTGGTGCAAGCCCACGTGTCACTCTGTACACAGATTTCATATTACTTTCTCCTGTCTGACGACTTTCCTAATGCCTCTCACCTTAGGCAGCCTCGACCTCTTCCTCCTGTTGCCGTAGCATATGCTCATGTTTCGCTAGTCATACTGTGTTAAAATTGCTTGCTGGCATGTCTCTCTGCCAAACATGACTGCAGTTTCCACAAGTGAAAGGACCAAGTCTTATTTACATCCACATCACCAGCACCTAATCCAGTGCATGTCATCTGGTGAAGGTACAGTGATAACTTGAACAAAAAATAAGAGCGAAGCTTTAAGAAAATAAGTACAGAAACAGCATGGAGAATGAATTAGAGAGGAAGCCATATGCGAGGGACCAGTTAGGTAGGCACTGAGATAATCCAGGCTGGTGAGTAATGAGGTGAAGCGGGAAATGGTCAATGGCCATAGAGCAAAGAATATTGAGCATCTCTGAAAATGGAATCCACGGTACTCAGTGAGGGCTTGGGAGGGCGGAAGCGATAATGACAATAAATACAAAACTGCGCCCGGGGCTAAGAATGAATGATTTTAATAACAATTCTTGGGAAAGCAGGAGGGAAGCTGAACTCTATTTCAGATATGGTCAACGTGGACTCCATGAGTTTCACGATGTTAGCTATTGCTGGCACCTTGAGAAAAATGGTTCCAAACGAAGGGAGTATTTTTAAATTATATATATTTTTTTAATCGGGAAACTGAGCTACTGAGTTTTAAATTTTAATGGTCATCAAGTAAATGTTCACTCAGTTAAATATCTAATTTTCATCACTGTAACACCTGAAGTATTTTTTTTAAGGGAGTCTGTTAGCTATATTGAACTGTTCTGTTAAGCTTCTTTTAAATTACTGTCAGGGTTTCTTCCTTAAAGGTCACTCATTGTAATAGAGTAAGAATGAATTTAAATCTGGATTAAAAGCTTTTGGTGAATTCAGAGTGGTTTTTTTCCCCCGGACTCAATTAATGACTCAATGCTCCCTGAAGATTTCATATCTATAGGCAACATATACCATCTTGCTGAGTTAAAATCCTAGTAAGGGATTGGATTAATTCTCCATTCCTAATGAGAAGAATACCAACAATGATTCTAATTATGTCTTAGACTTATAGAGCTCATTTCTTCCTAGGAGCTAAAGGAAGGTCTACATCTGTTACTTTATTTATACATAGAAACAAAGTGATCTGACAAAGGTTACATGGTATGCCACTGTGATTAGAATCCTGGTATTAGAAATCTGGATTTTTGATTCTACATTTAGTGTTCTTTGTTTTAAGAAGTTCCCATTTTCAGAGAGAGAGAGAGAGAAGAAAAACTGTGATTTATAGAATGAAGAATTCTTATCTGACATAAGGTAGGCATTTCTGAAAGAGACATCTGTGAAGCTTTGGAGTATGGATTATAAGGCACTGTGAAATTTCTTTTACTAGAAGTAGTCTAAGGTAAAACAGATTCATACATGTCTGAAATCATTGACTGGGAGGCTATCTGATTGAGGCAAGGTAGAATTGATGATTTCTCAAGGTTTCTTCCGGTCATATAGTTCAATGATTTCTTTGTGACAAGTTCTGTTACATTTTTTCCTAGTAAAATTTAAAAAATATATACAGCCAATGCAAAATGGCACTGTTAAATTGCCTCCGTTTTACTTTACTAAGGAATAAATGGAAGAGACTTGGTCTGAATCTCTTCGCACTTGCCCCCCTACAGTCTGCTTTCAAAACTGTAGCCAGAGTGATCCTTTTAAACCAGAGGTCCTGGCAGCCCTCTGCTCAGGACTCTGCATGGCTCCTTTTTCCACGTGGAGTAAGAACCAAGTCCTTACGGCAGCCTACAGGGCCCTGCCTGAGCTTTAGAAACATTCCTCCTGACCTCCTCATGACCTCTCTATCCTCATCCTCTGTCCTACTACTTGCCCACCGCTCCAGTCACACTAGCCTCTTTGTGTTCCCTGGGCTGGGAACCTGCCTGCCTCAGGGCCTTTGCACATGCCGTTTCCTCTGCCTGGTATTTTCTCCCAAGACTTATTCTCATGTCTCTCTGCCTCCCCTTCCTAAGACTGTCTCAGATACCACTTTCTTAATGAGAAATGTCCTCATCGCCCCTTATTTAAAATTGCAAACTTCCTCCACCCCCAATAAACTGTTTTTTCTTTTTTATAGCATTCTTTACTTTCTAACATACTTAATAATTTGCTTATTTATTATTGGTTTTATTGCTGCTGTTGTCTCTCCCCTCCTCCCAACCTCTAGCACCTCCCAAATGCTGGAACATATAGTCCTCAAGGGCAGAGATCGTTGTCTATTTTGTTCGTTGTCTATTTTGTTCGTTGATTCATCTCAAACACTCAAATAATGTAATAAATTAATTTAACCCTAAATTGGATCTAAAATAACACATTAAATCAATATAAACTGGGAAATGGAAAGACAATAAAAAGGACAAGGTAAAAATGGTGAAAAAAATAGTCCCCACTTTTCACAGGTGGAGTCAATAGAACAGTGTGATTACGCTCATTAGAAGGGAAAAAAAAAGGTTAGGTGCTCTTCTTAAACCTCCTTTCTAAATATCCAACCCTGAAATATTTGAAGAGAGTTTTCATGTTCCACTCAAGTGCTTAGTCTGTTCTGACCCAGGATAAACAATGAGCCGTCTCACAATTGACCTAAGTTCATGTTCGTCTGTCATCTGAGCCCTTCTGTCTCCTCTTACCGAGTGACACCCAGAATTGAGTGCAGCACAGGGCAGAGCACGGCCATCCTCTCACTTCTAGATGTTTTGCTGTTACTAATTCAGCCTAGGATCATGTTTGGGTTTTGTTTTTTTCTTTTTTCTTGAGGCTATATTAATGACTCATATGGAATTCCTATTGAATCGAATTCCTAAGACTCTTTGGCTACATAATTCCCCTCTGTGTACAGCCAAGTGTAGGACCTTATATTTTTCCAATTAAACAGGAACTTGGTAGATTTCAGCCCATGGCTACATCATGTGAAGAGAGTTTTGATTCAGCATATTTACTAATCATGAAGTTAACTTCAACTATAAATGGAGTGCGGGGAGTCTGCCCTCCGTCTCTTTACATAAGAAATGTAAGTAATTGGAAAAATGCTGAAGAGGACAGATAAAAAGATGAAACCCTGCAACACTTCCCCAGAAACCTCCCTTGTGATTGACATCAATTTATTAATGAGTGCCACTGAGGGACTATATGATGTAAGTAGTTTCTAAGCCATTTATCTGTTGTTCAAATTTCCTTCTACCTAAAGAATAAGAATATTGCCTAAGATTTTGCCAGTTTAAGAACTAGTCCTGAATGACTATTTCCATCTATTCTCCATCTGTGAACCTAATCAGAGAAATAAATCCAGATGTTCTTGTTGTGAGACACATGCTGGATTCCTTGTGACCTTCCTCAGGATATTTACACACCACTTCTTAATAATTTTTCCTAAAATCGTTTTCACAATTTTGCTTCCTACTTTTTGCAAATTAGAAATTTGATGTAACCCCACAAAAGCTGTTGAAAAAAGGTCAAACAAGTTCAAGGAAAATACTAATTTCATTCTTGTAAAGCACGTTGCTGGACTTCTCTATAATTATACTTTTAATTCTAAATCAGTTACATTGAGAATCTCTATTAAACCATGAATAATGCTCAATGGAAAGTCTTTAATTGGCGTTGCCCTTCAAAATGGAATTAGTGCTAATGAAATAAACTGCTTTTGATATTGTGGAACTTCTGATGAAATAATTGCTGGTGTAACTAATTGGGAAGCTTTGCATAGCGAATGCTTCTAAATATCTGCTTCTCTTCCACCTACTTTCGTAGTTTTGTTGGGGGAGGGAGGAACGGTAGGAGATGGAGGGGTCTGTAAGTTGAACTTACGATCTTCGCCTAACCTTTTCCCATGGTTTATTCAGCCTTGTCCTTTTTTGTTTTTGTTTTTTTGTGTGTGGTACGCGGGCCTCTCACTGTTGTGGCCTCTCCCGTTGCGGAGCACAGGCTCTGGACGCGCAGGCTCAGCAGCCACGGCTCACGGGCCCAGCCGCTCTGCGGCATGTGGGATCTTCCCGGACCGGGGCACGAACCCGTGTCCCCTGCATCGGCAGGCGGACTCTCAACCATCTGCGCCACCAGGGAAGCCCCAGCCTTGTCCTTTAATTGGGTATTGTTAAAGGAAGATCTTTAAATTTGCTTGGCTGTTATTAACATACCCAAAATTATGATTAGTTAGTCAGGAACTGTGGTCTTTGTGGTAGGATACCACAGAAAGGTAAATTCACAGACTTTATGCTACTCAAAGTTAACCACTGTGCAGAATGGAAACATGGGTAATCTATGAATTATTACTTAGTATCTTGACATTTTTAGAGCAGATTTTTTTGAAAAAGAAACTTGGTTACTTAATAGCTTGCTGGTGATTTTGAAATTCAGAATGAGTAAATAGCTTAGTCCACTTGCTCTATGATGCTAAACAGTCAACTGGAGAAAGTGTGGGGTGGAGGGGGAGGGAGAAGAAATCTCTGAAGTAGTTTATTTTTGGTTTGAACTTACTTGATAATTCAGAGAAGGTGTAGGAGTCTACAGCTTAAATGCTGGTGCCTGGAGTCACATTGTTACAACCTGTATTGCAGTTCCCTGAGCTAAAAAATGGAGAAATGGTATTTTCCAGAATTGCCTCAGGATAATTTCACTCAAATGTGGAAGTGTTTTATGAACTATGAAATACTGTACAGGCTCCCGGAAATATAATCTCTTTCCCCAGTCAGCCCCTAATTCAATCAGAATGGTCAAGTTGGTAGACATGCATTTTTTAAACCTTGAATCACCTATTAATCAGCACCTTTGGCAAAGAAGACGGAGACGTAAAAATAACAAGTTCTGTGTAAAAAGCTCAAAGACATGATCTGAAGCACAAATGTTTACCCAGTATTTTTTTTTTTAATAAACTGGCCTTGCCACATTTTTAAGCAATAATCTATTAACTGTCTTGTTGTTGTTTTATGTATTGTTGACTGGTTCTTCAACATAGTTTGAAGATGGTAGACTTTCTCTGTCACAGGCAAAATTTAAAAAACTCATCATCAGTCAGACCATATTTTCCAAACTAAAAAAATTATATTTTTATACCATTGTCTTCCATCCATTTACTTTATGGACCCTAACTGCTCCATGGTACTCTTGGCCAGAAACAAATTCATTCTAAAGATTATGTTTGCATTTTGATCCGTTCTCTTAGCGGTAAAAATTATACATAGCTAGTCTTTTCTCCTATAAACCCATCTGTGATTGCTGGAAGGTAAATTATTTCATTGAAGGTCAGCATTAAATCCAGCCAGATTTACCTTTCATTAATCCCCGTGTGTTGCTTAGGTTGTAAGCCTTTTATCACTGTAGTGTAACCACTTTTGGGTCCCAGCATCCTTTCTCTTATTTTGATTCATAATGCTGCTCTCATGCCATGGATGTGAGGATTTGGCCATCTGGGTGTTTAAAAACATGGCATCAGACCAATGGAGTCACCGTTTGGTGCTGTGTCTAATGTTCACTTCTTCACTACACATAACCAGCCGTTTGTCAAAAATGCCCAGCCTAGACCCACCAGTTTGCTATGGTCACGTATGCTTTAGTCATGCTTTCTAACTCACAATTAGAAAAATCTCCAATTTAGTCGTTACATGTTTCATGGGTTGTGGAAACACAGGGGCTCCTTCAAATGGACAGACAGCTGAAAAACTTGCCGGGCAGTTAAATGTGGATCAAGTGAAACTCCCCACAGATGGGCGATTTACTATCCCTCCTGTGCTCCGTCTATGTTGAAATAAAAGTAAAATCCTATTTTCAGTATTGAGGAAATAAATGGGGGCACTAAACCGGCAGAGTCCTGTGCAGCAGGGTGCCATGTGGAAAAGATGATGTGACAGGTACATTCACCTCCGCTGCTCAAATGAGCTTTCTTTAAAATGAGTCTCGGATCCCCGTTTCCATCATTGAGAAAAGGGCCAGAGTGAGAAACAAACTGTACTTCCCAGGCTTCTCTACTGATTGAGATGCCATCCATTCTTCCAAAGCCAAATGCCACCTCTTCCAGGAAGGCTCCCTGTGTGTGCCCACTTGGAACTGATGTTGCAGTTCCAAAGCAGTAACTTACGGGGCTGAATGCAACAATCTCCACTTGCCTCCGTGTTCCCAGGATGCACAGAGCTGCAGCCATCCAGAGGTGCATCTTTTTCTTCAAATTCCACCTAAGCACCCTATGGGTGAACGGCAGCCATGTATGCTTGTGTGCCCATTGTAGAGCTTTCTCCATTCTGCTGTGTTAGATGATCAGGTTCTTTACATGCTTGTCTTCATGTCTAGATGAAAAGCATCTTCAGGTCCACACTCCTCTGGGTCATCTCCACAATGTCTTTGCACTTGAAGGCCTGCAACCAAAGAATGTTGAAAGTTGAATGAATGTAGAACATCAAATCCAATGATGCAATTTTCAGTTCTGTCATGGCTGCCTATACTCATTTCAGACTTTGAATATGTCATCTGTGTATTATATGTGACATAAAAATACAACTTCTAAACCAATGTTATTGATATCATTCCACTCAGAAATCATTCAGTTTAAGACAGGAGGCCATACAATTACAATGTTCTTCAAAAATGGGGGAGGGGTGTCAAATGCATTGGAAAATATTTTAATCTGAAAATTGTGGACATTTTAGAAGCAAATATTTGGTTATTTTGATCTTGAAAAATTTTTTTTTTTTTTTTTTTTTGGCCATGCCATTTGGCATGTAGGATCTTAGTTCCCCGACCAGGGATGGAACCCACACCCCCTGCTTTGGAAGTGGGCAGTCTTAACCACTGGACCACCAGGGAAGTCCGAAAGTTACATTCTTATGCAGATAGTGTGTACAGAAAGACAGAGTGCCTGTGGACAATTCACTTCCTGATCAAACTAATAGTTATTTTATTTGTATTACCGAGGATGAACCCCAGTGACTGAGACAAACATGGTTTTTGGAGTTTTCTAGATGATTTACATGTTGCAAGTTAGAGTCAGGGGACAGCACTTTAAAGACTTGTAAATTGTCGCCTGTGTTCTATCTTTAGCCACAGATCCATTTTTGAAAATTCTAGGTGGTTTGAGTTTAAATTGGTCTCTTAAATGATTCTGTTGTTGTAGAACCCACTTAGCAACATTTAAAGTTTTGTTTCCAAAATTTTGTTCTTGGAAAGCTTAGCTGGTTGTTTTCGTTTTGATTCCTAAGTCAAATTTAAGAACTATTAAGACCTCTGCAAAATATCAATGTAAACGAAGCCATATAATAATAGAAGAATTAAAAATAAAAACGACAGGGAGTTATGCTTCACTGAATCACATTGTCAGCATTAATGATTGCCTACATTTGCACCAATATTTCATTCCTTTCATTCCATAGCATCATGGGAATGAGCTCCATTAGGGTAATATAGTCCAAAGAAGCTCATTATTTTCTGGGCTGGGGGGATAGGGGTATTGTTCCATGACAGAGCTACTGAATCTAATTTCCTCTACCTTGCAAGCAGTACATACATTCATTACTTTAATTTATTAAAAGTATATTACCTAAAACCACAGTTAACTAAGACAATTTGCTTAATCTCATAGTATCTACCGTTTTGGTCATCTTTCACTAGGTATTCTCTGAAGCAAATTCTCATTTTCTTTTTAACAAAATCATTTTCTAATTTAGATTTTTAAGATCAACAGACCATTTCAGCAAGATAATCATTAAATATAGGTTTTCACATCTACTCTTGCAAATTAGCAAGGTGAATTTTGTTTTGTTTGCTCTTATTATTTTTCTTATTCCGTGTTTATTTTATTATGGCCGTAAAAATGGTATTTGCAGATAAGATGTGGTGAAATACATACACTTTTCCTTTCTTGAACAAGTTTTTAAACTTCTTTGGAGTTTCTCTGGAAGAGTTCTTCAACTTTATTGTCTAACATTTCTAAATGAGCTTTTTATTTACACCATAATATTTTAAGTACCCAAAAGGTCGTTTTTTTACAAAATCTTCACCTTACTTCATAGTTATGATACTTTTCTCTCTGCTTTCTGTGGATATGAATGACTGCCTTTTTTTTCTGGAGAGAGAGAGCCATCTTTGCCACTAGGGTGTCTGTTTCTTCCAAGCACTTCATTTGTTTTCCCGTTTGCCGTGGACTCTGTCCGCTGTCTTCAGGGAGGGATTGCTCAAACTCTCGACGAATTCCGTGAGTCTTCTTGGCCACCTCCTTCATATTAGGGTGGATTTGGCTTTGCTCTCCAGCTGTCAGATACCCCAGAAGAGAGTCTCCTAGCCTCGCTCCTAGAAGGTAAAGCCTGGCTTCATCCTTGCGTACCTGTGTGCTTTTCTTAAAACTCTTAGGACTGTTCTAGTGGCTTAAGGAGGGAACGAAAGTGCATTTATATTTGTTGCAAACCACCATCCTGACCAACAATTCTCCTTTATTTCTGTATACTCTTAGCAGCTAGAACATAACTTGCAAAAGTGGGGATTAATTAAATAATCGTTGAGAATAGAAGATAAATGGAAGGAATCTAGGAAGTTAAACAGGGATTATCCTTGCTACTCTTTATTTTTTTTAAAATGCTTTGTTTAGGGAAGGTTTTAGTTTGAGTTCAAAGTTAAAGGGTCTGAAAATTCTGAAGAACATATCGTGTGGTTCGTTTGTGGCTGAGAACGATGATCCGGTCAAATGGTATGAAAGGCTTTAAGAATTATTCATTTTTCACCGGCAGCACCTGGCACCATTTGGAACCACAAACACCGTTTTCATAGAAGTTAACAGCCCAGAAGGTGCATCACATTTTGATGATGAATGTTCTAAAAAGTTGCATGAATATGACATTATTGACAAATTCCCCCCTCCTATTTATCTTTAAGGGGCTTATTAAATAATATGAGACCGTCCAGAGAGTTTTCTTATATTGCTTTATTATTCTTCAATTAAATTATCACTCAGAGTTCCTGGATTTAGTCTTTCATATTTCAAGGCACTGAGAGTTAAATCGTGGTCTGGCTCAAGGGATTCTGAGAGGTCTTTAGACCCGGCAATGGATGAGTTCTGGGAAACGTGAGACTCTTCACTAACAAGGCATCTCATGCAGAACATTTAGCAGGCCCTTTCTTTCTAGAAACTTATGACCTATATTTTGGGGAAATGTTCTTAAATCATTTGTTGCTAATTTTCTCCCCTCCATGCTGTGTGTCCTCCATGCTCTAATGGGAAATTCCATCACTCAGACATTGCGTATTCTGGATCAATCTTCTAGCTTCTTGCCTTTTCTCTATTTTCCATTCATTTGTCTTTTTACTCTACTTTCAGGGAGATTTCTTAAAACTTTATCTTCCAACCCTTCTACTTAATTTCCAGGTGTGCTATTATGTTTCTAATTTCAAATGCTCTTTTTTAAAATTTTAAATTTTAAATTTTTTTTTAAATTAAAAAATTTAAATTTTAAATTAATTTTAAAATTTAAAATTAATGCAGTTTTTTTAAAAACTGCATTAATAGCATCCTATTTGGGGTTTATACATGTTCCTAATTGTTTTGTTTTGTAGATTTTTTTTCTCCCTGCATAATCTGTTTTCTCAAAGTTGCTTGCCTTTTTTTTTTTTTTTTTTCCTATCTGTTAGTTTGAGTCTTTATCTTTGAGAGCCTTTCCTCAGATTTTTCTCATCCTTGGCTTTCTGTGCATGATAACAAGTGAGGGCTTTAAAACTTGATTGGCTCTGCTGAGCACATCATAGGTCTTCTCAGCTATAGTTTGAATGGGCATTTTATCTACTCCTGTGTTCTTATCTATTCAACAAATATTTATTGAGAAAGCACAATGTCACTGAGAATTACTGAGATTAATGTTTGCATTTGGTTACATAACATGTCTATTATGAATTGGATATTATTCAATTAGTAGGAATATCCCCTAAATGAAACTTGTTAGGTTAAAATTTGTTAACTCCCAAAGACTGAAGTAAACAGTTCTATGGTTTATATGTGTCAGTAAATAAGACTTTGATATATAGAAGCCCTCATTCTATTACTAAATTTAATAATGTAAATGGAGTTATAGTTTATTGCTTCTATAGAAAGCTTCATCAGTTTCTGAGAGGACTAGAGAGCTAATTGTAATGTATTTGGAACTTTTTTAGAATCAGGTGGTTATTATTAATGTTTATTTCAACCAGAATTATACTTAAACCCCGAGATTTTTACAGATCACAGTTTCAGCTTATCCAGATAGTATATTTCCTTCCGGGTATAGTATTAGATATTTAACGTTTATACTTAGATATTAGATCTATACAAGTTTATGGTTCAGCAAGCAATATAATTTGCCAGACATGTCTCCATTTTTCATTTCAGAAATAGACCAATTGCTTGTACCAATTGCTTGTATGGCATTTTTTATGTAGCAGTTTGCACAGACTATAATTTGTTTTCATTTATAAAAAAGTATGAAGTTTGTATTCAGACTGGTTTATTGAAGGAGTAAATCTTTACATAAACGATGACAGTATTATTTTTTAGTGTATATAATTTTTTAAAGAAAAACAACATGCTATGATAGCTTTTACTCATAAAATAGAAAGGACGGCTTTTCTTCTTTAAAAGTGTTTAGTAATTGTTTTATCTTTTATATCACATGTATATTATTTTAAGAGAAAAAATTAATTGGAAAGAAAACTACCAAATTTCTTTGAACATTTTCTATATGCCAAATATTCTTCTAAACACTCTATATGGGTTATGTCATTTAATCCTCATAACAGCCCTACAAGTTTATTGTTATTCACATTTTATGGATTAGAAAAATACCAATGCTCAATAATAAACATAATAAAATAATGATAATAGTAATAATAATGTTTAAAGTCACTAATATTCACTAAATATTCGTGAATACGAGCTCTACTTGGGGCACTGTTTTAACTGCTTTGTATATATCATGTCATCTGATCCTTACCACACGTATGAAATATGTACCAAGATCATTCCCATTTTACAAATGAAAAAGGGAAAGGATACTTTCCCTCAGAGGGAAAAAAAAAAATAACTGACCCAAAATCACAAGGCCAAATTCAAACACAGGTAGCTGCATCCATAGTCAGTGCTAAAATATGACTCTTGGATCCCTTGGGACCATTATTATGCTGGGAGTAACAGAAACTCTGACTCAAAGTGCCATAGGCATTAAGGGCATCTAGCATCTCGCATCCCAAAGCCCAGATGTAGAGCAGGTCTCAAGACTGGTTGATGATGCGGTGGTGTCATCAAGGACCCAGGTTATTACTATGTCTGTTTTGCCACTTTGGTCTGGCTTCCAAAATTAAGTCTGCTTCTTACTGGCTATCAATTTAAGCAAATTACTTATACCAAGAATGAGCCCAAGTATATTCAGTTGTAACTGAGAATGACAGTGTTGCAGTATTGATTTAGAACTGGAAGCAGGAAGGCTGCAGCTGTTCCAGGCTTCATGACTGGGTACCTGTTTCCTTTTTCTCATCTACATGGTCAGCAGAATAACATCACCTACCCCAGGAGCTCTCGTGAGGATTAAGTCAGTTAAAATACATAAAATGCTAAGAACCATGGCTGACACATTGTAAGTGCTACGTACGTGTTAACTATTATGCTTGTTGTTTTTCTAGTTATGCTACTGTGAAATGTCCAGAAAAAAGCAATTATAGTGGCTTCCTAGAAATCAAAAAATTTTTAGTCCTGTAGGAGATTTTTTTCCCACATCTGCCTCCTGGGAGTTGGGTTTCAAGCCTTTCCCTTGAACAGCCACCTAATAGGACAACAAGTTTACTGTAGACAACAGTCAGGACGCCCCAGAGCTGAGGGTAGTCACCTTCCCCGAGGCCAGGGCCAGGAAGGGATGGTGCGTAAAGAGACAGGCTCAACAACCTTCCTCATTTACTGTGACTATGATGTAGAGGCTGTTAGCATTGGTGCCTCCAAAGAACTTGGCATAAGACGTAACGAAAAAGACAAGGAGCGAGTCAGCAGCCTGAGTTTGCCACCTTCCTCTGCCATGTAACTGCTATTTGGTTGAAACACTGACTCCTCAACCGAAAATCGGAACTAGGTAACCCAGGGTCATTTTGACTGAGTGTGTGCACGTCAGTGCCCCCACTGCATCCCTCCAGAAGCTGCACAGACAACCAATGACCTTCCCGATAAGAAGAGATCCCATCCCACAGCTCCTTCTGGTCCATGATACAAAAGATGCTGTGCTTCCCTGCCAGGCCCTTCAAACAAATGAGAATACTAATACACATCCTCCTGACTGGATTTAAGAATCAAATATGATCATATGTAGAAATGCTCTGTGAATCTGTAGGACACAGCAATAAAGAATGGGGGTTAATTTACCCCTACAGGACTTCTGATCCATCTGCTAGGACGACAGATTAGTCCTTTCCTGATAATGGATGGATGGCAGATAGCACAACCTTAGAAGCTATGTTGCTCATTAACCCGTGACACCAGAATCTTAGTTATAAAAGTGAGCAACTTTATAGAACACATATTAGAGACAACATTAATGAAATGATTAGGATTTAATGTTTCCTAATGGGCTGTTATATCCTTTTTTTTCCTTGAAGTAGATTAAAAAATACATGAATCTGTGGCATAGAGATTAATATCATTCTAAAGAGCTGGCATCAGAACCCTCACAGACACGTGGGGAATTGCTCCCTTCAGCCTGGAAACTGGAATTCTCAGAAAAACGCTTAGAGAATAGCAGCTGTTAGGAATCATCTTTCAAGAAGCCCAACCAAGGGACTTCCCTGGTGGCGCAGTGGTTGAGAATCTGCCTGCCAATGCAGGCGACACAGGTTCAATCCCTGGGCCAGGAGGATCCCACGTGCCACAGAGCAACTAAGCCCGTGAGCCACAACTAGTGAGCCTGTGCTCTAGAGCCCGTGCTCCACGAGAGAAGCCACCGCCATAAGAGGCCCACGCACCACAACGAGTAGCCCCTGCTCGCCACAACTGGAGAGAGCCTGCACACAGCAGCGAAGACCCAATGCAGCCAAAAATAAGCTAATTAATTAATTAATTTAAAAAGAAGCCCAACCAGAATTTACCTAGAAATTAACATCTGCTATTGAAGATATGTCTAATATGCAAAATTAGCAAGGAGGCTATAGCCACAGTTTTATTATAGTTTCAGTTCTACTTTAAAATTGCCGTAGCAAAAAAACATTTGATCAGGAGACAGATAGCACTGAGTTTTACTACAAATGAGGGTCTGACTACTACAGCTGAAAATAGTGTCCCGCCCAGGAATTTAAATGTGAAGAGGCCACAATTCAGTCAGACATTCTGTGGCTTGAATTGTTAAATGGTCACACTTACCTATAGAAAGAATATTCGTTTTCTAGCTAAAGTAGTTATTTTGGAAGTACTTCACTGAGTCATTTTCCTGGAAGTATGAGCCTATTCCCTACGACACATTAAGCTTCTCAAGTTTGAAATGTGATTTTTATGTCTGTCTACGCTTTACTCTTTGCGCCATCAGTCAGTGATTTCTGCCTAATAAGATTGAAATCATAGCACAAGAGTCTTGTTTTTAAAAAAACTAAAGCTGTGTTTTGTTTTGTCATAGAATTTATTGTAATTAAAGTTGTATTTTTACAATACCAAATGATGAATAACCACTATCCAGCTACTTTGATCAAGAGCTAATTTCCGATTCTGAGTTCATTAAGTTAATTTAAAACTGTCAATAGTTACATATTCAGATTAAGATTCTTATTAAAGAAGTATTTAGCTTTATTACTTTCCTATAAATATGCATTTCTGCATGAGTATAGAAAATGAGATTTGTAAATAGAACTTCAAACCTTTTAAATTTACTAGACAGTGATTTACCCCCCAGAATCTTCATGATGGTGAATCAGATGGCAAAAATTACAGGTATAAGAATAAAGTTTATGGCTTTTCCAAAACATGACTTTCTATCCATTATCTCTTAGACTCCTTAAACCTACGATTGGGGATTTTTTTTTTTTTTTTTGGTTAGTATGACACACTACTTGTAAAACCACCTCAGCAAAAAAAGGGCTTGTGGTTAAATAGAAGAACCTTTTCTTGTTACATCCTTGTGGAGTGAAAAACTGTACATATTTTACAAATAAGTAATTTCCTAGTACTTTAAGTCTGGGATCACACCTAAGGGACACCAGGCTAGTTGACTAAACTGAAAAATATGGTCAAACCAATTATTCTTTGATAAGTTTTTAGAAGACATTTTAAAGCATCTTGTTTAACTCATGCAGCATTTTCCCTCAATGTATGAAACCAGTTTATCTGCATAAACACAGTGTAATTTACATGAATATTATTCCTTGTAACATGTAGTTGAAAATATTCAATTGTGGCAAAACCATTTTTCAAAGTAGCCTAGCATAACACAGGTGCAAGGCAATCAATTCTTTATTCCAATGCCAGTTCTCCTTCTTATTAGCTGCTGTCTAGAGCAAACTTATCATGTCTATTCTACATAATTTTTTTTGTTTTCTTCCTTTCCTATTTTTGTTTATATAGTACTTCCTCACCCTAAGATAAATATTCATGTTTTTCTTCTAATTCTTTTATGGTTTATATTTTATGTTTAACTCTTTAATACATTCAGAATTGACCATTTGATTTTAAAGTGTGCGTATTTTTTTTTACATTTTCTTTTTTTATTGAAGTAGAGTCGATTTACAATGTTGTGTTAGTTTCAGATGTGCAGCAAAGTGATTCAGTTATGCATACATATATACCTATTTTTTTCAGATTCTTTTCCCTTACAAGTTATTACAAAATATTGAGTATAGTTCTCTGTGCTATACAGTATGTCCTTGTTGGTTATCTATTTTATATATAGTAGTGTGTATTATTTATTTTTTTAAGAACAAATAATTCCTTCAATGAACATTTATTACATACTCACTCTATGTTTGGCAATGTGTTTACAAAAATGAACCCATGCCAGGTCTTGAGAAACATAAAATCAGAGGGTAAGGTAGGCCATAAAAAGATAAATTAAACTACAATGTGAAAAGGGTCAAAGAGCAGGAAGAAGACACAAAGCTTTGCCAGTAGTGGTAGCTTCTCCACTGGCTAGGGTTTTGCTTCCTGGGGCAGGTAGGATGCTGAGTTCGTAGAGTACTCTCATTACAAAGCTGGACTCACATTAGCAGAAAAAAGCAAGTGTACTATTGAATATGAACTGGCCGTGTCCAAGTCTGGACAAAGACAACAGACAAATGTCATTAAGTAGACATTGCTGCTGCCACTCCCACCTCATAAGTCCAGAAAGATCAGAATATTATGATTGCCTTCCAATAAATATTAGGCATAGGATCGCCCTCGGAATTTTTGCAGTGCTGTGTTTAACCTGTGTATGACGTGGAAGCTTCGGTCAGAGAAGGCTTGTTGGGAATCTATCTTTCCTTCTCCTTTCCTGTATAAGTCGAGCCCCGTACAGTCTCCTGCACGTTATTCTCCTTCTCCTAGTGGTGGGACAAGAGGCATGGGTGGCAGAGGGTAGAGTCGGGAGCATGGGTGCAGCAGAAAGGTAGGGAGGATCTGCCATCACGCCCTTAAAAATCTAAGAACCATCAGAAGTAACTTGCATTCAAATAATGGACCCTATTCTTGTCGCTAAAGTTCTTTAATTATGTTCATTGGCAGCTTTGCATTGACCACGAGCCTGGTTGCCTTCTCTGGGGAACTAACCTTTGACACTTTCATACACATGAGAAGCTTTGAAAAGCTCTGGGATGACCAAGTCCTAAGAATCACTGTCCTACAAGCAGCTGAGAGCTTGTCTAGTTTTTTTTTTTTTTTTTTGGTACGCGGGCCTCTCACTGTTGTGGCCTCTCCCATTGCGGAGCACAGGCTCCGGACGCGCAGGCTCAGCGGCCATGGCTCACGGGCCCAGCCGCTCCACGGCATGTGGGATCCTCCCGGACCGGGGCACGAACCCGCGTCCCCTGCATCGGCAGGCGGACTCTCAACCACTGCGCCACCACGGAAGCCCCTCAAAGCATCCTTCTTAAAGGAAAACTGTATCGGACTGTGTGAGTCACTTTCTACATAAATGGCTCTGAATTAAAGTAGTTCTAAATACCTTTGTTCTGCATTCACCAATATATTATAATTAATATAGATTATATACTTTTAGATTACAAGGTGCTAATGAAGAAAATATGACATTTTTGCACTATGATGAATAGAGAACAATGACTATAAATAGCATTTCTGTTAAAGAGATGAGCAAGGAAAAACGGATGCATTCATTCTCAGAGAAGATCTTGTGACCTAATGAGATGTTTAACTTTATAATGATCTATATGTACAGTAGGACTATCTTATTTATAAGGAGGAAACCTACACTGTTTGAAGTCTCCTTGGGCAGAGCATAGACAGGCATTGTTGCTACTTTAGACACTACAAACGATGTAGCTACAATAACTACTCAACATCCATTGAAGATGCCATCTGGTAAGTTGCCCCACAGAAATAATCCCAGCTCATGGCAAGAGGGTTGTTTGGTGGCCAGCCTCAGAAATGTCAAAGGGAAGAGGTTTTCTACTTGGGATAATAGTGTGTGTATTCATCTAGGTACTTATGGAAAGTGTAGCTAAGTGTGCTTTTGGACAAGGTTGATATTTTAAGAGTAGTTGCTATCTGTAAGGACAACCAGAAATTAATATGTCTCCCCATGACCTGCAAATTGAAAAGGATTCAAATATTCTTTGGAAAGCTTCAAATTCAACTCTAAGGAAGAGCTAAAAGTGGTCTTTACTTCATTTAGGGGAATTTAAATTACTGGGATTAATCATTGCTAGTAAGAATTCACTTTATAATATGAATTAATTAATAGTTTGGAAGCACCCTGAACTCCTTAGGACACTAGGAAAGAAAACCCCATGACTCAGCCATGGGGTTAAAAAAAAATGACCTTAGATATCATTCCCCCCTTAAAGAATTAAAATAAACAATGTCCTTTGTGGCCACTGGGCCTTATATACTTGTGGAATATCTGGCTAGTGACACTTAATCTTGTTTAGATGAAAGGCAGAGAGCTAATGCTGACATGAAGCATCTCCATACTTGGTGTGATTACTTATCAGTCATATTAGGGGATCTGTGGAGACATGAAGAGAGACAGTACTCTCAAAATGAACATCGTGGGCAGATGTGGGCTTTTATTCTCAGTTCAGCGCCTGCCCCACAGCAAAGTGAATAGCCCTCCGTCCCCGTGAACACGTGTGTACACATATACACACCGAGCTGCTACAATAGAAATCCAGCTCTGCATTTGAGTCCTTGTCTCTGGAATTTCCAGATCCCAAGAGGCTCCCTCCTGCAAGCCTTCCAAGATGGTTACTCTGAAACTTGAGACTGATGGTGAGAGATAAGAACCTGCCAGAGAGGTTTTTACCACATCCAAGTTTGCAATTAATCAGACCTCTTTCCAGCCTTCACGATTATTTGAGCAAAGGAAGCAACTGAGAAAAAACTGTTCTTTTGCAGAGGGTTTTAAACCACACCAGCAGCTACATACACAGATCAAAAATACCAGTATTATTCTATTTATCCGGCTACCTTTCAAAAACGGAACAGCTAAAAGGATCATATGACTTTTCCTTTAAAAAAAAAAAAAATCCTACCAGATTAAAACAAACATCTATTTTTCTCAAACAAGAAATTTTCCAACCAAAATTTTAAAATAAGCAAGCGTTTTCTTTTCAGACAGTAAACTTGGCAAAAAACAGATTGAATAGAAACACTTCTGTTGTGCAAATGAAGTCAAGTGTGTGCATACATGCACGTGCGGCATGAATTCTGAATACAACAAACTATGAATATAACACATTAGTACAGGCATGAAACACAAAGGTAGCACCATTTTATGGTCTCAAAA
The DNA here is from genome assembly GCF_003031525.2 of Neophocaena asiaeorientalis asiaeorientalis. Taxonomy (NCBI): domain Eukaryota; kingdom Metazoa; phylum Chordata; class Mammalia; order Artiodactyla; family Phocoenidae; genus Neophocaena; species Neophocaena asiaeorientalis. The sequence goes on from NW_020173037.1 coordinate 8,950,666, forward strand.
TCCCAATTAGCATAAAAGGCATAACATTGTAATCAAATAGTTATTGATTAACACCAAGACAGAGAAGCCAGATGTGTTGAGTGGGCTTGGTAATTAGCTAAGTAAACTACAGGTGTTTCAAATTCATAGATTACAGCAACATGTACACTTATTGTTAAAAAATCATCTGTAGGCAAATCTTAGTGTCGTCAGGTGCAGCAATTACATACCATAAATGTCAGTATCTGGGAATGTACATTATACTTTCACAAATAATATTTGAGGCATCACTGGCATGAAATGGTTTTTTCCATTGCACTGAAATGTTGTTGCATTCTATGCACAGACGCTCAGCTTTGAAAGGCTGTTTTTGCAGGGACATACCTGGTTCTGCCTTATGGACCTGATGCACATCAAAAGTGGGGATGAATTAGGAGCTTGGGATTGACCTATATGCACTAATATGTATAAAATAGATAGCTAATAAAAACCTGCTCTATAAAAAAAAATTCAAAAAATAAAACTGGTAACATGTTTTTTTAAGTGTAACTTACACGTAAAAAACATTTTAATTAAAAAGGCACTACTGGGCTTCCCTGGTGGCGCAGTGGTTGAGAGTCCGCCTGCCGATGCAGGGGACACGGGTTCGTGCCCCGGTCCGGGAAGATCCCACATGCCGCGGAGCGGCTGGGCCCGTGAGCCATGGCTGCTGAGCCTGCGCGTCCGGAGCCTGTGCTCCTCAATGGGAGAGGCCACGACAGGGAGAGGCCCGCGTACCAAAAAAAAAACAAAGGCACTACTGTATATATACCCAGTAATAAATTCAAACAATACAAAAGACTTAGAACAAAAAGTAAATCTCCTACCCCAAACCTTCAATGCCTCTCCCGCAGAGGAAGCCACTACTAAGTATGTCCTTCTAGAAAAGTGCTGTGCATATGGATTTTTAAAAAGTGCACACATATGGATTTTTTTAAAAAAGCAAATCAGCATAAAACAAGACATGGCTAATGAATGGACAACTACAAAGTAAACACGGATATGAGAAGGGGAGGTTGACATTTAAAAGAAAAACAAAAGTCTTCCTGCAAATTGCAGGCTTTTGTAAATTTCTCGCTGTATTTCCCCTACCCGCTTCAAGGTGGCCCTGCAGGAGGTGGGCTTCATTTATATCACTTCCTCTAATGGGACTAGTGATTTCTTTAAAGTCGTTATTAGAAAACTGGGGGTGAGGGGAGGGTGGGCGGTGTTCGTTTGGATCCTTCCACAGCATCCAATGGTTTTGGAAAGAAATTCAGCCTTTCACCATGGTTCTTTTCCTCCTTGTTTTGCACGGTGTCTCAGTTATTTTAATAAACACATGAGAAAGATGGCTGATTCTCTCCATACTTACCTTTCTTAAGAAATGCATTTGATAATGCATTCCTACTCAAGAGTGGGACCACTAGGTCATAAGGCATACATTTATCTAGCGACAGTGGATATACAAAACTTTTTTCAAAGTGGCTGCACAAATTCACACTCCCACTAGCAATAATGGATGTTCAGTGACCTTCTGGGTTTTTTTTAGGTTTTCTCAATTCTTAATTGAGTTTGTGCCTCAAAAAATCCAGTAGTGGGCTTCCCTGGTGGCGCAGTGGTTGAGAGTCCGCCTGCCCATGCAGGGGACACGGGTTCGTGCCCCTGTCCGGGAGGATCCCACATGCCATGGAGCGGCTGGGCCTGTGAGCCGTGGCCGCTGAGCCTGCGCGTCCGGAGCCTGTGCTCCGCCACAGGAGAGGCCACAGCGGTGAGCGGCCCGTGTACCAAAAAAAAAAGAAAAAAAGAAAAAGAAAATCCCTATCAATACCTAGTTGTAAGGATAAGAAACAAAATCAAAATGATCAATGGCTGCTCCTCACTCTGCAGACTCTTCTTTATATTCAACACCAGTGGCATGGGCCTAAATAATTATGATGTGCTATGGCTTGCAGGAAGAATTCTCTAAGAAAGCAACAGTAGGGGGCTTCCCTGGTGGCACAGTGGTTAAGCATCCGCCTGCCAATGCAGGGGACACGGGTTCGAGCCCTGGCCCAGGAAGATCCCACATGCTGCGGAGCAACGAAGCCCGTGCGCCACAACTACTGAGCCTGAGCTCTAGAGCCCGCAAGCCACAACCACTGAGCCCACGTGCCACAACTACTGAAGCCTGCACGCCTAGAGCCCGTGCTCCTCAACAAGAGAAGCCACGACAATGAGAAGCCCTCACACTGCAATGAAGAGTAGCCCCCGCTCACCGCAACTAGAGAAAGACCGCACACAGCAACGAAGACCCAAAACAGCCAAAAGTAAATAAATAAGTAAATTTATAAAAAAAAAAAAAAGAAAGCAACAGTAACTGACAAACATTTTCAAATGGAAACTTGAAAACCTTTTAAGCTTATCCCTAAGAGCTGCTTTTAATATAGGAAAATAACATGTAATTATTGATATATCAGTAATTAAACTGATGCCAAGTCTTTGTATAATGGGCTCCAAACACGTAAACCTCGCTACCAAGCACTGTGTTTGTCCTTCATGATATAGATCTACAGTACTCTGAAATGTTTGGTGCTTCAGTGAAAAGAAAATTATTAGAAATGTAAGACATTTGTTTTAATCTTTCTAATTCCTATTCTGAGATAAACAGTACTTCAAAAGAAATTTCAACTGACATGAATTTAATTATATAAATATAAACCCAAAGCTAACTCTAAAATTGAGCAAAATCTATTTTCTTACATACATGTGGACATCTCTTCAAAGTCACATTTTCACTTGCACATGGGCTGGCTTATGACAAAAGACAGAGTAGATAGCCATACAAAATTGGATTCAATGACCCTTCCAGCCACAACTAAGGAAAAAGGAAAAAAATGATTATTAGTAGTTGGGAGTCCATTTCTAGAAATAAAGAGGATTAGCTAAAATTAAATGAGATGCATGCCAAAAAAAGCAGATGATTAAAAGAACAAAGAAGAATAAGAGAAAGACTAGTTCTTTGATTAATGAAAAATTATATAGTGGTCTACTGTAATAGAAAGTGAGTATTGAATTTTTCAGGGTGTGAGCCGATTCCAATACTGTAGCTACACTTACTGGGAATAAAATGTGGGCAGGCGTATCCACGTACACAGTTAATGAGCATTTCAAAGAATTCTGGAAATCTTTTTTTTTTTTTTTTTACTCAAGTACTTGAAGAAAATGGGAACAAGTTTGAGATTCACACTAATGAGAAGAAAGGGCTTTTAAACACTTAGTATTTAGTTGAGTAGATATTCAGGGAAAAGCAGTGTTCTGGAATAATTTCAAGTCATGACTTTGCGAGTGTGAGCAGATGCACGGATTGACTCTTGTCCACCCCATGTTCTTACTACCTGGACTCCCAACTTCATGAAAAACACCGAATCCTCTCTTCTCAATCCCCTCAGTTCCTTGAAATGCAGTTTTTCACTCCCAGCACTCTGCCGGCATTGCATTTTGTAAGGTCCCCCGTTGCCCACCACTCAGCAAATTCAGTGCTGTTCTTTGTTGTTGTTTGTTTGTTTTATTTTAGGAGGAGTTTTTGCCTCTGGCATTACCAACTTCCCTGAAATTCTTTCTCCTGTTGGCCTGGACATGCTCTGTCTCTCCAGGCTGTCCTCACACCTCCCAAACCCTTCATGTTTCTTCTCTCTCTCCTTGCTTTCTTCCTCCTTGTTTTACAAACTGTCCCTTGGTAATCACATGCACTTGCATAAATACAAATACCGTTATCCATATCTCTTAAATTCTAAGGACAATGGCAAAGACATCAGTTGTCAATTTTCTTAACCATGGTGTGCTTAAATTCTCAGATAATATTCTAATTCCAAGAAATGGAAAAGAAATGACATTTGAGAGACTCAATTATTTTTAAGTTTACTTTGTTGACCTATGGTTTAGCACTAACCCGTGTGTTTGAAAACTACATGCTTTGATATGATAGCCAAAATGTCAACAAAATAAATGAACTTCTGCATTTATTTATTTACTTTTTCTTTATTAAAAGATTGTAGTTTTCTGAGTTGCATTTCCTTTGACGTGCCTGACATAGGAAATTGAGTTTATTATGTGTTAAGGTGTTTTTTAATGTTTGAAATCTAACTACTGAAGGAGATAGAAATCAGACACAAACTTGTGATAAAATGTTATACCAAATTTAGGAGGTCTAAACTTTAAGTATAATTTGATGCTATTGATTTTCTCATTCAAATTTTAATAGTCATTGCAAAGAATAGAACAGTTTATAAATATGTTGTAGTGCCAACAAATCAAGTGAGAACTGCACTGAGAGATTTCTGTGAGTGTAACAAATATGTATCATTATTTCATAAATTCACTTTTCTTTTATTTGGGTACTATAAATTTCAGTCAAAGTCATACTGAAAGGAACTTACAGTCCTGCAATAGAAAAGGCCACTAGGTAAGAATGCGTAAAGAATAGAAATTGCTATGGATTTTGAGATCATACTAGTTTATCCTGAACCTAATGAATTCTATTAAAATTGGAAATAATCGTTTTTCTGTAGTGACCAAGACTAACTATAAGAGATTAAATCTGCTGGCCAGGAAAGGGAGCAGCTTGCAGTTTGCCTGTAGGTCAATTGCTTTGTATGAAACTGAATTCACTTGCGAAAGCAATTATATTTTTCTATAATATTTTCCCTCTAGAGGGTAACTGCAAATGATACATGTAGCCAACCAACAACCAAAAAAAAAAAAAAAGATGATGTAAAATGTTTTATTATCCATAAAAGTCTGTAACTCTGAAGGTAACTGAATGATATGTGCAGCAAACCATAACCAAAAAAAACAAACAAAAAAGATAGAAAATGTTTTATTATTGATCTAATCAGAGGCATACTTATAATGGTGCTTGAATTACTTGAGTTGAGGAGAATCTAAAACTGTGAAGTAACTGCCTACCAGCCTAAACTGGAAATGTTTCTTACCTTGCAATATGGGTACCACATACAGCAGGGAGTAACAGCAGATGAGGGGTTCCCACGCTGGTTGTATTCAGTCCCAGACACCTCGAAGTTCAAGAACTTTCCATCTCACACCAGCTTCCCCTAAGTTTTCCGAGTTCCCAATTTCTGGTACTTAGGAGTGTCCTATGCCACTGAGATGGGGACTTGTCCTCCGAGGGACACTGGGATGCACAGATGTGCATCATTTGTGCTGCACCATCGGTGGGTGGCCCCTGGGCGGCTGAGCAAAAGCCACGTGTGGTGTCCACTCAACGGGTCCCCCTGGCACCAGTGAGAACACACTCGCGTGGAGTGGAGGCTGGGAAATGGACCTGCTCCTGCGTCCTCGGCTCCCCTGCTGATCCACTGTCCCCGGTCCACGGCCTACAGTCCACAGGCGCCCTTGCCATCTCTCCATCATCACACCTCCTCCTTCCTGCTCCACACGGGCAGCTGTAATCTTTAGCTTATCTGGGAGTCAAGAGTCTTGTTCCTCATCTATTCTTTTCAAACTATTGTTTATGACAAAAACGTTATAGCCTTAGTTCTTCATGGCTGACACTGCAAATACTAAGGGGCATCTCTTGAGAATTAAACACCTATACTGGTGTTTCTCTTTAGAGCTCTGAAAGCCTATTTTGATATGTAAAAGTCAAGGATTGCCTTCTTTGTTCTTTGCTCAGCTGTAGTGGCATTTTTTGGAAACAATTTGGGAGGAGGGATCTAGCTCCCTTCAGGGTATGAGGAATTGTAAGGGGTTGGGCAGGGGAACATAGTCGGTAATGGGATAACATCACGTCACAGCTAAAAGTACAGATTGCATAGGGTCAAGTCTGGATCTACCACTACATAGGCAGTTCATTTAATTTATTTATTAACGAAGTTGGGCAATTTATTTTGCCTTTCTTTCCTCACCTGTTTTAGTTTTGTTTTGTTGTTGTTTTATGATCGTTATACAACAAATACTACAAACCTGGTGTCTTAAACAACAGAAATTTATATTCTCATAGCTTATTTTCAGACTTCGGGCCGAAGTCTGAAACTCTGTTTCACTGGGCTGAAATCAAGATGTTGGCAGGGCCGCACTCCTTCTGGAGTTTTAGGGAGAATCCTTTCTCGTCTCTTCCAGCTTTTGGTGGCGGCCAACATTCCTGGACTTGTGGCCACATCACTCCAAGCTCTGCCTCTGTGGTCACACTGTCCTTCTATTCCTCCTTGTGTCTGTCTACTCTCCCTCTGCCTCCCTCTTATAAGGAGACATGTGATTGTCTTTAGGGCCCATCAGATAATCCAGGATAATAACCCCATCTCATGACCCTTAATGCAATCACATCTGCAAAGTCCTTTTCTTGCCATATAAGGTAAAATCCACAGGTTCCAGGGAGTAGGACATAAATGTATTTTGGGGAGACCATTATTCAGCCTACTGTAAGTTAGGATGATGATAGTACGTGCAAGAACACACAGCGTGTGACAAGTGCTCAGAACAATGCCTAGCAGGCAAAAAATCTCTCAGTAGGACTTCCCTGGTGGCGCAGTGGTTGAGAGTCCGCCTGCCGATGCAGGGGATGCGGGTTCGTGCCCCGGTCCCGGAGGACCCCACATACCGCGGAGCGGCTGGGCCCGTGAGCCGTGGCCGCTGAGCCTGCGCGTCCGGAGCCTGTGCTCCGCAACGGGAGAGGCCACGACAGTGAGAGGCCCGTGTACCGCAAAAAAAAAAAAAAAAAAAAAAAAAATCTCTCAATAAATGTTAACGCATGATGGTGATGCCAATGGCAATGGAGCAACAAGAAAATACAGAAGAAAATTTCAATGTGGACAATATAATTTTTAAATAAACATAGGAACTTTTAAATAAACATGTCATCTCTGGAATTTTGATGTGTGCTAACCTTGAAATGTTATTATTCAAAGAATTATAACACCACATTGAATAACTATAACCGATGTGAAAAATGAGCTATTTCATTTAGCCATATGATACATGTCGCCATTGTTAACTTTGTCTTTTGTCACTTTTTACTTGAAATTTAAACCATTTCAACAATTTCATTCATCCTGAATTCTTCCTAAAGTGAAAATCAAAGATATGATGGGATATGACTGTCTCCTTTTGCTCTCTTGTCTCCTTATATCCTAGGATACAGATCTAATGACATTCAACATCTCTGTGCACCGGTCGTGGTGGCGGGAACACGGGCCTGGCTGTGTCCGAAGAGTGCTGCCCCCGTCATCCCACGGCATGATGGACGATTACACGTATGTCTCCGTCACCGGCTGCATCGTCGACTTCCAGTACCTGGAGGTCATCCACAGTGCCATCCAAATACTACTCTCTGTAAGTATCACGTTTGTCCGATCAGGACTCTCTTTAATGGCATTTTATATCTAAACTTTGCATCCATACCCCCCCACCGGTAGATAATGCCGTAGATAAGCACACAGAGAACATCCTTTAAACAATGGAAATAGCAGCGATGATGCTAACGGTAGTTATGCTTAATGGCAGGTGACATCTTTTTCCTCTTGGTATCCAGACACTTTGTTTTTAGTTGCTGTAGTTTCTAACTTGAGATACAATCCCCACAATTCAGTGGAATAGTACCACCATCCCCTAGACGTGGTGCATTGCCCATTCACTACTGTGGGCTCTTCTCCTAATATACTTCTACTGCTGCAACTACTTCTAATGCATTCTTTTATTAAGTCATGTTAGTTCCAAAGAAAGAAGGATGAAAATACACCGGATGTCTTTCTCAATCTAATAAACCTCATATTTCAAATAATTATTTCTTAAGAAAACAAATTCCTCCAGAGAGTCCTACACATTTTAGTGCCTGAAATTGGTTGTGAGGATACAGTTCCATATAGAGAAACAGAGAGGCAGTGGTTTGATTGGACCACAGAAGGCTTATGTGCTAGGAATTCCTTAAAGACATTTTCTTTCCACCAGACTGTCCCAGCCACAGTTTGATCACGCTGTGGAGTGGAATTAATTTAAGATATATACCATCTTCAAGAATGCTGTTTCTTTGAGATCCAACAAGGACTTGGCATTTTGTTTGAGTCAATATACAATAAAGCCGTTCTCACAACACTTTTCACATGAACCAACCATCTCAGTTCTTCTATCCAGCTGGTTAGAGTTAGAGTCAGAATGAGAAAGACAGGCTCAATAATAAATAAATAGATGACAGAAGTACGAGAGGTGTATGTCAATGAAGAATGTACCTTGGAATTATTTCCAGAAAGAACTTTAGGAGTCCCTGCTAACACTTACTGTATCTGTTATCTACTGCTGTGTAACAAACTGCTCCAAACTGTAATTACTTAAAACAGTATCAGTGTGTTGCTTAGAGTCCTGTGGCTCAGGAATTTGGGCAAGGCTCAGATGGATTGCTCTGTTTCACATGGTACTAGCCAGGTCACTCACGTGAACCTTCCACCAGGAGCTCTGCTGTGGTTAGAATATTCTAGAAGTCCTCACTTATATGTCTGGTGCTGGCTGTTGACCCACATTCTCCTCCACATGGCTTCTCTTTTTGAAGAAAACTTGACAGACTTTCTTGCAGCCAGGCTGCTGGGTCCCAAAAAGAGAAGCCCAACATGCAAGCGTTTAATCAAGCCTCTACTTGAGAGTAATGTCTCCTGTTGTCCCATTGGCTATAGAAAGTTATGTGACCAAGCCCAGTATCATTGTGGGAGGGGCCTCTAGAAAAGTGAGAGTATCAGGAGACATGGCTCATTTGGAGCCACCAATGTAGCAGTCTTACCCGCCTTTACATAATTTATTAACTATTGTTCTTTAACCTGCATATGTCAAGGTTTAAAATAGTGTTTTAGAGCATATTTGAATTATAATTTTCTAGAAAGACTAAAGACTAGAATAAAATACTTCAAAGATCTTTTAGTGTTCTAGTTCAATGAAAGGCAAATTCTACCCTAAATTCAAAGAGGTTGGACCGCAATGCTAAGGAATTTTCTTTCAGAAATGTAACAGGGGATCTGATTATTCTTGGTTTCTATATGCTGTCACTTGTCAATATATGTTTATCAATCTTTCCCTATTCTCTGGTCTTTCTTTACTCTCCTGGCAGTTACATATGAAATTGTGGCAAGCTGTATATGTTTAAATCTCTGAATTTAACAAAAAACACGGAGGCAAATTTTCTTTTAAAATGTTTCAGTCTATTTTAAGGTAAAAGAATACTCTATCGTCAGGTCCTAGGCTCTAAATGTTCTTATTAAATTTTGTAACACTGAAACATTTTTCTAGAATCCTTCAGGTGTGAACAGATTCCCCTCCTTTAAAAAAAATTCATAGAAAATTGCTAACCCATTTTGTGGCATGATGGCATGATTTCCAAGTTTTTAGAATGCAGTAGAATGCTGTAGAATCAAAAAGTCATTTCTCCATAGCAACTCCAATTCAAATGAACAGCAAGGTGAAAGTATTTCTATGATAAGAAGCCGAACTAACATTAAAAGCCTACTTTAGAGAAACGTACAAAATAAAGTGTATGTTGCCACCTATAAGTACTTGTCACTTACAAATTAATTCCTCAGCACATTTGTTTGGTGAACGTTGAGAGCTGTCCACCTGCATACAGTCCTCATTACCTTGTTCAGCCTTCCAGCAGTAAAAATATAAGTTGCTGATCTCTGACTTTTCTTGTATAATATACCTGCCAGACAAGATTTTCAATATTTTTTCTTTTTACGTTAAGATGAAATATATCCTGACTTTGTTTCACAGCGATCAAATTATGTATTATTGTTGTGGTTGATTGCATATAATTTTCTTTTATTTTCCACTTATTTCATACGAATATGTCTACAATGATTAGAACTGTGATTTTTAAAAAATCTGATGATATGGGAATACTTCCTGTATCTCAGCGTCTGCTGAGATGCTTAGCATGTGCTGAGATGTCTTATTAGTGGAAAAAGTAACAGTTGCAAGATTTAACAGCCCCTGCATGGGCAACAACGAAGCAAACAGGCGAAGGGCTTTTAGATGAGGCAGGGTCCCAGAGGCCCTGCTGCCCCAGGGGTTACCCCTATAATTGCTGAAGGCCCGGGAATATCTAGAAGGACACAGGGAGGGGCCGGCAAGGGCAGCCAGGATGGTGGAGAGGGGTTTCAGGGCAGCAGTTCTCTGGCAAGTTGAGAGGGAAGTGTTTGAGGGACTTACCCGCGGATACAGCTCTGATGGTGGACACCACCTGTATGATTGTCCCGCCTAACAGCAGGGCTTGGAACTGGAAGAAATGAAATCCCAGTCATAAGCATTCAACAGGAAATGTGTACAAGCTTGATGGAAACAGACAAAAACAGCAGAGCTCAGAAAGAAGGGATAGCATCCCTTAGAGCATCCACACCCCACTCAGCTCTCCCCGAGGCCTCCTGCCAATTGTGAGCGACACCAAGTTGAAGATCAAGTGGAATCCCAGGAAAGGCTGTGGACAGTTTGAGGGGAGGGGCACGTTTCATTTAGGAGGGGATGATGCCAACATCTTCAAAGGCAACAGCCGGGATCAAGGCTGCAGGATCTCCACCTCACCTGAAGCATGGCCAGTGATCTCCTGAGTATCAGTCTCCCCGCCCCAGCTCTGCCCCGCCCAGTGTCACGCCTGCACTTTGCTCCTGGAGACATGATGTGAAAGTGCAGATGTGATTACTCACTTTCCTTCTGATCACCTTCGGTGATTTCCGTCACCTTGGAGGTGAAATCCGAATTTGCACCTTGTCAGCTGAGGCCCTCACGACCTGCCCCTGCCTGATTCCCACCCTGGTCTCCTGACCCTCCCGGACAGGAGCCCAGCCGCCACCCATGCAGAGTGTGACCTGTTGGCAGGCGAGCCTGCAGCCCGGCCTGCGGCACTCTGCTGGGAATGGGTCCTCCCCGCCGAGCTCTTCATCCACCTGCCACGGTCCACAAGTAGACATCTTTCCTCCAAAAGTTCCAGGAAATGTTAATTTAGTTTTTTTAAATAGACAATACATTCACTTAATTCAGAAACATAAAAATGTGTACGGTGAAAATCCTCCCTCCTTCCCTTGTGTCCCCATTTGCCTGGGGCCCCCATCTCTGCTCCGCATCGGGCAACCCACCCCGTTTTGTCTTGTTTGTTTGTTGAGTGTCATGCGTATGACTCCAAAGTGTCTTTAGGCAAATATAAGAAAATGTGACTCTATATTCTTATCCGCCCCTCACAAAATGACTCCAAAGTGTCTTTAGGCAAATATAAGAAAATGTGACTCTATATTCTTATCTGCACCTCACAAAAAACAGCATATGACATGCATTCTTCTGAGACTTTCCATTTTTTTACTTATTATCTATTTTGGAGCTGTTTCCGTATCAGCGCATCAGTGTTTCATTGTTTATTTATTTTTTTTTCATTGTTTATTTTAATGGTCCCCTATTGATGGACGTTTGGATCGCTAACTCACCTAACTGTAATGATTTTGGATATATATAACATACAATATATCTAACATAATATATAGTATAATACAATCTCAATTGTGTATTATAATTATGTATTTTATAATTTATTACACACATGTTATACTAAATAACTGTGCGTGTGTCACTGAGAGCATTTCGTAGACCTATACATCTCATTCATCCCCAGGCTCTACCAGATGGCCTGCCATGTGCACACTGTTTTATAGTCATTGAGTCTCTGGTCTGTCTACCTTCCAGAAAGAGAGTTCCTTGAACGCTGGTATAGTGTCCTTTTTTCCCCTGTTCATTTCCGTGGTCCCAGTCACTAGCAGAGTGACAGCACTAAATATTTAGTGAATGAATAAATGACGAATGAACACTTCCAACGTCTGAAGTGGGTAAACACAAAAGGAAGAATCCATTGATCAAAAACTGGCAGGGGTGAATGCACAGACAAAATGCTGGGGCCAGAGAGAAGATTCCCTTCATCTGGCAAATGAAGGGGATGTAGGCAAAATATTCTGCAGTGCTTGGCACGAAGCACTCAATAGCTCTGTGTTGCTAACGGTGCTGTTGTTACTACAGCTGCTCTTTGCCTGTCCCTGCCCTACCCGGGCTGGTCCTTCTTCAAAGACTAGAGGGATACATCCTGGCGATGCTCTATGTATTGAAACCTTAGTTCATTAATCCCGTATCTGACACCTGTTTCCTGCATGAAAAATGTCATTCCTATGATCTTCATGGGACATGAAATCATAAATTTCTATTCTGAGGACTGAACTTTATTTAATATGTATTTTCCTCATTCTGGTTTCCTAGAATTCTTTCCAACCTATGCCTCTCAAGAGCATTTGGCTAACTGAATGTGTTTCAGATTTTTGTGGAAAGTCTCAGAGTCACTACAGTGAAACAAGGTTTGAAGTAACCAGTTAAAGACCAGCTGGAAGCTCCTGAGGGCTCTGATCATAATCCCTTATTCACCCTGTATCTGTAATACCTAGGGCTGTACCCAGCTCAGAGTAAGCCACTCACTCAGAGTTGTTCAGTAAATTGTTGTATAAATTCTCTGCATTTTAGTTTTACAATCCACAGAATGCATGATTTTTAAACGTTGTACATAATTTAATGTGGCTGTGTCTTGATTTTGTTTCATACCATTTGGTAAAGAGAACCTAAACAGAAAATATGCTTGAAAATTATTTCTGATGGAGATGTTTGGATTGGTGAGGGTACCCAGGTGCAGGGAAAAGGAAAGTCAGTCTGGTCCGAGACCATAACTCTACCTTCGAATTTGTTCTTCCGCATCCACGTGTGCTTTATTTTGAGAGTTTAGCTTATCTTTGTTGCTTTGCTCCCATTAAGGAGAGTATCAAAACAGTTTGTGATGAACATTTAAAATTATGTCCACTTAAATTCCAAACACTGTACTGTACATATTTTCAGATCACTTTGGATTCTCACTCTGGAAATGTAACACCACAGATTTAACGAGGAAACATATACAGTATATGAAATTAAATACTACAGCCCAAAACACAGCATTTCCTTTTTCTACGAGAGAATATGGATAAAATATTTCTGGTTGCAAAAATCTCCATTATCCTTTAATCTCATTCTGCCATACTATACTTTACACATTTAATTACCAAAAATCTGAACATGAAATCTTACAAATCTAAAATAAAACAAGTGGCTAAAAGTCATATTTGCATCACATATGACAGACCAAGGGTCATTATCCATAGACCTGATGAAATCTTTTAAATGAATAATAACATACACATTTAATAATTAAGTCTATGAAGAATATGAATAAATGTAATCACAGAGAAAATCCAAATTATAAAGGTATAAAATATGATTATTCTTGCTAGTAACGATACATGCAAATTAATTTGAAAAATTATTTCACTAACTTAGCAAATTTTTAAAATAATAACATATAGCATTAATAATAAATTGTTACTTGCTTATTGGAAAAAGCATTCTTTACTGCAAGGACCATTAAATGTCCCTACCTTTTGGCCCTGTAACCTCACTCAATGAAGTTTCTCCCAAGGAAATGATTCAACAGAAACAAAGAGCTACCAGCACTATGTTTTTTTTTTTTTACTCTTATTTATGATAGCAAACCTAGCTAGCTATGTCTAAACATATACTGTTAAAGACATAGTACAGCAACTTACAATGTACTAACATGATAATTAGGTAGTAACAATCATTATGTTAATTTTAAACACCATATATAAGACATGGAAAGGTATTTATGATTTAAATAAGCAATCGAGGAGAGGTAAGATGCAAAAAAAAGATGTAGAATTAAGTGTGTGTTTTCCCCAAAGATGGTTTTACATGTGTATCACATTTTCATTAATAATTCATGTGTTTCATCATTGCATGATTTGTGTAGAAGAGTAGAAGAGGTATTACGATCGTTTTTCTTAGATGACGAAACATTTGCAAATCTCATAATTTTTTATTTAATTATTTGGAGGCACTCTTAAATCTTCGTTATTACTAGATATTCCATTTCAGTGGACTGCCCAGTTCTGAGGTCAATAGGTCAGTAATAATGAATATGCAACTTAAGGCCTTTTTTAATTTTCAGGATTCATTATTTGTGGGTAAACAGACCCATATACTCATGTTAACTATTAAACAAGATATGTATATTTTAAAGGAACTCATTTTTATAACTAGCAGACAAATCCTAATCTCTAAACCTTTAAAACTCACTTTATCTACATCACTTGAAATTCACCGTATCTACAACTCTTTGGGGCTAATTTTACATATATATAGTCTTGAACCCTCACTGTCAAGATATTTTCATTCATATCTGATAGGTGACAAGTCTCATTCTTTGATGTCTTTGGAGGCTGTCACCATGGTCAGAGCTGGGCATCAGAGGGCCCTGAGAATTGGTTTTCTGTCATGCCTGTGTTCTTTGCATTGTATCTATCTAGTCCCATCATCAGCATTCATCCCTGTTTTCTGTCTTTCATATCAGACATCTTCAGCTTAAAGATAAATTAAAACTCAACAGAGAAGGGTGAACAGTGACATTAGACCACAAGCTATCCCACGGAATCTTTATCCTCAAAAGACTGTGTGAATATCTATTCCATCTGCTTAGAGTAAATAGCACGGTCACAGGAGCGGATAATTCTATTGCTAATTCAGTAACATACACTCACACAGTGTAAGAATGCAAGTCAAGAAGTAAGCTTATGAAATAAGTTGCAATTGCTATCAACTGTACCCCTCCAAAAATGCAAATATAATTAAAAGTGGGTTTCTTTTAGGTCTTATTTCTGAGTTAACATTTCATTTATTTAACAAACTGTTAGTATGTGCTTGGAGCTGCTCTGAGTGCTTTGCAAATATGAACTCATTTAATGCTCAAAATGACCCAACAAGTAGGTATTATTTTATTCATTTTCAAATGTGAAACTGAGACACACAAAGAGGTTCGCTAATTTGCCCAAAGTCACATAGCCTGCGAGCGAGTGAAGCTGGAGCTGACACCCAGGCATGTGGTCTCCAGGGTGCCTGGTCTTGACCACTTCATTGACCGTCCTCATGACATTGGAAAGAGAACCTTCAATTTCCTTCCTGCCCTTAGCTGAGATTACCGGTAACCTCTCTCAGGGCTGTAAGGCGGGGAATCTCCTGCTGTGCTGATGGGTTTTACATGGCAGTTTTTAAAGTAATAGAGAGCAATTAATAATTATCTGATAGCTAAAAGATTTGTGGAATGAACAGTTCAAAATGTTTCATTTCACTCTGGAAAAACATCTCCTAACCACCTTTTGGTTGTTAAAAAAAAAAATGGAGGATTTCAACACTTATAAAATGCTAAGTATATCAGACTCTTTTATCTTTTTTTTTAGACTCTTTTATCTTGCTTGCTTGCTGGGGCATTCTAGGTGCTAGTTAAGAGGAAGGATATCATCGTCAACCTCTCCTGCCCTAAATTCTTCCCCCATTCATCCTGTCCCAAATAATCCATTTTTGTAGGAAATGGATGATTTCTGCTCGCATCAAATTTTGGGCAATTTCTGAGCACTACCAAGGAGGATCGAGTATTTAGATCAGTTACTCCTCTGCACAAACTCTGGTCTCCCTATTCAGTTCCAGCCTCAGAAAATGAATCATCAGTTTTTATCTAAAGTTCTGTAAAGGAATCATTTATTGGACCATCAGAATATTGAACAGAGTTTGTGACTGTCGAGGAAGTACTGCCGTGCCAACGACACCGAAAGGGCTTGGCAGACACCTTTATGTTCAGGAACCAGAGTATATCTGGTTAATAAAATTGTTTGGGCTACGGGGCTTCCCTAGTGGCACAGTGGTTGAGAGTCCACCTGCCAATGCAGGGGACACGGGTTCGTGCCCCAGTCCGGGAAAATCCCACATGCCGCGGAGCGGCTGGGCCCGTGAGCCATGGCCGCTGAGCCTGCGCGTCCGGAGCCTATGCTCCGCAACGGGAGAGGCCACAACAGTGAGAGGCCCGTGTACCACAAAAAAAAAAAAAAAAAATTGTTTGGGTTTGAAAGTGTCTGTTTGGTGAACTGTGATTTTAAGTCATTTCTTTCTCAGTATTCATGTCTATGCAGTTTATGTTCTCTTTCTTTGAAATGTGCATACATTTTTGAAGGCTTTATTGAAATACAATTCACATACCATGCAATTCACCCATTTCAAGCATACAATTCAGTAGTTTTCAGTATATTCACAGATCTGTGCAACCATCACCATAGTCAATTTTAGAAGATATTCATCACCTGAAAAAAAACTATACCCTTTGACTATCACTACCTATCCCAACCCTAAGCAACAACTAATCTACTTTCTATCTCTTTAGGTGTGCCTATTCTAGACATTCCATATAAATGAAATCATATAATATGTGTTTTTTTTGTTGTCTGGCTTCTTTTATTTAGCATGTTTTCAAGGTTCATCCATGTAGCATGTATCAGAATTTCATTTCTTTTTATGGCTGAAAAATATTCTATCATATAGTTACTTTTAATACTTCTATCTGTTATAGATACATGTACAATATTTAGCAAAAATTTCAGATTTACAATTCATATGTAGAAGGCCCTCACCTGCCTACTGATAAAACCCTAATTGGAACTTAGGCAATTCACCATCTATTTTGTCTACATATATATCCTTGTTTTGGAAACATCTGAGTTTCAGATAGCAATTCTCAGCGCTTAGATGTTTGGTCTTACATAAATCTAACACAGCACTAATGTTGTCTATCACTTGTACATGGCATCTATGGGTTTGAGCAACTTAAAACACGCAAACATTTAAAATTCATATCCTCTTATACCATAACATTCTCCTTAATAGTATGTGTATGACTGGATTTTATTCTGTATGTTAATCAGTCATCACAGACATACATGTTTCCAACCACAGATTTTCAAATGATCGTGATTATCCCAGACATGTTTGCAGGTCTTCATAAATTATTACTGCTCTACTAGTTTCAAATAATCTGCCAAACATTGATTATTAAATGCAAAAGTGAGTTATGACGTTTGGTAGATGTAAATACGATTTTATCAGAGAAACGTAAAGCTTAATTAGAAATCATATCTAGCACAAAACCATTAATACAGGAAATCTGAGTTATGTTTAATAATTAATCAAGGCAAACATTGTGACTGTAGGCTTATCGGGAAATTAGAAACCAGAAAGGTAATTTTAGTAATGCTTTACTTAGGGTAATTTAATGTCATTCAGATGTTGGCAGAGGTTTCCTCTTTAGCCCTAGGTAGGAATAATTATTGGGTTGAAAAAAAGCAGTTTCCATAATAACAAAAGTTAATTCAAAAACATTTACCCTTTTCCTTTAGAAGATCAAATTGCATATAAATTCGATAAAGAAAATCTTATGTCACTTTTTGTATTCTTTCTAAATGAAAACAGGCAGTGTATCGTTCATTCAAAAAAACATACCCAGGAAGCCCCTACGTTATACAAAGCACTTGCTAGGAGCTTTGGGCATGAGAGGAGGGATCTGAATTTCAAGGACATCCGAAATGAGTTACTGGTGGGCTTACAGTAGCTTTCATTCATGCCACCACAGGGAGAATTAAGAATTCTGAAAATTAATTACCTCGAGATACATAAAAACAATATATTAAAGCATACCACAAAGTGCAAAAATGGAGACATTCAGGAAAGAAAAAAAAAAGCAGTAGGTTGGTTGTCCTAATGAGAAGGTAGAGAAACTCCCTCTGGAGTTCACAATCCCAGGAAACAGAGCTGCCTTGGCCAAAGAGAGGTCCAGACATGCAGGGGTTTTGATTGATTCTTATTACAACTGGTCAAAGGCAAGCTCAGAAGAAACCAAGGTTCAGAGTTCCCATGGCTGCAGCTGAATCCTACAACAAAGAGAACCTTTGGTGACTTCTCACATTTGTTCCAGACAGAAGGAGCAGCGTTAAGCAGGGAAATGAAATAAGAAGCCAGGGGAGCGGTGGGTAGTTCACTTTGACTTGAGAAAAGAGGATGTGCACGGATGCAGTGGCTTAAGTTGGAAAGAAACTTTGGGGTGAGGAATTTGAATGCCAAGTTAAGGCTTTGGGACTTTACCCTAAGTGAAATCAAGCTATTTTGGGCTTACAGGCAGGTCATGACTTACACACAACTCTGAACTAGGGAGGCTATTCTGATAGTCGTGTGTAGGATGGATCACATCCGCAGGAACACATATCAGGGTAGTCCATCATAGTCTGGACCCGTATGTCCCAGAGTGTCCTTGGAACACCTGTCCGACAAACTGAACCTTGGGAAAGATTCCATGGTGACGTAAGTTTGACTGATGTCATGTTATGTCCACTCCTTGGAGATTCACAGTGAAAATGAGCATATTAAAGTTTGAGAAATCCTGCTGTTTTTAAAAAAAAAAAAAAACAGTCATGGGGCTTCCCTGGTGGCGCAGTGGTTGAGAATCCGCCTGCCAGTGCAGGGGACATGGGTTCAATCCCTGGTCCTGGAAGATCCCACATGCTGCAGAACAACTGAGCCCCGTGCACTACAACTACTAAGCCTGCGCTCTAGAGCCCACGAGCCACAACTACTGAGGCCATGTGCTGCAACTACTGAAGCCTGCATGCCTGGAGCCCGTGCTCTGCAACAAGAGAAGCCACTGCAGCGAGAAGCCCACGCACCGCAGCGAAGAGTGGCCCCCACTCATCACAACTAGAGAAAGCCCGTGCAAAGACCCAACACAGCCAAAAATAAATAAATAAATTTATTTTTTAAAAAAATCATGAAAAACAAAGACTTGAGGGACTCTTCCAGATTAAAGAAGACTGAGGAAACATGACAATGAAATGAAACGTGTGATACTAGACCAAAATAAAAAAGATCTTTGTGGGACACTTGGAAATTGAGTAAAGTCTATGGATTAGACAATAGTGTTGGACCAATGTTAAATTTCCTGGTGTCTATCCCTGTACTGTGGCTATGTATTAAGATGCTAACATTTGAAGAATCAGGGTGAAGGGTATACGGGAATTCTGTGGATAATTGTTTTCAATTTTTCTGTAAGTCTGAAATTATTTCAAAATGAAACTAAACACGTTTTTTAATCGAGAAAACTACTGCATTCCCAAACAATTTTCTAAAGGAAACACTTTGGGAAATACTGGCTTAAGGGAAAGTTAGGAAGTGACAGTAAGAATGGAAATCAAAGGATAGATTTAAAAAACATTACTGAGACTTGGCAGTGACGGGAGGCAAAGGAGATAAACCCCAAGAGGGCAGAGGGGTCTGCATCCACATGGCAGCTGGGGGAAGAGCTGCTTTGACAGAGAGAACAAGCAAGTTTAGATCTGGACACATGCTGAATCCTGACTCTATTCTTGCTTTTAACATTTTTAAGTTACATCTGTATTTTTAAAACCTAATTACCTGTTGAGGTAAAGAACTACCCTCTATTGCTCGTTCAATCTAGCCTCCCCATGGCAATAAGTGACTGGGAATGAAAAATTAGAGACAAAATTATCCAAAAGAATTCACAAGAATCCCAATATGTATGAATTTTTGAAAACATGGACTTATTTTGTAGCATTCAGGACTAAACAATAGTAGTCATTTTGTTAAGGTTGTCGGCATTCTCCACTTAAAATATGGTCCCTGGAAAGTTCTAAGAAGGCTCCTCAGATTTTAACACTCTAGTATCATTAGTAAATACATGATCGTTCACATTCATTTTTCTACAGATTGTAAAACAATACAAGCAGAAGGTGATTTTTTTTTTAACTTATATTCTCTTTACCCAGCAGTCAGAAACATCTCCAAGCCAAATAACAGATGAAAAGTGAAAATAGCACCTTGTGGCCAAAGCATCAAGATTATTGTCTGAATTTTTAGCTTTCATATACATGTTTATTTTTGTGAAAACCTATCAGTATAATGCCTTGCAAATTTAATTATACAGAACCTTTGGGGAATAGATTGTTCTGAAAATCTAAACACGGGAACTGTTTTTAGTGTTGAAACTTTCTAAATTTTAACGTTTAATTTAGTCAAGGCAGGGACCCATTGAATACTCTTCTTCAAGGGGGTATCATAATGAGAAATGTGCTTAAGGAAGGTGAATTAGGTTGTAGCCTTGAGTTCGGGAGACACAGAGCTGGGAGGACAGCCGTGCAGGCAGCTGAGAGATAAAGAAGCCTGAGCTAGAATAGAGTGAGGCCAGTGACACTAAAGAAACAGAAGGGGTGGGGGAGGGAAGGAGTGGGCGTTTGGGGTTAGCAGATGTAAGCTATTATACAGAGAGTGGATAAACAACAAGGTCCTACTGCAGAGCAGAGGGGACTGTATTCAATATCCTGTGATCAACCATAACGGAAAAGAATATTTAGAAAAAAGAATGTCTATATGTATATAACTGGGTCACTTTGCTGCACAGCAGAGATTAGCACAGCATTGTAAGTCACCTATACTTCAATTAAAAAAATGAAATCATTTAAAAAAAAAGAAACAGAAGGGAGAGAGATCAAGTCAGGAGAACTTGGTCACTGATTAGATAAGAAAGCAATAGAAAGGGAAATCCCAAAGATAACACTCAGATTTTGAGCCCAATTGACAAGTAAAATTGCAATAACATTACAGAAAGAGAGGAATCATGAGTAGAGGCTCATTCTGGGTACATCTAAGTTATTTCATTCAGTATATCACATAATAAAAAAAAACCATGAGTGTGTTTCATTTTAATTTGAGGAGGAAAGTAAAAGAACGTTTCCTGGCAATCAGAAAATCTGGTCAATGCCGGGAAGCATGAAGCCCTGGGGCCTGGTGATGAGGGGAGGGATGGCTGACTGGAAATGGACCAGGTCAGATAGCATTTAGCGCTTTACGGCTACTGTTTTCTACCGTTGCTCACTTTCTAGTTTTGTTTTGTTTTGTTTTTCCTATTTTTCCTAGTAGGTTTGTTCGAGCATAAAAAAGGGAAAACAATTTTTCTTTTTGCTTTTCTTTTTCACCTCAAGAGCTTAGCAACATGCCTTGGACATGACAGGCTCTCAATGTCTTATCGCAAATGACTGGCTTGTAAGACATTCGTACAGGGAAGCCAAGCTAAGCCAGCCGATGGCAGAGACTCGAAAGTCATAGGAAGGAGAAATACACTGCTGTGAAGGGGTGAGTTGGAGTGTGCTGTGCTGTCTGTAATTCACCTTAGCACAGTACAGCATGCGTGCTATGTATGTGTATTAGTGATACTACACACACTGGGGGCGGGGCTAGAGGCGGTTCTGTCTGGTGGGTTCCCACTTCCAGCACCCTAATCACAGACAGGGTCGACCCTAAACAAAAGCCCACGTGTCAGAGGCAGCTTCCAAAAGCCGTCAGCCTCTCTTCTCTAATCAACACCAGACAGGGTTTATTTAGCATACTTGATAATAGAAATGTTGCTTTATTGGTGAAATGAACGGTTCTCAAGTTATGTGCCTTGGCTAGAAATATTCTTCAAGCACTCATGCTGCTTTGCACACACAGAGCATGTGAGTCTAGTGGCTCTACTGGCCCTACACGCTGGGGAACAGGGCTCTAGAGTGTGGGTTCACACCAGCCCTTTGTTCAGATACTTGAGGAGTCTGCTGCCTGACTTCCCACTCAAAGCAAGGCTGCATCTTTGCTGCTAGAATATTGTTGGAAGCAGCTTTTCAGATGCCCCCCAAAACCAGAAAGCTGGGACTTCATTGAGCTTGCAGAGCAGGTTTTGTGACTGGTTTTATGCTATTTGCTAATAAATATTGCTATGTGTGTGGCAGAGTTTGTACTGAGACTTGTTTGCTTTTAGGTAGTAAGTTTGTGAGAGAGAAAAACTTTGGCCCTTGACTTCCTCTAAATATCTATTCAAAAAAACGACTTAGTGACTGTAAATGATCAAATTGGTTTATTCAATACTTATCAGAGAAGGCGTATCCTAGGAAGTGGCATTTGAGCAGAGACACAAAAGAAGTCATTTAAAGTGTGGGTCTAGGAATATTCCAGAGGAAAAGAAAGAGTCACATGGCTGGAACTTAGACAATACGGGAGAGAGTGATGAAAGATGAAATCAGAGAAGTTGGTAGAGGTTAAAGATGGTACAGAATTTGAGTTGGATTATAAAATGCTAGGAAGATATTACTGTGTTTCAATCAGGAGAGTGGCATGATCTATATTTAGAAAAGCAATCTGGAGCTGCTTAGAGAATGGACTGGAGGAGAATAAGAGTGGAAGAAAAGAAACTACTTTGTAGGCTCTTGCAGCACCTTGCATGGGAGAAGATGATGGCTTGGACTTGGGTGGTAGCAATAGAGATAGAAATGTCTAGATGATGGTTCTTGCAGGAAGAGAAGCAGTGGCTTCTCTTGAGGAAAAGGAAGAAATAAGGATGGAGCTTGGGGTTTGGATTTGAGCCGTGGGGTAGATGATGCTACTAGTTACCGAGATGAGAGAGTCTGGGAATTTTGCTCCACTGGTAAATTTTATCTCTTCTCGACATAAGAAATAATGGGAATCAAACATAGATTTTTAAAAATAGTTTTAATAGAGAAATACTTCCAGAAGTATCACAAGACTTACATAGTCACCCTAAAAGAAGCATCATCTAGAAGTAGAAGTTATGCCTTCTCAGATTAGAAAATCCTGCCGTTCTAATGGTTCACAACTGATTGTCATTTCATAATGACTTAAAGCAATTAGTGCAGTATTAGCCATTCACATTTGACTACAGGTGAAATTGATAGCAAGAAAGCCACGAGGAAGTGGTGTTCTCTATTTAAATTGATTAATGTAAATAGCCCTTTCGTTTAAAATTGGTTTCTATAAAAATCAAGGCAATATTTGCAATCCATAATTATTACTTGGTAGCAAAGATAATCAGGAAGACATGCAGACAATGAAATATGGACAACTAAAATCTTCAGGATACACAACAGCTTTAATTAATCAGTTAAACTAATCCAAGTAAATAGAAAACCATGTTGTAAGGCTTGGCTGTAAAGGATTTTAAAGCCAACGATCATAATAAAAGAAATCATAGCTATCATTTACTGGGTGTATACTATGTGCCTGGCATCGTCCTTTGAAGTATTATCTTGTGTAATCTTTTCAAGAGTAATACAAAGTAGACCTTATTATCTCTAATTTACATATGAACATACCAGGACATGAAATAAATATCTAGTCTAATTCCCTGCGGTCAGTGATTGGGGAGAGGGCATCAAACTCGGTTCTGATATATCCCCAAACTACTGTGTTTATTGAGGATACTTTGTTAATACATAAAACAAAAGGCAATATTAATAGAGGTGTATTAATATTAAATATAAGTGTATCATTTAGTATATGCTTTGGAAGGATACTAGAGTTCTAAAGAGTCAATTTGCAAATTTTGCTCATCTGTTTTACAATTTCGTGTAAGTCAAAAGCTTCAGATTATGAGATTTCTGTGTCCGACATCTGTTGGACAGAGGCAAGAAGAGCGGACGTCTATTGTCTTGGCTTGCCAGCTCCCACACCCCCAAGCTTTGATAACAGCACCTCAACTGCTCTGTAGTTAGAGAGCCACACACCCACTCTTGCCCTCTGCATGGGGAAGGTGGGCTCTGGTAGGGCAGGGCTGACCCCAGACCCTCCAGCTCCAGGGTTGGACGTGAGACCCAGGTACTGTCATCAGTATATTCCTCCCCCTGGACCCAGTGATGGGTTCAGAGATAATCATGTGAGGGAAGCTGATCATTGGAACTCAGTTCAACAATTCTCAACTTTTAAGAAATATCAATTCTTTCCTCCAAGACTGCTGAATTAGGAGGGCGTGCATTTGCAGATGTAGGCAGCCACCGTATGGAGAGGGACTACCTGAGGCAAAACTAACTGTATGAAAGAGGGACACGTACAGAGACAGGCAGATGTAGTCCTGGACCAAGTCATACCCGAACCAGCCCGACCCTGGCTGGCTATTGGCTACTAGACAATTTAAAATCACATATGCAGCTCGCTCTGTATTTCTACTGGCCAGTGCGAATCTGTGGCATCCCTGA
The DNA here is from genome assembly GCF_003031525.2 of Neophocaena asiaeorientalis asiaeorientalis. Taxonomy (NCBI): domain Eukaryota; kingdom Metazoa; phylum Chordata; class Mammalia; order Artiodactyla; family Phocoenidae; genus Neophocaena; species Neophocaena asiaeorientalis. The sequence continues at coordinate 8,974,671 of NW_020173037.1, forward strand.
TGAATGGTGATGCAGCCTCTGCTTGAACATGCAGCTCATTACCTGTCCAGGCAGCTCCATCCATTATTGGACTGCTCTAAGCTTTAAAAATGAATTTTTGCCTGTAGATCCACAATCCATTATGTTGGAACTTGCATCTATTGACACTCGTTCTGCCTCCTGAGTATCAGAGTATCTACTCCCTGTTCACATCCAGCTCTTCTGGTTTGTTACTACAAGATGACTTTCGAACCCATCTCCTACAATCTTTAGGACATCACAGACATTTTTGACTGGTGCTTTGCTGACAGGATCCCGTGTTTGCATCAGCAGCAGTTGCAGGTGTGTTAGCCATGATCCTTTACGCCTAATGCAAACTCTGGCTCCACCTCATCCTTGTGGAGCTACAGGTGAGGTATAGATTTCTGCCTGAGACCTAGGAAGCTCTCCGCCCCATGAGGTGTCATCTGGAAAGAAGCAGAAGTTACGGTCATCCAGCAGGGATGCTTTCCACTCCCCTGAGTTCTATCACGGAACTGGTCTTGGACTTCGGGCTGAGAAGAGGACAGGTGTCAAAAGGGAGTGACAGTTCTGAGTCCACTTTCAGCCCAAAGCAGAGTCTGTTCCCACAGAATCTGCTCCCACCCAGGCCTTGGGAAGGCAGACTGATTGTGACAGTAGATGTGGTGGCTTCTTTGTCATTAGTGTCCATAAAGAAGTATCAAGAAATTTAATATCCTTTTTAAATTAAAAAATTTTTTTAAATTAGGGAGAATGCCACAGATTGCTACTTAAGTGTATCATGAAGTTTAGGTTCTTGGTGCCTGTTTTTACAATCAAATCGAATTCAAATCTTTCAGGATAAAAAGTGGGTTTAAAACACCATTATTGTGTGTGATTTTTAACACATTCAAAGTTTTTTCACCGCAAAGTTGTGAGCACCTGTGATAAATTAGCCTTTTTAGTTGGAATTCCTTTCAGGTCAGGATTTTGACACTCTTGAAAGTAAAAGCACATCTGTATGTCCAAAACCCACTCTTTTTTTCATTTCTTAATGTTTCAACTTAGATTTCATCACTCACTCTTGGAATCCACTGTTTAGTCCAGTGATCAAATAGAAAATTTTCTTGTCTAGGGAAAGCTTTTTATTGCAAATAAAATTTTAAATGAAAAGATTAAATAAAACAAGTTCAAAAGTTCATGCCAGGCACTAATTAGAGCATCCAGGTTTTGTGGACACAGTAATATGCCCTGATTATCCAGACAAGTAACCGAAGAAGTAATAAATTTTGTGGTGATGAATCCAATTAAAAGTATCAAGAGATGCTAAGACATTTCAGTGCCCTTTCAACTCCCATTGTTTCCATTCCTACCAACATGCAAGACTGAAATTCTGTCCACACGATACCCAAAACATTCAGTTAATTCAGTTCATTCAGCCCAATTAATTCAATATGAAAAAAAAAATCACCAATGAATTGACAAGCTAGTTTTTCCAAAAGAGTTGATTCAAACAGTCCCAGTCTAAGAAGCTTTTATAGAGACCATCTATAAAAAGCCAGGGCTTCCATCTCAACTCTTTGTTTCCTCAATAAGTCATTGTACTGCCTTCTTCCATGTAAAAAATCACCTTCAGGATCCTATAGTGCCTCTCTTACCCCAGTGCAATGAGCCTTTTCTATGTCATCAAATCCAAAATTTCTAAAATCTCATTGTCTCTAGCCTAGCGAATTAAAAGAGTGCTGGTGATTCCACTAAACAGGTTAGAGATTCAGTCATCCTCTGAAAAGCCTCCTAATTTACATCTTTCCATCCTCCTGCCACAGAGGAAGTGACCACCGAGGTCCCCAGTGACCTTGCTCTGTGTGATAGATGGAGCCTAAGGTGAACCCCAATAATTCTTTCTTTCTATTTATGCCCTTGCATAATCTCCTCCTCTTGCGTGTTTGGACTGAAGTGTATGTTCTAAAATTCGATTGGGGTAATATTTGCACAGCTCTGTGAATATACTAAAACTCACTGAATTGTACACTTTAAATGGGTGAATGGTATGCTGTGGGAATTACATCTCAATAAAGCTGTTTTTTAAAAAGTATCATATACTATGACCAAGGGAGGTTTATGCCAGGAGTGCAAAGCTAGCTAACATATAAATATCCAGTCTTTTCTTGTTTTTCTTTCCTGCTAAAATTAATACTGCAATGAATAGAGATGTTATCATATTTTTAGAGAATTTTTTAGATAATACATCACTCCCTTTTTTAAATTTAAAATCAAACAGGAATACAATACAGGAAACAGAAAGATAGAAATCTGAATGTGAGCTTTATCCCTCATAAATCCAGTTGAAGAGCATGGCTTTAAATAGGGCAACTAAATGGGCTTTCTAATCCTTGCTTCCCAAATTAGGTACCCTCACAGCTGGACAGTCTGGGCTCCCATGGGACCAGGACTGAATTAAGTGACAGAGAGCAGACAATGCCTGCGTCCTGCAGGAAGGCTGGCTCTCTCGTCCCCACCTCTACATGCCTCAAGAAAGAGAAAAGGGCTGAACTCAAATGCTCCCACATCACGAGAGAAAATTTAGTCCCTCCAAATGTATGCACAGGAATGGAGATAGACACTACAAATTAAAGGAATTTTGCAGAGTTACTTACACTAGACATATGAAAATCACAATTAAAACTTTCTATGTTTGTGGAATGAATAAATGATTAAGAATAATTGCATTTAACATTATAGTACTGAATCGTTTTTATCCCACCTGAAATAATATATTTTTAAGTACCCTCCATTTTTGTATATTGGGGGAGGGGCAACTTGGAGGTTATTAAGACAATGTAGTAAAGCCCTGCCCCAACCCAGTACTCCTAAGGGATTGCCGCCTGTTTCCCAGGGTGGGTGGTATCAAATAGGATCACAGAGATTGGCCAAGTTCTGCCTCATTACTCATCTACTTATATGGAAGGATGCACATTGAATTACTTATTTAAAGGAACATAATCTTTGCTACTGGATCCCATGAGAATTAATTCAACGCTCATCATATCAGTTTTTCATCTGTGGTAGAAAGAAACATACCTGGACTGGAATTCTGTTGCTACCATATCCTGAGTAAACTTTAAGAAGTTCCACTTCTTCATCTGTAAAGATAGTAATGGTGTCTTTTTTATTGGGTAATTGCAAGACTTGGAGATTATACATATAAGGAACCAAGTGCAGTGATTGGCCCATAATATGCATTCAATAAAGTTTAGCTGATAATAATATCACAAGTACCAACATGCCCATAAAGATAAGTTAGCCCAAGATTCACAGGACATATGGAACTTCTCTGAGAAAAGTGTTACATAAATGGTAGGTATTTCATATAATATTATTATACGTAGATCATCAAAGATGCTGCCTCTTACTGGAAGCAAAGACAATTAATTAGCTATAGATGATTTAAGTAAGATTTGCTGTGGCAGTGAAAAAAATTTTCATATCAGGACATAAACACAATAATGTATATCCCAGTACTTATGGGATAGCCCGCAATAGTGGATGTGTCTAACCTTGTTTACCACGAATGCTTGGAAAAGTTGAAAAAAAAAAAAAAAAAAACCTACTGAGGGTCCATCATGAGTGATCCAGGGAGCAGTAACAGAAGGGCACAAAAAAGAGAATTGGTCGTGTAATTGCATTCTGTCAAACAGCTAGATAAGCAGCCTGCAGTTTTGCATTAGAATGCATTTGGTCATCCCATTGACAATGGGCTGGTGATCCTATAAATATTTATTGCTGAACTAAAGAAAGCAGCATAAGCTTTTACCCTCTGCGAAAGGTCCATAACCTGCACGGTGCCAGTAAAGTATGAAACCCTGATGATTTGGTTACTTCTTAATGTGCTTGGTACATGTGAACAGTCTGAATGCAGTCGTCAGGGGCACGCTCCTGGAGGGCAGTCGTGAGCATATGGTTCAGTGGGTGAGCTCTCAGACCCACAGCTGCTCTCCAACCCGACCCGGAGCAGGACAATGTGGAACCCACGGGTTAGCAGATTTACCTTTATTGGTTGGGAATAAGGATTAACCCTTTATGAAGAGACTGAATGTAAGAACAAAAGGAGAAAGGTGGGGGGAACATTTTTAAATGATTCTGTATCTGTATACATTACATAATGTTATTCCTCCACTGTGTCTTGGAGGATATAAACTAATTCTTTCTTTGAAAGGCATGGCATCACTTAAGCAATGAATATACTCCATTTCCAATTCTATGTGCTATGTGTTGAACAAACAAAAACCAAAAATATACCACTTCTGGTTTTGCGGATCTTTTCATATCCTGTCTACTCCCAAAAAGATTTAGGCTGCTAATAATAAAAGCACAAAACTAAAAAGACCAAAAGCAGCTATTGATAAAACAAAGAAAACAATAAAAAATCAGAGAGAGAGATCAAAATCTGCTGGCTGAGAGAATCTGCAATAACCAAACGTGATAATTATGAACTTCCTTGGCAACCAGAACAAAGAGGAAAACAATAAATAAATACTGCCATCCTCCTGTTTTAAAAAGTTAGGATACCTTCTCAAAACTGCAGTTCAATACACCATTTATTTTTCTTGCTGTGTTGGTATGACAATGAGTGAGTACCAATAGGCAGTGAGCAATGGGCTCCTTGTCTGCATGTGTGTGTGTGCGTGCGCGTGCGTGTGTGCATGCATGTGTGTGCGTGCATGCGTGTGTGTGTGAATAGTCCGTGAACTTTTTTTTTTTTTTTTTTTGACACAGGCTCCGGACGCGCAGGTTCAGGGGCCATGGCTCACGGGCCCAGCCGCTCCGCGGCGTGTGGGATCTTCCCGGAGCAGGGCTCGAACCCACATCCCCTGCATCGGCAGGCGGACTCTCAACCACTGCGCCACCAGGGAAGCCCCATGAACATTTTTATTAACAGTTGAAGAGGAAGCTCAGAGGCTACTTATGTATTCAAAGATCAGGACCTTTAATGCAGGAATTCTAAAAGGGAAATAATTCTCTCAAACATGTGCTCTATGTCTGGTACATTTCCAAGCACTGGGGTTACACAAAGAATAGGAGGGCATGGTCCTGTTATTGCTACACTTGAGAAAGACATAGTTTTGAACAAGTAATTGCAACTCTGATCAGTGTTACCTAAAGTGATAGGCGCATACTCCTCCTGTCGCCAACAGCAAGGAGATTCTATTCATCCTTGGTTGACCAGAGCACTTATCTCTGCTGAGTGGGTAGGTTCTGGAGTCAGAATATACTCCATTTCCAATTCTATGTGCTATATGTGTTGAACAAACAAAACCCAAAAATTCTGGGTTTGAATTCTAGGCAGTGATTGGTCTAGATGACCAATGATGAGGTCTATGACCTCAGCCAAGTTACTTACCCTCACTGTGCTCCAGATTCTTCATCTTTAAAGTGGGGACAGCGGTAGTACCTACCTCTCGAATATCACTGTGAGGCTTAAATGAGTCTTCTTGGCACTGGGGACGAAAAGGCCACTAAAAGTGTAGGATGAGTAGATCTTAATGCTTGTTTGGACATGGGGAAGAAAGAGGAAAGAAAGGAACCAAAAATGACACCACATTTTCTGTCCTGAGCAAGTAGGTGTATAATTTTGCAAATCACTTGGTACTGAATTGAGAATCAGCCCACATTTTAAACTACAATTTTAAATTGTGTTATTATGTAGGGTCTTTCAAAGGTACTTGCCAACAACTCAGGTTCTTTTGAAAATCAAAATTCTCGATGCTATTTAAATATTGTTGAATTTGCTTTGACTCTATACCTCCAGAGCTTAAAAAGAAAAAAATTCTTCAGTGTGTAGACTAAGACATATTATTTGTAGTTGGTCCATTAGAACAAATTCCATGTACACCCTGATTTATACCAGTTATTTTGTTATTATGAGCAAAACATGAATATCTGACTTTCTAGAAAATGGATACAACGATGCTACTTCCAAATGAAAGATTCTTGGTACTATCCATATATCCCTAGTTCCCTAGCTGTTACAGTGGAAAATGTGTTGACATTTTCCTTTAATAGAGAACTCCTAACAGTATAAATGGCTGTTCCTCATGGTAAGAATTAGCTCATTTTAAGTAGCTGTTTTGACTTTCACTCATTATAAAGATTGAAGGCTTCTCTGTGAGAAAACTATTGTCCTTATTCATAATACAAATTCCAGAAAAATTAACAGCATTACTTTACCAAAAGTCCTTGAAAGTAAATATTGTTGATTATACCTACCTTTGTATATGAACATTTGGTGCTTTACTGTGAATACCTGTAAATATCCCTCCCTGTCTTCCCTTCCCCTTCGGCACAGCCACTGCCTTAATTTAGACTCTGAACCGTTCCTTAATGAGTCTTCCTGCCTGAAGTCTCATTGGGCTATTCTCTACATGTTTCTAAAATGCAAATCTAATCATTAACTTCTCTACTTAAAAAAAGTTACTGTCTCTACTTTGCCCCCAGAGTCCATTCCAAGCCAATATTTTCAATGGATTTCAGAATAAACAAGTTACTTTAAACTATCCTCAAACTCTTGAAGGAAGGATAGATACATTTGCAAGGAAACTGAGTTATTCCAAAGGGTAGACTACTCATTTTTTTGGCTATAATTCAGTCATTATGTTCGACAATTATTTGAGTGGAAATATTGGATATAAGTTGTGTTTAGTGCTTTAAATTTCAAAATATTGTTGTTTATTTTGATTTTTCCAAGCGTATTTCATTCCACATGTAAGTGGTGGGGTATGATATACGTGATGTTACCACGTGATAAGTGCCTTTTGATTTTTGAATTTTTTACTTGTTTGGGATCATCTTCTAAAATTTCAGTTCTCTTAGGTTAACTAAAAGCACACACTGGGACTTCCCTGGCCCTCTGTGCTTCCACTGCAGGGGGCCTGGGCTCGATTCCCGGTCGGGGAAATAAGATGCCACATGCCACATGGTCCTTGTTCTCAAGGACCTCATGGCCTTTTAGGTAGCCTTTTAGACAAACTTTTAATAGAGAAGGGTAGTGTAGTATGGCACATGAGAACTAGGTATTGTGGAAGAGTGGAATGAAGAAAGGATCTCTGAAATCAGGGTAAGTTTCACAGATAAGCTAGCATTTGAAATAAGTCTTGAATAGGAGTTTGCAGGTTGAGAAGTTAGGGAATAGTATTCCAGTTAGAGGGAATGACATAAACACTTTTATGAAACAGTATGGTTCAGGGAAGCATAATGATTTATCTGAGCTTAAGATTCAGTAGGAAAAATGGTAGAAGGTAAGGAACTCAAAGGTGCTGGGCTAAGTGTGCTACGCACGCCCAAGGTGGTACACAAACAGCATGCAACTGACACCTTTGGAGATCAAGAGTTAAATACATTGTAAATCAACTATACTTCAATAAAAATTTTCTTTAAAGCCAAACACAAGTATCCCCTGCTTTTCAAAAGTTTGCTTTATGTCACTTCACTGTTTCAAAAGACCTACATTAGGTTTCACTAATTAAAAGGAATCCGAGGAGGATTTTTGCTTTTTCTAAAAAAGGTGAAAATCGAAAATAGCTTTTGTTTTGCAGCAAGCTGTCATAGCGGCAGCGGCACCGTCAAGCTCCTTCCCCAGGAACCACATTCAGCACCTCAGCATCCAGCAGCCAGAGCTTTGAAATGTGTCTGTGAGCATCAGTGCTTTATCGCAATTTATTTCGTGCCCCCGTTATCAAGATGTGTCCTAAGGTCATTGCTTCTTATGCCTTTTCAGTTTACGAAGGGTTTCCTAGGCATGCTCTCCTTTCAGATAGCAGAGCAACCTGTATTGGAATTTCAGAGATTCAGACTTCTAAAACTCATCTGTGGAGCCTTCAGCTTTGGCATTTCGAAGTGAGTTTGTCTAACTTGACACATTTGCTTGTGAGAAAAAGAGGCCCCCTTAATGTTTTTCAGGTAAGGATGGTTGACTAAGGAGAAACAAGCGTAGCTCTCCCAGGAGTCCAAGGAGACCTGGGCTCAGCTGAACACCATGGAAAATAAATAGACGTGACCCCGACTCTGCCCCGGCCATGGCATCACCGTCCTTCCTGCTGACCCATCCCACTTTTTCTCCTGTGGCCCTAGACTTCCTCGGCTTACTCATAGTTTCCACTCCTTCATGCCTTCAACTTACTACAGACGTGGCACCCCCCAGCCCTACTCCAAATCACAGCCCTCTGGCCTCAGCTCTCTCCAGCGACTGAGACTGTGCACATGTTTTGAAGTTCTAAGAGGATGAATCTCATTGGCTCCGCCCCTCTTTTGGTGCTAGGCTGTAGGTCACAAGCCAGTGTATAGGCTGGCTCTCTGTCTCTCCTTGGGGCCACGCCCCACCTGCAGGTCATCTGTGACGATAGGAATAGCGTGGCAGTTAGTGGCAGCCAGTGTGGGTGCAGCTGCCCATTTCCCTGGTAAAGTTGGGTGAGCGTCTGGCAGCCGGTTCCAGAGGTCTGAGAGGACCTAACCTCTACCTTTCCATTTTCAGCTCTAGGAATATCTAACAAATAGGTCCTCAATATCATTACCCAGAATATCCATAATCCTCATCTCACCTGACGTTTTGGGGGCTCAATAATTCCTACCCTTGCTGGCGTTTGAGCCCGAGGGAAGGAAAATATCACCAATTAAGTAGCAACAGCAAGATGCCCTGTTTTATTAACTAAATCCTTTTAAGTATATAAGCAATAGTTGAGAGTCATTCCTTTTACCTACGATTTTAGACATACTTGAATATCTACTTTTTTATTTTTAAAACAAAGAGTCTCTCTTATAAGTCCAATAGCTACCAGGAAAACAAGTGAGCTGCAGTGCTGTCAGTAGCTTTGCTCTTTTTCTCTTATCATCTCTCATGGGGTATTTCTTTTGCTACCATCAGTAGCCTTTGCGCGCGTAGAGTATTATTTCTCTGCAGGAAGTAAGGTGGCTTGACTGGTAAGAAATGGCCTCTTAATGAAGTGATTATTTTTAACATGTGTAGATTCCAGTCTGGCTCCAATAAATATCAAATAGAGCATGAGACAAATGTCATAGAAAATTCCTTTTTCACTTCCGATGTGGTGTATAAGTACAAGAAAAATCCATTCAACTGTCACTGATAAATGCTCTTAATAAATAAAATGTCATCAGGCAAAAACGGAACTCAGTAACAATACTTAGAAAATAGTCCTCAAACCTGAAACTACTCTCAGGAAAATCTATAGCTCCCTCCCCCCGACAAATATACCTAAAATGCTGGGCTTACATCTCTGAAAGTGTTTCTTGAGGTGAGTGAAGTATCAGGAAAGGAAATTGAAAGTTGGTAAGGAGGAGAACTGGAGGTCTCTTCAATGTCAACCCTCCCCTTAGCTTCATTTTCTTTCTTCTTCATCTTCTATAGTTGTTATTTATCTGGGGGAGAGTTGCCAGTAATGTGAGACTTCCAGACAGTTGCCTGTGTCCCTAAGATGCCATAATAATTTGTCTTTCCAGCATTAAGAAAACTCGAACTCTGTGGAAATGCAGAGTAGGTCCCCAACAGAGGGGCTGTGGGGACAGATACCACTTAACTATTGTGATGGAAGTCCATTTTAGTACGGAAGCCTATTATAAAATCAGGTCTGTTCCTAAAAGAATTCCCAGTAAACTGAACTGGAAATCAAGACATAAGTCAAGAGACATGCAGTGCTGGGCCACTCTGGGTTTTTCTCCAGCATCAGTTAACGCTGGAGAATTTCAGAACACCGTACTATCTTTCAGAAATCGCAGAACAATATCTTGCTTATTTCCCATTGTCTACATTAAACCAAGCAGACATTAGACAGGGGCCATTGCCTGGGCTCTGAAGAACGGAGGGAATGGGATAGGTAGCAAGCAAAGGGGGCACATGGATTACCTTTCCAAAATCATGACTAGGACTTCCCCACAATGCATATTACTCTTTTACTATTTTATAAATCTAGCATTTTTTTTACATCTTTATTGGAGTATAATTGCTTTACAATGGCGTGTTAGTTTCTGCTTTATAACAAAGTGAATCAGTTATACATATACATATGTCCCCATATCTCTTCCCTCTTGCATC
>NW_020173037.1:8984811-8985181 GCF_003031525.2 Neophocaena asiaeorientalis asiaeorientalis
TTCTATCCTGTTCCATTGATCTATATTTCTGTTTTTGTGCCAGTACCATACTGTCTTGATTACTGTAGCTTTGTAGTATAGTCTGAAGTCAGGGAGCCTGATTCCTCCAGCTCCGTTTTTCGTTCTCAAGATTGCTTTGGCTATTCGGGATATTCTGTGTTTCCATACAAATTGTGAAATTTTTTGTTCTAGTTCTGTGAAAAATGCCAGTGGTCATTTGATAGGGATTGCATTGAATCTGTAGATTGCTTTGGGTAGTAGAGTCATTTCCAATCCAAAACCATGGTATGTCTCTCCATCTATTTGTATCATCTTTAATTTCTTTCATCAGTGTCTTATAATTTTCTGCATACAGGTCTTTCGTCTCCTT
>NW_020173037.1:8985194-8985537 GCF_003031525.2 Neophocaena asiaeorientalis asiaeorientalis
ATCCACTCGGCTCAGAATAAAAGGGAGATAAAGTAGAAAGAAAGAATTAGTAGAAGAAAGAAAGAAAGAAAGGAAGGAAGGAAGAAGGGAGGGAAGGAGGGACGGAGGGAGGGAGGGAGGAAGGAAGGAGGGAAGGAAGTAAAAAAGAAAGAAAGAAGATAAAGTGAAATAAAATAAAGTAAGATAAAATATAATAAAGTTTTTAAAACAATTTTTAAGAGAAAATAAAAGAAAAAATTTTTTTAAAAACAGACGGATAGAACCCTAGGACAAATGGTGGAAGCAAAGCTATACAGACAAAATCTCACACAGAAGCATACACATACACACTCACAAAAAGAGG
>NW_020173037.1:8986029-9013954 GCF_003031525.2 Neophocaena asiaeorientalis asiaeorientalis
GAGGGCGTCTGTTCCTCCTTCAGACAGGACGGGGTTAAAGGAGCCGCTGCTTCGGGAGCTCTGGCTCACTCAGGCCGGGGGAGAGGGCGCGGCACGGAGTGCGGGGCGGGCCTGCGGCGGCAGAGGCCGGCGTGACGTTGCACCAGCGTGAGGCGCGCAGTGCGTTCTTCCGGGAGAGTTGTCCCTGGATCCCGGGGCCCTGGCAATGGCGGGCTGCATAGGCTCCCCGGAAGCGGGGTGTGGAGAGTGACCTGTGCCCACACACAGGCTTCTTGGTGGCGGCAGCAGCAGCCTTAGCGTCTCATGCCCGTCTCTGGGGTCCGTGCTTTTAGCTGTGGCTCGCAACGTGTAGATGTATTTCTGGTGTATCTGTGGGGAGGAAAGTGATCTCCGTGTCTTACTCTTCCGCCATCTTCCCCAGCAATTCCTAAATCTAGCATTTAGTTTATTAAACTTTTTTGCAACAAAGGATAGATTTTCTTTTCGTTAATTTGTACACCTATGCCCTTGTGAACATATATAATTTATGGATTATTTTTATTGTCTTATATTTCAAATTAACAAAGTAATATAACAGAGACCTTTGTACCCAAATTGAACAAGTATTAACATTTTGACATTTTTTGTTTCGGGTATTTTAAAATAAAACTTTGCAGATATCATCAAAGCTCCTTTTTCTCCCACTTTCTTCATCAGTAGACATTGTCCTAAAGTGGATGAGTAATCTTCCTCTCATAGTTTTTATCTAGTTAATCAATAAAGAATTACAATGTAAAGATTATAGATTTTTAAATTTTCTTGTTTTGTGCCTTCAATTCACCATGCTTTTCCCTTGCTTCTACTCCTTTCCTGCTTTTTTGTGAGATTCATCCATTTTCTTTATTCCCGTCACTTCCCTTCTGCTAGTTAAGGAGATATGTATCTTTTTCTGGTCTTTCAGTAGTTACCCTTAAAGATTCACATATGTACTTGATTTAAAAATCTAAGTTTATGTTTTTATCTTCCTTTTGAACATAATAAGGACATAAAGTCCTTGACACTTTAATTCCAGACATCCCCCTCTCATTTTCCATATAATTTTGTCTAGTGTTTTAGGTCCACCTTATTTATAAAGGCCACAACTTAGTGACTAATATTTTTATAGCAGCTGCTTATTTTTTTCTTTTTCCCAAGTTTTCCCTTGGGATAAACGATGCTTTTTTTTTTTTTTTTTTTTTTTTTTTTTTTCTTTCTTCAGTACGCGGGCCTCTCGGGGTTGTGGCCTCTCCTGTTGCGGAGCAGTGCTCCGGACACGCAGGCCCAGCGGCCATGGCTCACGGGCCCAGCCGCTCCACGGCATGTGAGATCTTCCCGGACCAGGGCATGAACCCGTGTCCCCTGCATCGGCAGGCGGACTCTCAACCACTGCGCCACCAGGGAAGCCCAAACGATGCTTATTTTGATATTTGCACCTGCTTATCAATTTCCTTGATCACTGCTGCTGCTTGCATATAACCCCTCTTTGTTCTAGGTTCAGTTACCCTTGAAGTAGATGAAGTAAATGCCTTAGCAGTTCTTTCATAGAGCTCGGGAACAGTAAATTCTGGTTTCATTGGTCTGAATGGCTTTCAGCTACATTACATTCTGTAATAGTAGTTTAGCTCAACAGTTATCCTAAGTCGACAGTATTTCCCTCAGCATACCATCTTCTGTTGTCTCTTGTAATTATCGAATGGTATTAATCACACTGGTTTGATAAGTATTCCCAGAAACGTGTATGTGCAAAGGAAATACCTGGCCTGAAATTTTCATGGGGAAACAACCTTATAGGTAATTAAGTAGTTCCAGTACTACTATATTTAAGTCTTTCCAAAATAATTCAGATTCAGTTTTTTAAAAATGCATTCAATGCCTATCGAAGGCTAGAGGCTTTCCTGTTTCACTGCATCTCACAATCTTAGCAAATTTTAATAGCTCCGAATTTTACAGATGAAGAAACTGAAGTGGCCAAATATTTACTCTTGATCACACAGCTAAGAAATGGCATTCATGGGCTGCAAACCTAGGTCTTGTGATTCCAAACCAGTCTAGTTGCGTCTACAATTAATAAAGTTATTTTGTATCCCTTCACTTGTTTTTATGACAGTGAAAGGAAATAGACTAATTCAAATCCAGAGCCCTTGGTCACTCTCATTTAGTGATCACATCATTTATGGTGTCTTCCTCAGGAAGTCCAAGGTGAAAGTCAGCTCCTAAGTTCAAGGATTGCAAAGCCCCAACCTGCCCTGAGGGCGGGGGAAGAGACTTCGCTTTAGAAGAGTCAGCTGGGGCTTCCCTGGTGGCGCAGTGGTTGCGAGTCCGCCTGCCGATGCAGGGGACACGGGTTCGTGCCCCGGTCTGGGAGGATCCCACATGCCGCGGAGCGGCTGGGCCCGTGAGCCATGGCCGCTGAGCCTGCGCGTCCGGAGCCTGTGCTCTGCGGCGGGAGAGGCCACAACAGTGAGAGGCCCACGTACAGCAAAAAAAAAAAAAAAAAAAAAAAAAAAAAAAAAAAGAGTCAGCTGCTTGCTTGAGTAATTATGTTTGTGAGTTTCAGATTCAGGGGAGGTTCCCACGGTCACATGCTGAGAAATTGAAAAATGGAAAACTGGAAAAATAAATGACCTTTGAAATACAGAAGCGCCTTTACGCCAGAGAAAAATGTAATTCGGTTTTCAGGCACATTTCTCTTCTTTTATGATTTGAGGATATCACCAGGCAGGCCAGCAAGGCTAATGGGAGATATTTGGTGAAGTAGGTCATTTCTGAAATAAAAGTGGTTCTTTTTTTTATTTATAGCATGCGAACATGGGAATTAGGGGGACTGAGTTTCAGTCTGGATCCTGAATCCAATTTGCTTTGAGAACACACACACAAGTCATTCCGTTTTTTCGCTTAGGAAATGTGAAATCTGAAGGAGATATCTGTCTTTTAATATGTGAGCTAAATGCGTTTTTATTTATTGGACAAACTTTGATGTTCTTATTTTATGTTTTTATTTACCATACTGTGTGTATATGCATGTAGATAGGTGTGTATGTGTCTAGGTAGGTAGGTATGGATTTTTGCTTTCTTTTTTCTCTTCTCCTGACTTTTGTTAACTTGATAGTTTTAAATACTCCTGGTTCTACTTATGTATGTATATATATGTTTATTTGCTGCCCACTTGGAAAATGCATATATGTTTTCTCCCATTAAAGATTATCCTGGGCTTCCGTGGTGGCGCAGTGGTTGAGAGTCCGCCTGCCGATGCAGGGGACACGGGTTCGTGTCCCGGTCCGGGAAGATCCCACATGCCGCGGAGTGGCTGGGCCCGTGAGCCATGGCCGCTGAGCCTGCGCGTCCGGAGCCTGTGCTCTGCAACGCGAGAGGCCACAACAGTGAGAGTGAGAGGCTCGCGTACCGCAAAAAAAAAAAAAAAAAAAGATTATCCTTAGTTTCTTCTTCACACTTTTAATTAAACTTTTAAATTTTAAGAGAAGTGTAGATTTACATACAGTCATAAGAAATTATAAAGAAAGAGCCTGTATACCTTTAGCTAGTTTCCCCCAATGAGATCTGTATCTTGCACAACAATATTATCACAACCAGGATATCGATATCGTTACAGTCAAGATACAGAGAATTTTCGTCGCCTCAAGCATCCCTCCTATTGCTCTTTCCTAACGTTCACCCACTTCTCTCCCTCCCTGCCCCTCTTCTCCACCTCAGTACCTGATCTTTGGCAATCACTAATCTGTTCTCCATTTCTACAATATTGTTATTTCAAAAATGTTATCTAAATGAACTCATAAAGTATGTAAAGCTTTGGGATTGGCTTTTTCTCACTGAGCTTAATTCCTTGTCGACTTATCTAAGTAGTTGCATGTATCAGTTATTCCTTTCCATTGCTGTCGTAGTAGTATTCCTTGCTAAGGATGTATCACACTTTGTTTACTCATTTGCCTGTGGAAAGATCCAGATTGTTTGCAGCGTTTGGCGGTTACAAAGAAAGCTGTTGTGCATACTTGTGCATAGGTTTTTGTGTGGCCATAGTTTTCAGGTCTCTGGGATAAATGCTCAAGAGTGTAATTGCTGGGTTGCGTGGTAGTTGTATACAGAGTTTTTAATGAAACTACCAAATTGTTTTCCAGAGTGGCTGTACCATTGTGCATTCCTACTGGCAGTGTATGCCTAATCTAGCTTCTCTGCATCCTCACCAGCATTCTGTGTTGACACTGTTTTTTATTTTCACCACTCTTATAGGTATATCAGAAAGTCTCATGGTTTTAACTTACAAGTCCCTGATGGTTACAGCTGTTGAATAATTTTTCATGCACGTATTTGCCATCTTTATGTCCTCTTCAGTGAAATGTCTGTTCGTGTCTTTTGCCCAGTTTTCAATTGGATTGTTTGCATTTTTTACTACTGAATTTCGACAGCTCTTTATAGATTCCAGATACAGCTTCTTTGTTGAATATGTAACTTGCAAATATTTTCTCTCGGTCCATAGCTTATCTCTTCGTCCTCTTAACTGGGCCTTTCACAGAGCAAAACTTTGACTGTTCACAAGGTCCAGTGTATCAATATTTTCTTTTATGGTTCACGTATTTGGTGTCAAGTCGCAGTCTTTGCATCCCCATAAACTCCAAAGACTTTTTCCTACACTCTTTTCTATAAATTTTATAGTTTTACATTTTACATTAACACCATAATCCCTGTTGAGTTAATGTTTTGAATAAGCTGTGAGATTTAAGTCAAGAATAATTTTTGCCTGTGGTTACTTCCAGCACCATTTGTACAAATGGCCATCTTTATTCACAAGGTCCAGTGTATCAATTTTTTTCTTTTATGGATCACGTATTTGGTGTCAAGTCGCAGTCTTTGCATCCCCATAAACTCCAAAGACTTTTTCCTACACTCTTTTCTATAAATTTTATAGTTTTACATTTTACATTAACACCATAATCCCTGTTGAGTTAATGTTTTGAATAAGCTGTGAGATTTAAGTCAAGAATAATTTTTGCCTGTGGTTACTTCCAGCACCATTTGTACAAATGGCCATCTTTCTCCATTAAATTGCCTTTGCACCTTTGTCTAAAATCAGTTGGACATCTTTCTGTGAGTCCATTTCTGGACTCTATTCTGTTCCACTGGTCCATGTATCAATCTCTTCATCAATATCATACTTTCTTGATTGCTACAACTATATAGGAGGACTTAGTAGTGGATAGAATGCTTCTTCCCACTTTGTTCTTTTATAGGATTGTTTTACCTATCCCAGGGCCTGTGTATTTCTGCATAAATTTTAAAATAAGTTTGTCTATGACTATAGGATAGTTGCTAGAATCTTATTAGGAATCACATTAAATA
Source organism: Neophocaena asiaeorientalis asiaeorientalis (assembly GCF_003031525.2). Classification (NCBI taxonomy): domain Eukaryota; kingdom Metazoa; phylum Chordata; class Mammalia; order Artiodactyla; family Phocoenidae; genus Neophocaena; species Neophocaena asiaeorientalis. The sequence goes on from NW_020173037.1 coordinate 8,991,400, forward strand.
TATACATCAATTTAGGAAGAAATGATATCTTTACTTTGTTCGGTCTGTATGAACATGATATGTCTCTTCACTGTTTAGAGCTCCTTTGACTTCTTTCCTTGGCATTTTGTAATTTGCAGCATACAGATCCCTATACATATTTTGTTAATTTACACGTAAGTATTTTATTATCTTAGGAATGATTGTAACTGTATTTTCAAATTTTGGTTTCCACATATTCATTATTAGTATATAGAATGTGAAAAATTTTGTGTAATAAATGGTCTAATTTCTTCAACAAATAAGTGATATAAACAAAAAGAAAGCTAAGTGAATATAGATTAAAAGGCACTTAAGAAACATATCAGCCAAATGTAATATGTAGTCCTCATTTGAATAAAACAACTGTAAAAAAGATATTTATGGGACAGTTGAAGATATTTGAAAACAGATTGGATGGAATAGTAAGAAATTACTAATAATGATTTAATAATAATATGAATAAGGATATAATATTGTTAATAACAACGGTAGTTAAGGAATTATTGCTAATTTTATTAGGTAATATAATGGTATCATTGTTAAGATTTTTAAAAATCTTGTATGTTTGAGTTAAAAATTGAAGTGTTCACAAATAAAACAATCCCAGATGACCGGGATTTGCATTAAAATAGTCCAGAAAAATAATTGCAGGTGATAAATGACTCATAATTGACCAGAAGTTACTGTTGATGTTGGCTGATATGAATGAGAATTCATTTATACTATTCTCCCTATGCTAATTCTATGTTTGGAAATTTCCATAATAGTAAGATATATTGCCTAATCATCACCACTTTACATAACAGAACATTTAGCACCTAATCTTCATTTTAATTTATTCTGAGTCATAGACAGCATTGATTAATTTTTGAGTCACACTAGTCATATTTCCTTCTTTTGGGTTATGGTGTTCTGTATTCTGTGGCATTGGTAACAGTCATGGCATTGGGGGAAAAATAATTTATTGGAGCAATTTGTACTTCCTCTGTGGACTGGATGAAGATGGAATTTTTTTCAGAGAAATTACTGGGGACAGGATCTCTTTATCTCCATTACTGTTGGACTCATGAAAGATTTTTATCAGCTCTGAAATTGTAGGCCCACACTTTTGACTCTGAGAATAAGCTGATAGGATTTGAACACTTTCTATCCAAAAGCTTGCAAAAAATTTTATAAATATAAAACATAAGCTTCAAATAGTCTCAGTAAACAAATTTTATTTTTAAAAAACAAGGAAAAGTATTAAAAGTTCGGGGGAGGACCTGCTAGATGAAGGAAAGGACCAGGCAGGGGAAACAGTATTGATTTTTTAAAAATTATCTTAGGAAAATATTGGCTGGAGCCAGGAGTAGGCAGGAAACCAAGGCGAGAGGTTGGGATTATGAAGCTGAAAGATAGTAACCATATGGCTGAGGGTATTTCCTAACTAACAAATTCTTCCAGACATACAAATTTGTATTTAATCCTGTAGGAAATGGAGGGCCAACGGAGGTTTGAAATGGGGGAATAACAGAGTCGTATTTGTTTTGTAGTTATAAGATAAAGATGTGGAGTGTGGGATAAAGGGGGAGTGATCTGGCAACAGCAACATCAAAAAGGGGAAGCTGTTGGGACTTCCCTGGTGGCACACTGGTTAAGAATCCACCTGCCAATGTAGGCGACACGGGTTCGAGCCCTGGTCCAGGAAGATCCCACATGCCGCAGAGCAATGAAGCCATAACTACTGAGCCTGCGCTCTAGAGCCCACGAGCCACAACTACTGAGCCCGTGCGCCTAGAGCCCAAGCTCCGCAACAAGAGAAGCCACCGCAATGAGAAGCCCGCGCACCGCAATGAGAAGCCCGCGCACCACAAAGAAGAGTAGCCCCCGCTTGCCTCAACTAGAGAAAGCCTGTGTGCAGCAAAGAAGACCCAACACAGCCAAAAATAAATAAATAAATTTTTTTTTTTAAAAAAAAGGAGGAAGCTGTTGAAATGGTCTAGGCAAGAGATGATGAGAGCCTGAACACAGCATTGGGAATGAAAGGAAATGCTTTGGCTGAGACAGATTTAATTAAGATTTGGAGTCTCAGTGGAAGAAAGGGGAGAGAGAAGAATGACTCACCTGATAGTAGCATCATTAAGCAAGGTAGAGGATACAGAACTTAGAACAGGTTGGGGAGGGAGGACATGAGGAGTGCGGGATTAGACACGCTCGCTGTGAAGGTCCACAGGACATCCAGGCAGCGCTGAGGATGACAACTTAGGCTCAGAGGTTAGTTATCCTCTTTGGTTGAAGTGAAAGGTATTCCATGCCCAGGAAAAATGTGTAGAACAAGAAGACATGATCAAAGGCAGAACTCCGGTGAACCCACAGACTAACGTGGGAATGAAGGAGGGGCAGGTTAAAAAGCAACGGCCGGAGGTGAGAGAGAGGATTACAGCAAAATGATATCAATTTCAGGAAAGCTCCATGGAGTAGGTGAGATCTGAGGAAGTGCTTGACAATGGAAGATTATTATATCGGGGAGTAACAATCTGTGAAGAAGAAACGCTCAGTAAACAAACATAAACAAGAACGTGCATATTTAGCTACATAATTTGAAGCAATCTGCGTCTACAGCGCCTTTATTTTTGTTTAATTATCTTTACAATATGTGTTTCCTGGTAGTTTTTGTTCTCTTAAACCTGTCATAGGCATAATTATAAGCAGGAGTATTTTAATTAATGCTGATTGCATTTTACCTTGATACTCTTGCAAAATTCAAAGCCTAAATTATCTTTTGTAATAATGAGTTACAGAATTTGAGCTTTTGGTTTCTATCAAATGACAGCTGAAGTAAGAATGATACCAACTGTTGCCTAGTAGTATGTGTTTCCCCTCTCTGTTGATAGTAAATGTTTTATTTTAAAACTGGCAAAGTCAACTCTCAAATATCTAACTGCCAAGCAGGTGATAATCTGTGGCAAAGTTTTATGCTTCATGATCCATTAGGATGGAGACAGGGCAGTGGTGGATTTTATTTTCTCTTTTGTTTGTGTTTTTATTTCCTCTTTCACTCTGTCGAGATTGAGGTCTTGTCTCCATACCAAAGTTCACATTTAATACTCAAACACTTAAATGTCTTTCTCATCACCGGAAAAAGTTTCTGTCCAGAAAGACTGTAACCTTAAAAGGAGAAATAGGAGTTGGATTACTGGACTTTTTTTTTTGGTACGTGGGCCTCTCACTGTTGTGGCCTCTCCCGTTGCAGAGCACAGGCTCCGGATGCACAGGCTCAGCGGCCATGGCTCACGGGCCCAGCCACTCCGCGGCATGTGGGATCTTCCCGGACTGGGACACGAACCCATGTCCCCTGTATCGGCAGGCGGACTCTCAACCACTACGCCACCAGGGAAGCCCAGGAGGACTTTCTGAACAAGAAACAGAATTGGAGAGATAGTACTGCTAGTAATGCTTCTCATTTTGAAGCACATCATTATTTTTGAAGTGGTCATGAATTTCTAAATTATATATTAAAGTGAAAGACACATACCTCTATGCCGGATCCACATGTTCAGCACATCAATATTAGTGTAGATGATAAAAGATAATGTATTCGGTTGCTAAAAATGTCCTTCTTGAGTTCCCATCTTCATCTCATTTGAAGGACACAACAGGTAGAAGATTCCTAAGAAATCCACACTGCCAGGTCCTTGCATGCATGTGCCCATAAATGGATCTTACTAAGTGACACAATGTTATTGAAAGGGGAAACTTGAGATAATAATGAATTTTTTATTTACTGCACATTAGAAAGGGAAACCCACAGAAGCTGTACTTTTTGGTGCAATGTGGCTGTAGCCTTGCAGTTGAAAAGCCATTATACAGAGGCTGATGACCAAAGCTACAGATTAGGGCTGGAAAAAAAAATCCCTCCAGGATGCAACTGTGAAAATCCAGTTTCTCGTTACTAGTTTATGATCCTCTGTGAAGTTTAAATTGGGTTGAGGAAGGTGGCCAAATCCTTCTGTTATCAAAATGAAGCGTATTGTCAAAAGAAAAAGGTACCAACTGATCTATAGTGGTTGTTCTATTGCAGATTTTATCTTCTTGATGGTGGGGCGTAATTTATTTCCTCTCACTGGAAGGGGAAAAAATATTTGAAGGATTCTGAGTTAAAGACATCAAAAAATTCCATTGAGAAAAGTACAGAATTAGAAAGCAGGTGATTCTTTAGCACAACAAGATTGTTTCAATGAAAGCATTAACATGAGGTAAATTTTATGTTAATCTATAAAGCATTTTACCTTAATGATCTGACTTGCATGTGTGTAACATATGTGCTGGTTTTGTGTGGTTTAGTATTATAAGGAAAGTATCACAGGATAAAATTAACTAATCTAGGGGACTCTAAGAAAGGCTTCCATTAGAACCAAATTGGGAAATGATTCTCAACTCTTTTTTCTGCACACACATCACAGAGTACTGTGTCACATTATTCTTGCCGTACTTGGGCTAAGCGTTCAAGTTATTATGATGTCACGTGTAGCCTGAGAAGTCCCAGGGACCATATTTAGGAGATGCACCCTTCAGCTGAAGATGTTCCCCAGTGAACAAATATACAGATGCACAAGCCATCATAAATCATTTCCCCCTTGGCATTGTAATGCTAAGTACAAATAAACACTGAATAGAAAACTCACAAGGATATATTTCAAGAATGTTATGGAGATGAAGCCTGATAGCAAATTCAAATATAGCCATCTATGAAAAGAACCATTACTTACATTTGGTTTAAAAGCCAGCATCATATTGCTACCCTTGAACTTCAGCAAAAATGAGAGTGTAGCATTGAGAAGATAAAAATCCACAAACTGATCAGTAACACCCTTCATGATCTAGCACAAAATCTACCTTTCCACTTCAAGGCTGCCACTTTCTGTCTTAAAGCACCACTCAACTGTGGGAGTGCCTCCCACCTTTATAATCACATAGGTTTGTATATTCAGGGACATTATTTTCGGATGGATGAGTCAGGGCAACTCCTCCTAATTCCCACGAAGCGGTCATTTAGGCTCAAGCCAGGGTTGTTCTGACCTTATCCTCTGTAGTAGCAAAAATTAAACTCCCACACTGGCTGTCTTAGATTGGATTCCGTGAGCAACAGACTCTGAGGTGGAAATTTGCACCTGGGAGTTCAATGGGGTGTGTTCTTAGGATGCAGACAGGGCGAAGTGAGCAAGTGGGACTGAACAGAGGGGAGAGGTGAACCGCAGTGAAATCTCACAGAGACATCACCTAATCCCCCAGGGAGCTCTGGAGCTGTCAGAGCCCTTCAAAATTGCTCACTTTGAGGGAAGGAGGCTGAAATTTTTTATTGCTGCATTGACCAGCCATTGGATATGGACCCCTCCCTGACCTGGATGAGACAGCTTTCTTCAGCTGAGAGAAATTTCCCAAAAGCGATTGAGTAAAGAGCCATCAACAACCAACACTCCCAGTCGCTGGGAGAATGAGCGCTCAGTCCCCCGTGGGGACCTGAGTGATGGGCCACGACTTGGACTCCACCAGCCTCACGTCCCCAGCATTCTCATTGTCTCCTCTATCCGTTCATGCAGCATATTTCATAGGTACTCAATCTACCAGATACATGATATCTTGACAATGTAAAGGTGAACGGAAGATGATCCTGTGGTCTAAGGGAAGAAAAAAACATACAAGAAAAAAAAATCATGGCAAGCACCATAATAACAGTAGTTGCAACATGCTTTGGGAATACAAAAGAGGGAGTTTTACTTCATGGAGAGATTCAGTCGCTCTTTCACGGGGGGATGGAAAGCTTGAGTGCGGTGCTTGTATATTCCAACTTCCCAGCTTCCCACTTGGCCTGGAATGCCCTCACCACTCTTTTATATATAATCATTGCGGTGGCTTGTTTCAGAGCACAGGCTCTAGGCATGCAGGCTTCAGTAGTTGTGGCATGCAGACTCAGTAGTTGGGGCTCGCGGGCTTAGTTACTCTGCGGCATGTGGGATCTTCGCGGACCAGGGCTCGAACCCAAGTCCCCTGCATTGGCAGGCAGATTCTTAACCACTGCGCCACCAGGGAAGTCCGCCCTCACCACTCTTTTCACCTATTTAAATCCTCTTTTTATGGCCCTGACCCAGTTCTAACTCTACCACAAGGCCTTCCCTCATCAACCTTCCCTACGATCTCAGAGACCTCTGCTCGGCACTAACCAGTGGGCTGCTGATGCTACAGGTCACTTATGATCTCAAGGAGGTGTAATGTCACCTACCTAAACGGTAAATACCAGTAGGACAGAGGACAACACAGTTCTGACAGTTGCTTCATAGATTATCATCACAGAATATAGAGCCCAAAGATACTTTAGAGATAATTGACCAAGCAACCCAAATGAAAACAAACAAACAAACAAGAAAGGAGATTGTGACTTTGTCAAGGTCTCCCACATGGCATAACAAAGATGTAAGATTAGAACCAAGCGCATGGACTCCCATCCCCTCCTTACACTGTCTCCTCCAAAGCATGAAACAGTTCATGAGTCTTAGCGAATTTAAGGTAGTTCTGAAATACACATAAGGAAGTAGATTTTTCCCAAAAATAATCTGCAGACTTTATCAAGCTTAGTGATCTTACTTATAATTCCTATTCATTTTTCAGTTTTACTAGACATATATTTAGGTAGAGATCATAAGGGCCTTTTTTTTACAGATTCAACAGGGTGTTGAGCAAGTCCATCGTGCAGCATGTACATCCAGTTGAGCTACTGTGGAGAAACTGGGAATACTGTTGTCTCTCTAATCTCTACAGTCTGCCTACAAAAGGTGCCCGGATGCTATCATGATATAAAATCCACTAGATTAAGTGATCCACTAGTTTGATTAGTTATAATAATGTGTGTGTGTGATGATCTTTACACATACCTCTATTTGAACCTGTTAAACAAACTGATTGAAACAATGGTCGACAAAGCTGCCAATCAGAATTACCCAGGAATGTTTTAAAAGACTGTTGAGTCTCTGGGTCTTGCTCTCTGGAGATTTCACAACTGGGTATGAAATGAGGTCCAGAGAGCTCTGTGTGAAAAGCTCCCAGGTAACCCTCATGTGCAGCCAGGTGTGGAAGTCATGTTGTTGTGACGTGTGAGGTGACGGAGCTCCGTCACTCCGTGGTACTCCTACAGAGGGTAAAGCCATCATACCCGCTGGCTTATGGCCCCTGACTGCTGGTCAGTCTCAGGCAGCCCCATCAGTCACAGAAAGGTAGGGATTGAGGGAATAAAGGGCACAGCAGCAGTCACGCCTCAAAAAACAACGAAGAACGAATCTTTTACAGGCATATCAGTAACACTGAGGGTGAGTTATGGCAAATGCTTCACCTTACATCAAAATGCGTGCTCCTGGTTCAGACCTCCACCCCCTGGATTATCACTTCAGTGACCTATGTTACTCTAGCCTCATTTCCTAACTTAAGGGAACAGTGCATCATCGAAAAGACCGCGAAAGTTGAGGCCATAAGGTATGAACAAAATAGGTATTACAGGGCTTCCCCGGTGGCGCAGTGGTTGAGAGTCCGCCTGCCGATGCAGGGGACACGGGTTCGTGCCCCGGTCCAGGAGGATCCCACATGCTGCGGAGCGGCTGGGCCCGTGAGCCATGGCCGCTGAGCCTGCGCGTCCGGAGCCTGTGCTCCGCAATGGCAGAGGCCACAACAGTGAGAGGCCCGCGTACAGCAAAAAAAAAAAAATATATATATATATATGTGTGTGTGTGTGTGTGTGTTACAATAAGAGTTTATTCATCTAACAAGTATGCGTGTAAATGTGCGTGTGGGTATAAATGTAAAAATCTTGTCTAAGGAATAAAAAGAACAAACTTGTATTCATTTAAACTCTCTTGAGTAGGCAACTCAGTATTGAGTATTTATTACAATAGCAGCAAAGCCATACTCAACATTGTGAGCAGCCTCTCCACTGACCTATATATTCTATTTAACTCAGAATTATGAAGTCCTCTAAGGCAGTACATATTAAAATTTCCTTAGAGCAAGGGTCCTTTTTCTCTTTGTTAAATAAAACTTCCCACGTAGAAGAATTCTATCCGCTCCATAGTAATAAGGTCGCTTTTAAACGTATGAACCCAGAGAAATTGAGTTGCATCCCCTAAGCACTAAATAATTGCCAAATAACAGGAACTGATTGCTCCAAGACAAAAACCTGATCTCATTAGCACCTGCTGTTTTGGGACAGAGAAGACAATTATATGTGAAGGGTACCATGCTTTGGAAATGCAAATTAATTATACATTATTTATTGGAAATACAATGCTCTCCTAGTACCGTGGCTAGGAAAACAGAGGAAGTAAGTGAGAACTTGACTAGCTGAGACTTGCTGAATTGTAAGGAACTATAGTCATGTGCTTCAAATCTGAGTTCCTTGGCTGGGTTGGCTACAACTCTATCCCTAGTCTCAGTTTTCCCCCTTTATCTTTGATGGATCATCAAAGTCTAAGTGTGGAAGGGAAACAACTGTCATTTGGTAGGTTTTAGCCAAGCTAAGCTGATCTGGATGGTTTAACTTTCCTTTTACAGCAAAAATTACAGGGAAATAATAGATAAATAAATAGCAATAAATAGTATGTAAACAATTTCCCAACCCAAACCAGTGACAATAAAGAAGTCACAGCATGGCACGTGCTGGTTTCCTACAAATTAAGGTCCTTCGCATCAGGGTAGCAGAGTCATACCCCTGCTAGAGTCTATATCCATTGTTTTTCTACTAGTTGCTGGGGTTAGTAACAAAAGGCTAAGAAGAAATAGGATCTCCTCACACACCAGGCAAAGAGAGCGGGGACTTTCAGTTTTCACAAGGCTGCTGATTTGCTTTCTCTGCCGTGCACATGTCTAGTGTGCCAGGAAAAAGAAAAGAACAAAGATGGAGCAAGAGTTGTGCCACTGGCCTCAATTTGCTCTCATGTGGTTTTTTAAGTATCCATCAAGTTGTCCAAATATGTGGTTACCAAATACTAGAATGTGAGAATATATATAGTCACTTAAAATCTTTATGTAATTTGTTAGTTCACCTAAATAGGCTGCATGACACATTGGAAAGAGGCAGAAGACCCGGGTGTCTCTCTGCCATCTGTTCAAGTCCATAATACCCTCAAGGCTCAGCTCTTCACCAATCACATGAGTCCGGTGGGCCATAGAGAGGCCTGCAAACCTTTTAAAAATTTATATTATGTAAGTTTTAAAACAAAAGAGTTGAATGTACATGCATCTATCCTCCTGCTTCAACCATTAGCGACACAGTCTCCAGACTTTTTGATCACATACCCTTGCCATTAAGTTAAGGAGAATTTACACACAACTTACATGTATATAAACATGTATTACTGTACCAATACATTATGCCCATTTTTAAACATACCTCACATATATGTACTTTTTTTTTTTTAATTAATTAATTTATTTATTTTTGGCTGTGTTGGGTCTTCGTTTCCGTGCGAGGGCTTTCTCTAGTTGTGGATATAAACATGTATTACTGTACCAATACATTATGCCCATTTTTAAACATACCTCACATGTATGTACTTTTTTTTTTTTTAATTAATTAATTTATTTATTTTTGGCTGTGTTGGGTCTTCGTTTCCGTGCGAGGGCTTTCTCTAGTTGTGGCGAGCGGGGGCCACTCTTCATCGCGGTGCGCGGGTCTCTCCCTATCGCGGCCTCTCTTGTTGCAGAGCACAGGCTCCAGACGCACAGGCTCAGTAGTTGTGGCTCACGGGCCTAGTCGCTCCGCGGCATGTGGGATCCTCCCAGACCAGGGCTCGAACCCGTGTCCCCTGCATTGGCAGGCATACTCTCAACCACTGTGCCACCAGGGAAGCCCCGTGTATGTACTTTTAATGCATGAGTTAAAATATAATGAAGTTCTATACATGAACGTCCATAGCAATTTTGTGAGAGCTAAAAGCTAGAAACAACCTAAATGTCCTTCAACAGGTGAATAGATAAGCCAGCTAGTGTATTGATACAATGCAGTGCTACTCAGTAGTAAAAAGGAACAAACAGCCTATACGTGCAACAACTTAGATGATCCTCAGATACATTGTGAGAAGTCAGTTTCAAAAGGTATCACTCTGTTATTCCATTTATTTGACGTTCTCAAAAAGAGGAAACTATTGTCATAGAAAATTAATCAGTGTTTGCCAGGAGTGAGGTAAGGGTGTAATTATAAAGGGATAGCATAAGAGAGTGTTTTAAGATGATAAAACTGTTCTGTATCTTGATTGCAGTGGTGGCTATACAAATCTATTCATGTATTAAACTTCATATAACTGTATATCAAAAGCAAAATACACTATATTGTATGATAATATACCTAAAAATGTAATCAAAATATATAATGAAGTTCTAATATGTTCTCTTTGAGCCCCAGTGGTTCACCATCCACCTTTTACCTCTAAATTCCCTTTTAGTGATCACAGTCTGAAATATTCAAGTCACTATGACAGACTGAAAATAGTCAAAACTTCTTTGACACTTTCCCACCAAGAGGTGGGGTCTTTGTCCCCTCCCCTTAAATCTGAGAGAGCCCTTTCACTGCTATGACAAATAGAATACAGAGGAAATGGTCTTGTGTCAACTTTTGGGGCCAGATCTTAAGAAACTGGAAGCTTCCACTCACTTTTTTTTGGAACACTCACTCTTGGAACCCACACACCATCCTTTGGGGAAGCCCAAGCAGCTCCATGGAGAATCCCACGTGGAAGGAAATCAAGGCTTCTGACTGACATCCAGCAACCACTTGCCAGCCATGTGAGTGAGCCATGCTGGAAGTGGATATCCAGCTGTAAGCAAACCACTTCAGGTGATACCACAGGGACAGAGACAAGACATTGCCACCCTTCTGCCACCAAATTGCAGATGGCTGAGCAAAATTAATTACTGTGGTTGCTTTAAGCTGTTAAGTGTCGGAGAGATTCGTTATATCGTAATAGATGACTGAGAGAGTTCCTCAGGAAAACACAGGCCTCACAGTCACGAGTCATTGACTTATTGCAGAGTTTATTAATGTGCCAACCTCGAGAACCTGCGTCAGAATGGTCTGAAGTTTTGTGAAAAAGCAAGTCCCCACCCCTTGCCAAACCTACTGAAAAAGAATCTCTTGAAGTGGGAATCCAGAAACCCACGTCTTTAACAAGCCACCCATGTGATTCTAGTGCATCCTAATGTTGGACTCCCAGCAATTCAGACACACTGAAAAAATTAATTGGGAATAGCTGGACTGGGGGGTGATGTCCCGTGTCACTACCAGAAAAGATAAAGAAGTTCAATGAGAAAGAAAATTGCTACAAGCAAGCCAGGCAGAGAGGTTCCTGAAGTAAGCTTGTTCGAAAGACAAAAGAGCACAGTAGAGCATAGATTCTAAATGGACGTGAAAATAACAGGAAATAAGACCAGGTGTATTGCAGGGAATGGGTAGGAACAGTGACGTTTATTAAATGGCCACATCATATTGATAGGGTATTTAAGCCCTATGATTTCATGGGTTTTGACAAATTAATAGTAATGATAATAAAGAAGAAGAAGAGGAAGAAAGATGGGGGGGAGAAGGTGAGGGAGAGGAAGAAAAAGGAGGAGGAGAGGAGAAAGAGGAAGAATGACAATATAGAGGAAAAGTAACAAAGCTAATTTGTTCTTCACAGTTTAGTGATTTCATATATATACATATATATTTAAAAGAAAACCCAGTTAAAAACTATAATCACCTATCTTATAAATACTCATTTTTTGTTCATTAAAGCTATTCCTGCGTAAAGTAGACTCTTGGAAGACGTGCTTCCCATCTTCCATCACAAAATGAAAGATAGAGACTTTTTTTTTAATTTGCCACATCTGCTTCAAATTGACTTTGAAATGAAGTGGGAAATGAATAAATTTAAGAAACCATCATTGTGTTCCAATTACTAAAAGCAAAAACATCGATCAAAGGAGGAGCCAGAATTCTATTATTAGACATAGATTTGAACTTCAAGGAGCTCAGAGTGGGTGCCAGAAGATAGAAATGGAAAGGATCTATGATTAATGACCGAACATAGCAAATTTCTAGATATACATTCACAAGCCAATATCTTTCCTGTCTTTCTTGTTTTTACTTTTGGATTTGGGGCCATAGCTATAAGTCACCTGACACAACATTTTTTAATATTCTTCGATTGGTCTTTTGGTGACGACTTACCAGGAATCTGAGATTCATATTTGATTATCACTTATTTTGCCCACTAAGAAATAAACACATCCAGTTTTTTCCTCTGTATTCAACAAACTGAAGTGTATGTACTAGAATTGATCCTGAGTTTTAATATTAAACTCAAGGGTGGATGTAAACAGTAAATAGCATTAACTAAAGGGTTGAAAATCAAACAGTAAATGTGAACACACTCAATATACATTCCGGAACATAACAAGGGCTTGATTAATATAATTTTCCATAAATCCTTCTGAAGGTAAATTAGTTCCTTTCCTTCTTAAAGTCTCCATTATCAATTTTTTTCTGAATTTTTTAATGTATGTTCACCATCATGGCTGGATACAACCATAAAAATACTGATATATCCAACTATAAAAGTAGTTGTATTACTGAAAATACTGTGCTAGAAAATAAAACATAAAATTCCCATTCAACCCCTATGTCTAAAATAAATGTTTTAATATAATATATTCTTTTGTTATAGACTTCTAATATAATGTATAGACATCTGTAACAGTAAGATATAAGGAAGACTTAGCAAATTTATTAACTACAGTCCTGTCTTTCATCCACAAGTTTCAATACTGCATTGCATAATGTGAGTTTGGCCTTCTCTGACTATCCTTGAGATTCCCTTTTAGGTGGCAGGAGGGCGAATTGGAGGAAGGTAGTCAAAAGTTATAAGCTCCCAGTTTAAGATAAGTAAGTACTGGGTATGTAATATACAACATGATGGCTATAGTTAATACTACCGTATGATATATAGGAACACTGTTAAGACAATAGATCCTAAGAGGTCTCATCACAAAGAGAAAAATTTCTTCCATTTCTTTATTTTTTTAAACATATTTATTGGGGTATAATTGCTTTACAATGGTGTGTTAGTTTCTGCTTTATAACAAAGTGAATCAGTTATACATATACATATGTTCCCATATCTCTTCCCTCTTGCGTCTCCCTCCCTCCCACCCTCCCTATCCAAGGAAAGAAAGGAGGGAGGGAATGAGGAAGGAAGGAAGGAGGGAAGGAAGGAAAAAAGACAGAAAAGATACAGTAAAATAAAATGAAGTATAATAAAGTTAGTGAATTAAAAAATAATTATTTAGGAAAAAAAAGGGACGGATAGAACCTTAGGACAAATGGTGGAAGCAAAGCTATACAGACAAAATCTTACACAGAAGATTGAGCTCTCCTCCGCGGCTCTGAAGCTCCCCCCTCCGCCTCCCGCAGTCTCCGCCCACAAAGGGGCTTCCTAGTGTGTGGAAACCTTTCCTCCTTCACAGCTCCCTCCCACTGGTGCAGGTGCCGTCCCTATTCTTTTGTCTCTGTTTTTTCTTTTGCCCTACCCAGGTACGTGGGGAGTTTCTTGCCTTTTGGGAGGTCTGAGGTCTTCTGCCAGCCTTCAGTAGGTGTTCTGTAGGAGTTGTTCCACGTGTAGATGGATTTCTGGTGTATCTGTGGGGAGGAAGGTGATCTCCACGTCTTACTTTTCTGCCATCTTCCCAGCACCCCCCCCATTTCTTTTTATTGTATCTATATGAGTTGATGGTTGTTAACTAAACCTATTGTAGTAATCATTTCACAACATATGTAACTCAAACCATTACACTGTATACCTTAAACTTACGCAGTGATGTATTACAATTATTTCCAGTAAAAACTGGAGAATTTTTTCTTTAAAAAAAAAAAAGATTATCTTTTATTAAAATCAGAAGGCAAAGTAGCAGCTGCTGTTGTCAAGCACCTAGAACTGACAGATTTTTTTACATCAAAGAGAGCAAACAACAAAGTCACCTGCATGGATCAGGGGTCGGCATTGGACAGACCCGGCCCACGGATAGATGGAGTTTGGGCGGGGCCTCTCCCTGTGTCTACCTCGTAGCTTTGGCTCTGATGGCTTCCAGCTCTCTGTGGTGAGGTCCATGGTAAAGAGATGACTCAAATGAAGCAATGTCCAGAGATACTTAAGAAACTGGACCCTGTAACCTGCCTAGGAACTTAATCAGTGTTTAGTCAATTCAAGGAGTTAAGGCACTAATATCTGTTTTTGTTTTGTTTTGTTTTGGTACGCGGGCCTCTCACTGTTGTGGCCTCTCCCGTTGCGGAGCACAGGCTCTGGACACACAGGCCCAGCGGCCGTGGCTCACGGGCCCAGCTGCTCCGCGGCATGTGGGATCCTCCCGGACCTTGGCACGAACCCGCGTCCCCTGCATCGGCAGGCGGACTCTCAACCAATGCGCCACCAGGGAAGCCCCTAAGGCACTAATATTTGTATGAAGAGTTGAGCAGAGAGTGAAAGCTATAAACCTTTTAGTAAACAAAAAACGAGTTTGCCTGGAAAGTTGAAATGCAACAGGTACATTTATCACTAAAAGGAGTAAACGCAATTTCTGTCAAATTCACTCACAGAAAAGTTTAGACTCACAGTCCTGCCTCCGTTTGACATTCATGCAAGATTCCACTATCTGTTTTCTAAGAAAATATTAGCAAGGAGTAACCAGCTTCCCCACTGTTAGGACCTTGTAAATGACACTGGGTATAATGAACTAGCATTTATTTTTAATGAATGATATCTTCTTTCTGTCTTCACAAATTTGCAGTTTATTTAAGATGTTTGAAGTTGATTGATTCTGTGCATCTTCATGAGATACAGAACATAACACCGTCTCCATTTAAGATTAAAACATTACTTCATGATATGTTTGAATCGGCAATTCGTGATTTAATAATGATAACAGTTGCTGAAGTGAGGTGTGGATGTTCATAATATAGATGCATGGGAAAGACCCCCTCAATCGGTATCAGGCAATTTAAAGAATTGCTTCCCCCTGCCTGAAAATTCCAGTAAGATTTTAGAGTTATCTCAAAGTGATTTTTAATTGTTCGGTGGAAAATTTTTATCTGAATATGGAAACAATGTGTACAGCGTTTTACTGTGGTATGCAAACATCGTGGCGTTTTGGTGACCAGAGAACGGTATTTCTGTTTCAAGTTTGTAGTTCAGGATTTTGTATTTTCCATCTGTCTGTCTACTGATTTGTAACAGAACAACTTTTGGAGTAGCTAGATTCGACAAAATGTACTATCAAATAATATTCACACAATTTTTTAAAATTCAATATGCTTCATGGTTAATGAGAAACAAAAGACACTGAGCTAATTCACTTTGTCTCTTGTGCCAAAAACAACTTGAAATTACAAGAGCAGTTTACCTTAAACATGATCCAATATGCCCCCCTCACCAGAGGGAATCCTGTTGTAGGGAACTGCAGGATGCTTGGGGGGTTGATGTCAAGAGAGACCTCGAACTTAAATTTTTAAAATTGGTTTGGCTGCATAGTCTGTGTTTATTAAATGTCTACTCGGTGCAAAGTACAGCCTAAGAGCTAATGAGAGACAAAAGTAAGGAAAAGCCCTCTTGATTCTTAGAAACTTGCTAGGAAAATAAAAAGTATGTGGAGGAAGTAGTTAAATCCTAGGATTTAGAAATGTGTAATGATATCAAAATGGGTGTGAAGGCAACGTTCAGAGTGCTTCTCTAAACACTAAGGAAGACAGATGGGACTTTAAGAAAGAGACTGTGGATTTAGTGGAAACTTAATAAGAATGGAAAATGGAAACAAATAGAATTATGTAGCTAGGTTAACTCTCAAGTTATTCCATAATTGTCTTATTAGACGTGTAAATGTTATTCTGCCCCCAAGTATGGTCTACATAAGTTTTAACCAGAGAAAACCAATCCTTTAGATATAGCAGATGGGGGTACTGGTTGGTGGAGTAGTGATTGACTCTCTCTCTATATATGAAAGATTTTGCATTTATGAGATATGATTGCAAATTCTTTTCCCATTTAGATTATTACCGAATACTGAACAGCGTTCCCTGTGCTATACAGTAGGTCCTTGTTGGCTATCTCTTTTAAATATAGCAGTGTGTACATGTCAATCCCAAACTCCCAAAAGAATAGATACATGTATATGTATAACTGAATCACTTTGCTGTACACCTGAAACTAACACACCATTGTTAATCAACTATGCTCCTATATAAAAAAAATTTTTTTTAACTTTCTCATAAAAAGACATAATTATTAGGCATAAGAGATAGAAAAACCATCACATATTGAATTTGCACAAAATATTTGTACATATCCAAGGGAATAAACTTTGCATTTGAGACACCAATTTCCAGTCATTTGAGTAAAATATAACTATACATTGTCCTTCAGCTTGAAACAGACAATATTTGTATTCCTGAGGATAGGTTGTACTCCTCTAAGAAAGAAATGAGTGACAAGAAAATGAGCGACTTGTCATTAACTTCCTTAACTTCGGATAACGGGGGAATTTCAGTATGCATGGCGGGCTTCCCCTTGCTCCTACATACAAGGGTTATAGGGACCCGGCTCCACACCTGAGCACTGTAGAAAGCAGATGTTTCTGACGTAATTTCATCCCCTTCCAAAATATATCCACTCCCATCTCTCTATCAGGCAGAATCTGACAGTAAGGCCCTTTCTATGTCATGTTGCTTTTGACTTTACATCTTTCCTCCTTCTAAAGGCTTAATAACAAGAATTCTTCATCTATCATTGACTTTAACTCCCTTATTTTGCACTCTCAGTTGTCTTTTTTTTAACCAATCTAAAATATGCCAAGCCTGACAGACTATTCTAGCTAAAGATCTTAGAGATTTTTTTGCCTATATTTTAAAAAATAGACTTTACACCACCAGAGTGATATATATGAGCCTGTCGCCCTATCAGATGGATTTGGCCTTCCTAAAAAGTCTCTTACAAATTAGTAGAAAAAACAAAAGACATTCATATCTGAAATGGTGATGTTTCAGGCTTTTAAAATGATAAATAAAAAGAAATAAGTCTTTTTTAGAGACCTTCCTTTGATGACTTGGAATGGTGCAGATAAATGAAATCCGAAGTGGGTTCCAAGCTGTAGAAAATCAAAGATTTATAAAAGGTCTTCACTGCACCCAGAAACCACATACAAGTTACAGTATTTTCTCCCTAGATTATAAACTAGATAGAGGATAGGATGGATTTTATTTTCAGGCTTATATATTTACATCCACACACACAGCCCCCACACAGCACTGCTCTTAGTAGTCATTCAATAAGTATTTTTGAATGAATGATGGCTTTTGTGAATGTTAGCCAAGCTTACTGTTATCACTAGGGAGAAAAATGTTTCCCACATCCATCTTCCCTGACCTACATCATTCTTCAGTTGTTAGTTCCACACAAAAAAATAGAGCTCTCAAAGGGATGTTGACTGACTTAGTGACCTGGTTATATACTTAGAGTTTATCATGCAGATACCACTGTTTAACATAATCTACTCAGTTTCACCACAGACGTCAACGGGGCTTTCTAAGAAATTAATTTTTCATTGTAAAACATGGTTTGAGCTTTTCTCTAGGGCTTGCTCTATTTAAATCTAGAGAATCAGAAAAGAAGCAATAGAAGAGAAAGTGAGATTTTCTTTCCTCTGCTTTCCTGTCCTTTTACCCTGCTCTCTACATTCTTTAGTGTTTAAAAAAATGTTTCTATGAAGAGTCCTCCAGAGGACCAGACTGCCTGAGAGTCAGACTGATGGTAACTTTGCTATCCCAATGCTGAATGACCTTCCAGGATGAAAGAAGTTCCGCAAATAAATTTCATAATTCTGAGCAAGGCAAATACTACAGGGTGATTTCTCCAATCATTTAAACAGTATTTATTACATACCTTTTCAGTCCTAGTTTCTGTGTTTAAAAAGCTGGTGACTCAACGCACATAAAGGAAAAATACAACTATGACAAAGGAAAGCAAGAAAAAAGTCAGTATTGAATATGTGACTTAGTGAGGCTGTCTGAGAAAGAAGAATCACCTGAACAGCATCTCAGCCTCATGGACCTCAGGGCCTGCAGTGCATATGCTTGCATGTCCCCCAGGGACTTTCAAACTGAAGAGGCAAGTTAGAGGGTTCTCACATCTACTGCAGCCAGGTATTTCAGAAGGTGGCATCACGGCCCCCTAAAGATGTGCATGTCCTAATCCCAGAACCTGTTAAAATGTTACCTTACATGGCACAAGGGACTTTGCAGATGTAAATACGATTAAGGAGATGAGATGAGTAGATCGTCCTAGATTATACAAATGAACTCAATATAATCACAAAGGTCTTTAGTTGATTTACAATGCTGTGTTAGTTTCAGGTGTATGGCAAAGTGAATCAGTTATACATATACCTATATCCACTCTTCTTTAGATTCTTTTCCCATATAGGCCATTACAGGGTACTGAGTAGAGTTCCCTGTGCTATACAGTAGGTCCTTATTAGTTATCTATTTTATATATAGTAGTGTGTATATGTCAATCCCAATCTCCCAATTTATCCTTTACCCCCTTACCCCCTGACAACAGTAAGTTTTTCTACATTTGTAACTCTATTTCTGTTTTGTAGATAAGTTCATTTGTACCTTTTTTAGATTCCACATGTAAGTGATATCATATGACATTTGCCTTTCTCTGTCTGACTTACTTCACTCAGTATGGCAATCTCTAGGCCCACCTATGTCGCTGCAAATGGCATTATTTCATTCTTTTTATGGCTGAGTAATATTCCCTTGTATATATGTACCACATCTTCTTTATCCATTCCTCTGTCAGTGGACACTTAGGTTGCTTCCATGTCATGGCTATTGTAAATAGTGCTTCGGTGAACATTGTGGTGCATGTATCTTTTTGAATTATGTTTTTCTCTGGGGATATGCCCAGGAGTGGGATTGCTGGGTCGTATGGTAGTTCTATTTTTAGTTTTTTAAGGACCCTCCATACTGTTCTCCATTTACATTCCCACCAACAGTGTAAGAGTGTCTTTAAAAGTGGAAGAGGGGGGGCTTCCCTGGTGGCGCAGTGGTTGAGAGTCTGCCTGCCCATGCAGGGGACACGGGGTCATGCCCCGGTCCGGGAAGATCCCACATGCCGCGGAGCGGCTGGACCCGTGAGCCTGCACGTCTGGAGCCCATGCTCCGCAACGGGAGAGGCCACAGCAGTGAGAGGCCCACGTACGGAAAAAAAAAAAAAAAAAAAAAAAGTGCAAGAGGGGAGCAGACAAGTGAGGCAGAGAGATGAGAAGTGAAAATTCAACATGCCGTTGCTGCTCTGAAGATGGAAGGGGGCCCAGCCAAGGAATACATGCAGGGTCTAGAAGCTGGGAAAGGCAGGGAGACGGACTCTCCTCCAGAGCCTTCAGGAAGGACCGAAGCCCTGTCAACACCCTGGTGTTAGCCCGGGTAACTCATCGTGGACTTCCGACTTCCCGAACTGTAAGAAGACAAATTTGTGTTGCTGTAAGTGACTAAGTGATCATTTGCTACAGCAGCAATAGGAAACTAACAGAGTGTTTTTTCAGGATTTCTCCTACCCTGTGTCTCCTGAATTAAGCAGCAGCTGTAGGAGGGAGCCCTCAGCCCCGCGGCCTCACTCCCGTGTTTACTGTTGTGCATGACCTTTCCTCTTTGCCCAAATGAAATGCCACACGAGAAGTGAGAAAGCTTGAAGACGATCTCATTAGTCGTTTGGGGTCCCAAACTTTATGGGAAAGGCCCTAAAACCTGTAACCAACGAGTGCTTTGAGGCACTTTGCAATTTCACAATAAAAGGCTATTTGTATGCTAAATTAATCGTGCAGTAAAGGCAAGGCCAGGGCAAAAGCTGAAATATATCAGCTTAAGTGTCTCAAACGTGCAGATCTCTGGCCTCGCTGATCTGACAGGGCATCCTTGGCCTGAGAGATTTTTTTTTGCAGCTCAATTTATTCACATTTCTGCCTTGAGCTTTTAAAAGACATGATTCTATTATTTACGGAAGGCATAATGGAGGAGCTCTCCAGGGTTATTGCACATAAACCTGGAGAGAAAGTGAGTGTATCCACAGAATAAAATAACTTCTTCAAAATGGTCTGTTCTCATGTCCAAGAAGGAAGATTTATTTCTGGGGACGGTAGGGATTTCAGATTCCTTTCAGAAGACTGCAGATTAACTGCGTGCATTCCAGAGACTTACTTGAGCTCTAGGTTAGTGCTGGCAACAAAATGGGAAATCAAGTACAAGGAAATGTTCATTTTTAAGCCAAGAATGAAGTAGAGGAACTTTTTGTGTCATAAGATTCTCACTGCATTGCCCTCCCCAGATACTATTTTGATTCCCTCTGACTTCAGAATTATCAGGTGTTCACAGCCAGGGTTTAACAAGGACACTCTCTTTTCTTGTTCTACATTAGTTTTCTCAGTACCAAATGCTCATGTGTTAGGATTGATGTGGTCTTCCTGAAGTTGACATAAAAGGAAGATTGAGGCAAAGACAAGAATGAGAAAGACTTACTGGTGAAAGGAGCTTGTTTCTTCTTGGCAACTGTCCGCATTTGGCTTCCCGTGGACTTTGTCACTGCCTGGTCTGCCAGGGGACAGAGGCACTGGGCCTGGGCAATCGATGAATCTCCATGAATTCCACTACCACCCCCCAACAAGGAACTCTGGCCAAAAAGGTCTTAGGGTGTTCCATGCCCTCCGTGCCATTATCTGCATGTCCCACATCCGAAAGGAAATTCGGATGAAATAATTCCTATTTTACCCACCAAGTACATTGTACACAACCGTAAATCATCAAAGGACAGCTCTCCAGACCTAGAACATATTTGGATACAATTAGAAATAAAAAAGGAATATTTTGCCATGTGCTGGGTTTTTTAGAGATAGTGTAAAGGCAGGTGTCCAAAGTCAGGGATGCCTTCAGAGTTTACATATTTTCAATTCTCTTTCCGCCATTGGTTACATGGTTTATAATTCTTATTTTTCTTATTCTAATAATAGATTCATTCACCTGCTGCTAAAGTGATAACCCTGCACCTAACAGAGCTGCCTTCTTGCCCTGTATTCATACCCCCTCCACCGCACCCGTCACTCCTCCCCCAAACAAGAAGTTCCATAAGAGAGACTCAGGGCTTCCTTAGCTTCCCCCTCTGCCCCACAGGACCTGAATCTAAGTCCTATTTAGGAGAAGTGCTGGACACAGGCAGAGTGAGTACAGAACCCCAAATGAGGGAAGAAACAGGATCAGGACAAGATTGAAAACTTCCTAAGTAAGTGATGTAGCATTTGTATTCATTATTTTTGCTTATCACGGTTATCCCAGAAGGTGTGAAATAAAATCAGAGAAAAGGAAGTTCTCAGCACACATTCACATAATAGGCCTCACAGATGTGTGTGCTGATCAAGAACACTCTTCCCGCAGGCAGGTCTGGAGTAAGAGGAAACCAGCATTACTTAAGCAAGAATTGGACAGTATGTTAAAAGAAAGAAAAAAAGACAGAATCACCCAGAGAAAAGACAGGTTTCTTTCACTACATACCCTGATCTCAGGTGGCCTTGGCCTGCAACGGCTTGAGGCAGGGTTTCAGTTTCCGACCAGTGATTGATGTTGGGTCGAGGCAGTGAGAGCACCGAATCCCAGCCACTAGACTGGTGGTCAGTGACAAGGCCCTGGTCCTACGGCTTTGCGTATGTTATTTTATTTTATCTTCGTTCTTTCTTTCTTTCTTTTTTTTTCTCCCTATTATTCTGAGCCGTGTGGATGAAAGGGTCTTGGTGCTCCAGCCAGGAGTCAGTGCTGTGCCTCTGAGGTGGGAGAGCCAACTTCAAAACACTGGTCCACAAGAGACCTCCCAGCTCCACGTAATATCAAGTGGTGAAAATCTCCCAGAGATCTCCATCTCACTCTCCAGCTTCACTCAAGGACCAGCAAGCTACAGTGCTGGACACCCCGTGCCAAACAACTAGCAAGACAGGAACACAACCCCATCCATTAGCAGAGAGGCTGCCTAAAATCATAATAAGGCCACAGACACCCCAAAACACACCACCAGACGTGAACCTGCCCACCAGGAAGACAAGATCCAGCCTCATCCACCAGAACACAGGCATTAGTCCCCTCCATCCGGAAGCCAACACAACCCACTGAACCAACCTTAGACACTGGGGACAGATACCAACAACAATGGGAACTATGAACCTGCAGCCTGCAAAAAGGAGACCCCAAACACAGTAAGTTAAGCAAAATGAGAAGACAGAAAAACACACAGCAGATGAAGGAGCAAGATAAAAACCCACCACACCTAACAAATGAAAAGTAAATAGGCAGTCTACCTGAAAAAGAATTCGGAATAATGATAGTAAAGATGATTCAAAATCTTAGAAATAGAACAGAGAAAATACAAGAAACGTTTAACAAGGACCTAGA
>NW_020173037.1:9014056-9032887 GCF_003031525.2 Neophocaena asiaeorientalis asiaeorientalis
GGGAGGGAGGGAGACTCAAGAGGGAAGAAATATGGGAACATGTATACGTATAACTGATTTACTTTGTTATAAAGCAGAAACTAACACACCATTGTAAAGCAATTATACTTCAATAAAGATGTTAAAAAAAATCCATACATGATCACACAGCTATCAAAGAAGAAGAAAGATCAAAACTGCTTAAGTGATATATAAAGGGTGAGGAGAGAAAGCCTGTGTGTTTTCAGTTCAGTAAATGATGAATGCCTAACAGAGAGGCATAAACTAAAAGAGCTTTGACAAATGAATTTTCTTAGAAATCAATGACTAGATAACCAGGCCAAGATTTATCAAAAGCGTAAGTAGTGTGACAGGTGGTTCAGCTTTTCTGTTTTTACAAATGAAGAGTTGATTTGATTCACGTATTTAAATTCAGATTTTAAAGAAGAGCACCATTCTTATGCTACTTTTTTCAGTACTGGATGGCATGATTTAATTACGTTAGTGTGCATAGTTTACTAAGTGATGCCAATGATGAAACGTGAAATGTACATAACAAAGCATCATTTTATTGTTGTTTATTTTCTAACTTAAGAGGAAGTTCAGTTCCCTTTTAAAGAGCAAGATTTTCTTATTTCAGTTAACTTTTCCTATACCCTTACTTCAACTAAAATATTACTTAACTGGGAGGAGTCTAGTTAAATTTAACCAAGTTCAAATAAATAAATATATACGTTTAAATTGCTTTAAAGATAATGAGTTTTTATGTTCCTATCCCTGCCCCCTTTCTTTATAAATAATAATACAGAATTTACTCAATCTTTCCCACCAGCCTCCAATACTAAACAAGCTATTTGTGGGTCTCACATTTACAGAGACCCACATTTACATTTTCGTTTACAGAGACACATTTGCAGTTAGATTCACGTTTACAGAGACAGTGCTGTGTCCCAGGTAGCAGTAGTAGATGTTGCTTCCAATGGTGCTGATTTCAGTAGCACAGAGGATGCAGCCCAGGAAATGGAAGGGAAGAGGAGAAGGAAATTTTTAATAGCTTTGCTCTCTTAGTGCTTTGTCTGAAAGAATTACTGTTACACTTGACATTTGT
Source organism: Neophocaena asiaeorientalis asiaeorientalis (assembly GCF_003031525.2). Classification (NCBI taxonomy): domain Eukaryota; kingdom Metazoa; phylum Chordata; class Mammalia; order Artiodactyla; family Phocoenidae; genus Neophocaena; species Neophocaena asiaeorientalis. Next base: position 9,015,144 of record NW_020173037.1, read on the forward strand.
TGCCATTCTGCTTCTTCATTTTGAGTGAACATCTGTGTGTTGAGGGGAATAGAGGGAAGACCTCAGAAACGTCAGAATTATTACGAACGGCAGACTCTCATCAGTCTGCTTAAATGCTGGCTGTAGAGTAGAAACCTGAAACAATAAGAAGCTTTTTAAATTTTGCAAAAAGCAAAACATGTGATAGGAGGGGACTTACCTGGTGATCCAGCGGTTAAGACTCCACCCTTCCATTGCAGGGGGCGTGGGTTCGTTCCCTGGTTTGGAAACTAAGTTCCCATGTGCCACGTGGTACAGCTAAAAAATAAAATTAAAATGGTATTTTAAAAATATGTGTGTTAGGAAAGCTGTGGCTTCTTTCCCAACAGCATAGGTGTATGGTAGGTGATGCCAGGAGGAGTGAGGAAGGTCTCTGGCACACTTAAATGTGATCTCACTTCTGCCCCTTCTTACTTGTGACCTCAGGCAGGGTACACAGTCCCTCTAGGCTTCACTCTTCCAACCTGTAAAATGAAATCATACCACCTGCTACCTCATGGGGGTGTTGAGAAGATTAAGAAGATAGTGTACACAAGGTGCCAGGCTCCATCATCGCCAAATTGCTTTTTCTTCCCTTGCTTCTACTTTATTTTAACATTGCAAATAATTTACACTAACAGCCAATCAAGAACTTGAACCAAGGCCCTTTGTAAGGACCTGGCTCAGCCCCTGCAGAGAGAATCTCTAATTCACTGTGATAGGCTCACTCCTACATCCTCCTGCTGAATAAGTTGCTGGTAAACCCTGGAGATGTTTGAAGAGGCACCGGGGATAGTCCATGGTGCTTGCCCACATTTACTTACCTGTTGACTTGAGGTCAGTGGTCTACAGTGCAAAACAGAAGAATTTCTCTGATGCCCAGTGGGCAAGGCCGAACCACTTGACCTTGGGTTGCAGCTAACTAGGAGCGGCTGTCCAAGATGACTTGTGTTCTTGCACACGACTCACAGCAACACTTAGACAACCTTCAATCCATACACCCAAGACGAGCACCTGATACTTCCACCCAGGTGGCTTTTCTTCTATAGAGACACTGGAGCTTTCCTGGAACTGAGTCATTAGCCTGGCCTCATTTCAGGATGGGCATTATGCCAAATGCCCACTCAAAGCCTAACATAGGCAGGGCAGATAGGGTTCATCTTGCATGAAAACTCATCTATTGGGAGTGACTTCCTAGACAGCCATGTGTCTAAGAATTCTGAGGCCTCTTCTGACTTCAGCATAAACATGTGCCTTGGTCAGTGGTGGCTTTGGCCGGGGGTCCTGGAGAAAGTTGTTTGGGCACATGGCCAAGTTGGAAGCCTCAGTCGCTGGGGATCCTCAAAGTGCTGCTTTAGTTCAACACGGACATAGACTCTTGTTCAACAGGTGGCCATATTCATACACCCAGCACGCTGTGTAATGATTGGGTAATTCCTTCAGTTGGGTGACATCACCATGAACCCAATATCCAAAGAATCTTAGTCTCTGGTCAGTACTACAAGAGATTCCAGACCCACCCATAATTTTAAATATCACTAAGGATATACATTCCTGGATACTACCTGGTCCTTCACAACCTTTTACTTCCAAGGATGCAGGGGCTTATCCAGTATCACTTGAAATCGTTGAAAGCCAAGGCTTGCAGCTGGTGCTTTCCCATCACTTCTAGCAGCCTCCTTCAGCCAGCACGCATACTGGAGTATGAAGAAAACAAAATGTACCAATGCTCACACAGAAATCCCAGGACTCTGAAATATATTCAGACTTTTTAAGCCAAAACCCTGCCTGAATTCTACCCCTCTGCCTGAGCTGTGGATCTTCTGCCAGGTACATGAATTCATGACCAGTCAAAAATGGCGTCTGTGGAGAATTTAAGGGAAGAAATCTACAGAAGGGACCCATGTGCCCAGCTACTGTCTCTCTTCCTTGTCAAGAGGAGACGCAAGGATGCACATCTGTGCAATGAGCACCAGGTATTAAATAAAATCATTATCCAAAATCAGTACCTTCCGATTGACTCTTGGCTTGCTGTATCAACACAGGTGAACCACAGTTCATAGCATACAGGGATTCCTGAGAACATATAACTAGTCATAATCATGAAAAAAGATGAAGACCCTAGTTTGAGCTTATTATGTCCGTTTTGAATATACAGTTGTCTCTCAGTGTCTGTGGGTTATTGGTTCCAGGGCCCTTCGTGGATGCTCAAGTCCCTTATATAAAATGGAGGAGAATTTTGCATATAACCTACACACATCCTCCTGTATACTTTAAATCATCCCTAGATTACATGTAATACAATGTAAGTGCTATGTAAAGAGTCAGTCGCCAGGGCTTCCCTGGTGGTGCGGTGATTGGGAGTCCGCCTGCCGATGCAGGGAACACAGGTTCGTGCCCCGGTCCAGGAAGATCCCACATGCCGCAGAGTGGCTGGGCCCATGAGCCATGGCCACTGAGCCTGCGCGTCCGGAGCCTGTGCTCCGTAACGGGAGAGGCCACAACAGTGAGAGGCCCGCGTACCACAAAAAGAATATTAAAAAATAAAGAGTTATGGGTCTTCCCTGGCGGTCCAGTGGTTAAGACTTTGCGCTTCCACTGCAGGGGGCGCGGGTTCGATCCCTGGTCAGGGAACTAAGACCCCACATGTCCCGCGGTGTGGCCAAAATATAAATAAAATAAAATATAATAAAATAAAGGAGTTAGGCCATGCATAGACCAATGTAACATTAAGTCAACATTAAACAACCCAGACGTGTGACTTGTTTGTCACTGTGGACAGCAACTCCTGGGAGGGTGCAAAGGAGGGAAAGCTGTGAAGCCCATGGGGAAGACTGTAACGGAACTGTCTCCATCTGAATATCAGTTCCGTGGAGTCTAACTGCATCATGTGGGAGAATGAGCTGTCTTTTATCAAATCCTCACCATCAATTCATGAAATGCTGGTGGCGCTTTCTGGTGGGAGCCAAAAGACCCATTAGCCATTAGCACAGACCAACAGAACCTCAATGACACACACAAGTCAGCCAAGAGCTGATTTATTTACTGGCCCTCTTCTGCCCTGTCACTGCCAGAGCCAGTACCTTCCCAAAGCACAGAAACAGAAAGACAATATCTTTTATTTTATTTCTTTTTACAGTAGGTCTTTGTTGGTTATCTATTTTAAATACAGCAGTGTGTACATGTCAGTCCCAAACTGTCCCTCCCCCCACCCTTCCCCTCTGGTAACTAGAAGTTTGTTCTCTAAGTCTGTGAGTCTCTTTCCGTTTTGTAAATAAGTTCATTTGTATTATTCTTTTTTAGATTCCGCATATAAGCGGTATCACATATTTGAGAAAGACAATTTTAAATCTCTTAGAATTTAATTTCTGAAGGCCCCCAGTTGCCTGCAATGCATGCAGAATTTGTCCATTTTACAGCCCCAGCTAGACTGTCTATGTTCACCCTGGAGCGGCAAAAAGCTAGCCCAGGAGAGCGCTAACTATCAGTGGGGTCTCCACACCTCCAGTCATCACCTCCATCACCTCCACCCTGTGTCTGTCTTGCTTATCAAGCACATTGGTGTCTATTACATTCTCCACGATGGTGTTAGGAAAACATCCTCCTACTGAGAAATCTACATTCGTGTCATCAAGAAGGATGGACTGGAAGGACTCCTCTATCAGAATCCCAGAATGCAACCGCAGATACCTTTTCCAAACCGTTTATAATCCATCCCAATCACATTAGTGGATAAACCAAATGTCACGTCAATTCTGCTCTGAAGGGATAGACATGTCCCTAAAAAATTGTATAAGAAAAACCACAGGATTTATGGGGGAGATGGGGTCAGGGGAAAAACAGTTAAAAACTTCATCAATGACATATGAAAAGATATGAAGCTATTAAGATGTTAGCACAGTTTTGCACATATTAAATGGCTAAGAAATAGGTAAATGTTACAATAAATATGGTATTTTACCTTGAAAGAAAAAGATCTGCAGTTTGCTTGTGAAAGTGGGTGACAGAAGGGTCGCAGCCTGAGACTTATTGTGAAGAGGTGGAAGAAAACTTACCTGACATTTGATGGAAAATTGTAACTTCAGAAGCAAATGAGCTTGGTTCATAACGCATGTGGTAAACCCAGGTAGCTGGGAGATGCTGGTGGTGTGTTCGTGTGTGAATTTTGTGGTTTCCTACACAGCTCAGTTCAGCTGGGTGCGGCTTTCTGTTTGCTTATTTTTCTCATGGACAAAGTCATGCATAAGCAAATGCAAAACCTGCATTACTTTAAAATTGTTCCCAAATACATCAATCACATATTTTCAAAGCAAGCATTATAGCAGTACTGACTGTACTTAGAGCCTCACCTTCAATTTATAGCATCTGTCAGAGAAAATCATGCTGGCCTCTCCCAGCACACCCATCCTCCACCCCCAGGACATCCCTTGCCGTGTTAATCACTAATTTCATCCTTGTTACTTTTTTTTTTTTTTTTTTGCGGTACGCGGGCCTCTCACTGTTGTGGCCTCTCCCGTTGCAGAGCACAGGCTCTGGACGCGCAGGCTCAGCGGCCATGGCTCACGGGCCCAGCCGCTCCGCGGCATGTGGGATCTTCCCGGACCGGGGCACGAACCCGCGTCCCCTGCATCGGCAGGCGGACTCTCAACCACTGTCCCACCAGGGAAGCCCCATCCTTGTTACTTTTAAGCACCAACTGCCCTCTGCCACCGGCCCATTCTAAGGCCAGGGAGCAAACACACCCAAGGATGCAAACTGACTAACAGTAAACCCCACAGAAGTCCTTAAGACAAGAAGCCACATTCGGTTGCCCATTTCATGCCTACCTTGGACTAGCTGGCTACAAAGCTGGTAGGAAAACAACTTCATCAAGCTTTTGGGAGCTTTCCAAAATTGTCTGTTCCAGGAACGCAAAATCCAGCTCCCGAGTGCTTCACCTGAGGTTTCCTGCTTTTTCTTTTATGGCACCAAACGGTATATAGAGCTTCCCACTCAGCATCTTCATCCACCTAAACGACACAAGGAAAGCAGGTTATTTGGAGGCATGGCATAGATTGTTATGTTATCCAATGTGACACCTCTCCCCTCCCCCACCACGGGAGGCCTGAATGTGCTAAGACATGACCCAGATGCAGACCCAGACGCAGAGGCCTCGTGAGAAGATGAGATGGTACCCTGGCGGTGAGGAAGTAGGTCAGCAATGACGGACGGGAGAGCAGGGTGGGCTGGGTCAATCTTTGGGCTGCCTCCAGAGAGAAGAAACCTGCTTTAGGTCTTGTTCTGAGCTTCTCTGTCCCTCAAAGCTTTCTGAGATGCTTGCCTGGGCCTCAGCCCTCTTGCATGTTGAGCCTCCCTCCTCTCCTGCACCAAAGCTAGCATCCCAGCTTCTTCTCTGCGGGGGCTTAGTGCTTTGGCGTGTAGTTTTTACCTTTCTCCTTAGCCTTGCCGGGAGCAATGAAACACCCACCCCGTCTCCCCACCATGTCTTAGTGACTCTGTCAAAGCTCCACTGTCACAATTACCTGCCGGGATTACAGTTCCCTGTGTCTCACTATGGACTCTAATCCTTTGGCCTCTACTTCACCTCAGACTGTACCTGCCTAGGGGAGCCAACAGTGACACCCCAGAAAGGGATATTTCCCTTGGCTATGGTCCTACAGGGAGTTCCTGGGGGGTCTGTTAGACCAGCATGAAAACAACCTCCTACAAGTTTTCAGTTTGCATCATTTTTAAAATATTGTGAGAATTCATTGTACTGCTTGAAAGGAGTCAACTTAGTGACTGTAAAAGAAATGGCATCTTCATTCTTTCCAAGTGGTATAACTTCAATGCTCTTTTGTAACTTCTGATTATACTAGGATATTAGCCTATTTGTTACTAAGAAACTATTTTGCTTTTTTTGTTAGCAGTTTGACATCTAATCAGTGTTTGATACTGTGAATGATTTTAAGATTAAACCATGAAGAGGTTTGAATCAGAAGCCTTCACTTCATATCCTAAAATAAGTTTAAATGAGTGAAAGAATAAAGACAGATTCATCTCAATGTGACATGGGAGCTGACATGGAACATTTTTTCATTTATTCTCTGATGTCACTTGTGAAACAGATGAACTCTCTTGATAGCCGTATGATACATTCAGGGCTCCGATTGTTTCCTTGAAGTTGTGCTTGTCCTAACCAAATTTCTACATTTACTGTCTTGTGTTTACAACAATCTGTTTGATCCACGGTTCGGTTTGGCTACAGATACTATTGCCAAAAAGTGAATATACTGTCAGGAATCAAATTATAAAAACAATATTAATAAAACTAGACAGCTGCCCCTATGTATTTTAAGGCGTTAAAAAATATGTTTTGGCTTCCCATTTATAGGACGGAGCCAATGCCTCATGTAAAACATCATCAAAGGGAAGAAGAAACTTTCCACAAAAGTGACAGGGTGTGAAGCAGTTTGGTTCTAGAAAGAAGATAGTAATTTGCACAAAAACAAAAAAGAGAATATGCTATAGAAGCAATGAATGAGATCATAACAAAGTCACTTAGGAAATCATTCTCCGTAGTTGAGATGAAGTAAAAATTAAAATATTTTAATGTTGAATATTAAAGACATTAAAGAAAACATGTTTACTGAAAAGAGGATCCGATATTAAAAACTTGAAAGGTTCAAGTGAAAAATAATTTAAGGCATTTTCAGGGAAGAAAGAAAGGAAATATTTGGCATTTGTTATAATATCTGAGTTCCCCTTCTTTCAGGCAAACGGGTGCTGAAAATCATGAAAAAGGTCTTAGTTCTAAATAAAATACAGTCAAGAGTTTTTAAAGGTCCCCGAAAATCATTTTGGAATTGGAGAAGATAATATTGAGGTGATATATAGGTTTTAGGCAAGATAGGACACAAGTCAATGACTTGAAGAAATGGAAAAATATAGACATAAGAAATAACACGGAGACTTAAAGAATAAGGCTACTCCAAGGAGAAGTCAGATAATACAAGTTTGAGGTCTCAGATCAGGAGGAAAGGTGGCCCAAGTTATTCTTTCCATAAACTCTAAAAAGAGCTTAAAAATGGTTGCTTTACCGTCCAAAAATACAGGAGTGAAAATTTCCAGGTTTAAGTGTCCGTGTTGTGCATATGTATGTGTGTGTGCATGTGTTTTGTGTAGCTGTATGTGTATCCACGTGTGTGCCTGTGTACGTATGTAACCATACTAGAGAATCCAAACCCTTCAATCCTTCACACCAAACGTCGCTCAAATTAAGGAAGAGGCAAATCAAAGCAAGTAATTTATTACTCTTTAATTTTATTAAAAATGACTTTAATGTATAAAAGTTTTCAACATTGTGCCTAGAACAAAGTTATCATCAATGCCTGATAATTACTATAATCATTATTTTTACTCATAAACATACTAAATACTAAACCAAAATTAGACACACCAGAAAGTTCAGCAAGAAAATAAGAGATAGAGGAGAGAATTGAGAATTGACTGGCCAGCGGATGGCTGTTATTCAAATGGGTACCTGCAGCCTCCACTAATACAGACCCTACATCCCTGACTGCTATTTTCTGAGTAGCCTGTAGCCCCACAGTCAAGTTAGGCAGGAAACTCTCAGAGTCCAGGAATAATGAGTTGCCATAATAAATTTCATACTAAAGTGCACTGCCCAGTAGCAAGAAATGTTAGTTGATAATGACAAATCCGATAGCCTGATGCTGAATTGAGATATTTAAAGCAGCATATTACATCCTTTTAATAACCATGCTCCACTCGCAGTTCAAAAGCATAGAGTAAAAAGCTTTTCCTTGAGCCGTCCCCCCAAATGAAATCGATCCCTTGGTTGAACATGTATGAGTATATTTACACTGAAAATCTGTACATAAATTCACAAACACATGCACAGAGAAATGTAGTACATCCAGCAGTGAAAGCATAAAATGGTTTTAAGACAGATCAACAAATCAACTAAATCATTAAACTGACAGGAGACCTTGTATGCTATTCTTAAGTCATTCTGAAAAGAAGATAGTGGATCTGACTAGAATGCATTAAAAGACCAGGCTGGGGACGTCCCTGGTGGTGCAGTGGTTAAGAATCTGCCTGCCAATGCAGGGGACATGGGTTCGAGCCCTGGTCCGGGAAGATCCCACATGCCGTGGAGCAGTGAAGCTCTTGCACCACAATTACTGAGCCCATGTGCCACAACTTGTGAAGCCCTTGCGCCTAGAGCCCGTGCTCCACAACACGAGAAGCCACCGCAATAAAAAGCCCGCGCACCACAACGAAGAGTAGCCCCCGCTCGCCGCAACTAGAGAAAGGCCTCGTGCAGCAAAGAAGACCCAACGCAGCCTAAATAAATAAATAAATTTATTTATTTTTTTAAAAAAAAAGACCAGGGTGTCTGGAGATTGAAAAGCATCTTTAAAGGAAAAAAAGAAGAGAAATGTGACTATTAGAAAAGGAAACATGTTCTCGCGAGAAAAAAAGCCAAATTATGAACGCTTGAGCTTTGCACCAGTTTTAAATGATCCTCTATGGTACGGCCTAAGAACTTTAAACTTTTAATGAAAGCAAAACCATTTTATCGTACTGATGGCAGAGTATTTTTTCTTTTCGTGTTTCCTTTTCATTCATTCTTGGTTCGTTTTCATTTTTTCCCCATGACCCAGTATTTGCTTCCATTACAAGCTAGGACCTTACTAGCAAAGGCAAGTGGACCAAGGAGGCATTTATCTCAGTCATTCAGGCAGAAATAGTTTATATCGAAATAGCAAGATGTTTTAGACAAAAGAGAATTTTTGCTTGGATTAACCCCACATCTGGTTTGTCTTCAGACATAAAATAAGGTATTGATGATACCATGGCGCTGTGACTTTGATCCATCCAGTGTCCTGAGTCCTACCTGTGCTTTGGGACCCTTTTGTGATCACGGCAGTGTTTTCATCTGTGTGAAGGCTTCCTTTTGAGCACCATTATTCAAGTCTCATATTCTGAAAAACTTAGTAAGGGAAAACTGCATGCCTTCAACACTGATAAACCCTGAGAGGCTCAAGGTCTAAATACGTGAGTGTTGATAGGACTGTCATCACGTGCTCTGCTTTATGACAACAACATGGGTAGTGTTTCCATAACCTGCCCATAGACTTCTAGTGATGGCTCTACAGCTGGACAAAGCCATCTCCTGAATTAGTATTCAGACTTTTCCCACGGCTGCGCCCAGTGGAGATGGGGGGAAAAAGTAAAAAATTGAAGCAAAACGTAAAAAGATCTAAAAGATTAGATTTTTTTTCCTCCTTGCCCCTGTAGCTTTCTGACAACAGACTACTGATGGGAATGGAGCATATGAAAGAAATGGGTGAGGACGAGAGAAATATAACCTGATCATGGAAAGGATAGAATGGAAGGGTGGTGTGCCTTGGTCTGCGTGCCCTTGGAAATGGCCTTGGCTAAGAATGTTTTGGAAAAGACATGTCTATTCTAAAGAGAAGCTGTTTTTAACTTTTTGCAAAAATACTTTTGAGAAAGAAAAATAAAATTATTGGGTTTTGGTGGCATTTTTTCAATGGGAAAATTAATTTAGAAGGAAGATGAATGACATTGAACCTGAGGAATGAACTTAAGTAGGACCCATCTAGAGAACTGACATCAAGTAGAATTCTTTTCATTTAAAAGGGTTAAAAGGCAGAGTAGAAACTTATTTTAAGATAACAAGGTAAGAGAACAAAAAGAAATGAGGCCTCCAAATGGAGGCATCTAGGAAAAGCAGAGCTGGGATGGGGGCGCGCTGAGTCCCTGCCTGGAACTCCCTTCAGAGGCGCAGTGCCCAGCCGAGCACCAAGCCTGGGCGGTGGGCGGGGCAGCTTTCCCTGACACCTGGCATGTAAGGACTTTATCATCGCTTGTGCTTGGGCCTGAAAGAGCACACCTAGGATTCTACCTAGAGTCAGACTCCTCACCCTCTAGTTAAAAATTTTAATGCTAAAATGATCAGTTAGTCCTACCAAAATCAGATACTTTTATATTTTATAAAGTAATCAGATACTTTATACTTTTTTCCCAATGAACAAATGGGAGAAGGTTTATTTTTCAGTTAAATGATGGTGTCAACATAAAGAAAGATACAAAGATCTAATAGGAGACTTTGCATTTCAACCAAGGATCAGATACGTTCAATAATTTGCTTTATATCACCCTTACCGTTTTTGTTTTTGTTTTTTTCTGGTGTTTCAGAATGCTGAGGGGCTTTTTTAGTACGGCAATAAATGGATTAGATGTTTGAAGGGAAGAATATATTTGCTTTGTTAGGTTTACATTTCTTTCTGTACAAGAATTCAACCTATAAAATCCCAATGGAGATAATACCTTGGTTAATGAAATAACTCTTTTCTTAGCAGTTAATATATCCTCCCGGAAAAAGCAAAAGCTAACTGTGCAGTTCTCCTTGTCTGACGTGAGAGTCTTGCTGGTGGCAGAGGCATTAAGCACTGAAGCACCGCAGCTTAGCCCCATCCACAGTTACTGCTGCTACTCTTGAGAACTTGACCTCTGCCGTTACTGCTGCTGACTAGACATCGACATGGGGCCGCCTACAGAGGGCCCGCGTGAGGGGGCTCAGTGCCGGGCATGGCCCTGTGAATAACCCATCCGGGTCCCACCGAGCAGAGAAGGCCGTTCCCTGGGAGGTCAGCAGCCTTTCCTGCGGGTCAGTTTGGTGTCAGGTCCATCCCATCGCCCAGAGAACTGTAACCCTGTCCACAGGCAGATGTCACAAAAGCTCCTCAAACTCTGGAGGCTTCCCACAGTCCTAGATCTTATGGCCCTACTAAGATGCATATGTAACGCTTCCCCTGTGCCAGACACTACATAATCCCTTTACTTAGAATAATTCAGTTAATCCAAATGGAAATTCCATTCGTGGGCTAGATGTTAGTATTATCACCCTCATTTTTAGGGGGGAAACAGACACAGAGAGAGAGGAACTTGTCCCTAGCCGCACATCCAGAGCGGAAGCTGGGACACGCACCCAGAATTCTGGACACTTTGCCACCTCACTGAAGCCCTCTCAGTGAGACAAAGCAACTGAATTCACACAGTTCCTTAAGATCACCCAGTGCTTCCAAGCAGATTGCCCAAGGCATCAATAGATGGAGAGCCTTTCTGAAAAGCCCTACCATCAACTCCCCGACATAAAAGGTGTTCACTTAAAGTCCAGCATCCCATCCTCTTGCCAGGTCTTGACCCAGAGTTTAGTTTGGAATGAAGGGACTTATATATTTTTATATCAGAGCTTTGGGAGAGAGAAGGTAGAGGAACACAGAGATGTGACATTTCCTTCAGTAACTGCACACTTAGATTTAAATAGATTGATCCATTTTTCTTTAAAACAGGAGTTGTTAAAGATTTACTTATGGTTTTATACACACACACACAACCTTCCCCAGGTCCTTCCATTTTACGATAAAGACAAAGCAGGATGTAGGTGGCTCGGGGATTCTCCCCATGGGGCCATCAGCTTGGAGACTCCTGTTCCAAGTTACTCTGTCCTACTTGTAAATTGACAGAATCCAAAATCTGAACACCAGAAGTGAGGGGCATGGCTAAAGGTCCAGGTGCCAGAGCTAGACTATTAATTTCAAATTCAACTGAAGCGTCACGTTGAAAATCATTTCTGTATTTGGTTTAATCTGCATATTTAATTTATACATCATATTGACTTTTTAATAGACTTTGTTATTTTGGTTTTTTGCGGTACGTGGGCCTCTCACCATTGTGGCCTCTCCCGCCGCGGAGCACAGGCTCCGGACACGCAGGCCCAGCGGCCATGGCTCACGAGCCCAGCCGCTCTGCAGCATGTGGGATCCTCCCGGACTGGGGCACGAACCCCCGTCCCCTGCATCAGCAGGTGGACTCCCAACCACTGCACCACCAGGGAAGCCCTTTAATAGACTTTTTTTTGGTTTCAGTTTTATTGAGATATAATTGACATGCAGCATTGTTTAATTTAAGGTGTACAGCAGAATAACTTGATTCATATATTGTAAAATGATTACCACAATATATAATAGTTAACATCCATCATCTCATATAGACACACAAAAAATGGGTTTTTTATTATGATGAGAACTTTTAGGATCTACTCTCTTAGCCACTTTCAAATACACCATACAGCAGTGTTAACTGTTAGTCATCATACGGTACGTACATTACATCCCCAGAACTTATTTATCTTTTAACTGGCAATCTGTACCTTTTGACCACCTTCATCCAATTCACTCCCCTGCTCCCCCTTTCTGGTAAACAAAAATCTGATCTGTTTTTCTAAATAAGTTTTTTTTAATAGACCTTATTAGGTTCACAGCAAAACTGAACAGGAGCTACAGAGAGTTCCCATATACCCCCTGCCTCTACATATGCACAGACACCCACTATCTAAACCCCACGCCTGTGGTATATGGGAACTCTCTGTCCTTTCTGCTCAGTGATGCTGTGAACCTAAAAATGTTCTTAAAAAACAGTTTATTAATTAATTAAAAAAAAAAACCCTCACACCGGATTGGTCCATTTGTTACAACTGATGAACCTACACTGACACATAATAATCGTACAAAGTCCATAGTGTACATTAGCGTTCACTCTTGGAGTTGTACATCCTGTGAGTTTTAACAAATGTATGACATGTATCCATCATAAAATATATATATATATATATATATATCATACAGAATAGTTTCACTGCCCTAAAACTCCTCTGTGCTCTATCTATTCATCCCTCCCTCCCCACTAATCCCTGGTGACCACTGACCCTTTTATTGACTCCATAGTTGTGCATTTTCCAGAATTTTACATAGTTGGAATCATACAGGATATAGTTTTTCAGATTGACGTCCTTCACTTAGGAATACGCGTTTAAGGTTCCTTCATATCTTTTCATTGCTTTTACAACCCATTTCTTTTTAGTGCTGAATACTGTTCCATTGTCTGAGTGTACCACATTCACCTACTAAAGGACATCTTGGGTGCTTCCAAGTTTTGGCAATTATGAATAAAGCTGATATAATCCACATGCAGGTTTTTTGCATGGACATGTTTTCACCTCCTCTTAAATACCCAAGGTAGGATGCAATGGTAAGAGTATGTTTGTTTTCATGAGAAGTTGCCAAAGTGTTTCCACAGGGCACCATTTTGCAGTCCCACCAGCAACCGGGATTCCTGTCGCTTCTCATCCTCGCTGTTATTTAGGGTTGTCAGAGTCCTGGATTTGGGCCATTCTAATAGATGTGTCGTGCTATCTCGTTGTTTTAATTTGAAATCCCCTAAGGACATATGCTGTTGACCATCTTTTGATATGCTTATTTGCCTACGTGTATCTTCTTTTGTGAGGTGTCTGTTCAGGTCTTTGGCCCATTTTTCAATGGGACTGTTCATTTTCATATTGCTGAGTTTTAAACGTTTTTTGTATACTTTGATAAAGTAGCCTTTGAAAAAGGCTTACAGTCCTTTATCAGATATGTCTTGCAAATATTTTCTCCACAAATCTGAAGAAGTCTGAAGAAATATTTTCTTCACAAGTCTATGGTTTGTCTACTCATTCTCCTGACAGTGTGTTTTACATAACAGAACATTTAAATTTTAATGTAGTTCATCTTATCAATTATTTTTCTAATGGACTGTGCCTTTGATGTTGGATCTACCAAGACATTACCATGTCCAAGGTCATCTAGATTTTCTCCTATGTTATTTTCTAGGAGTTTTATAGTTTTGTGTTTTATACTTAGATATATGACCTATTTTGAGTTAATTTTTGTGAAGAGTATATTCTTTTTTCTTTTCTTTGTTTTTTGCATGTGGATGTCCAATTGTTCCAACATCATTTATTGAAAACACTCTCTTTGCAGTACCTTCACTCCTTTGTCAAAGATCAGTTGACCAAATTTATGTGGGTCCATTTCAGGGCACTCTGTTCTGTTCCATTGATCTATTTGTCTATTGTTTTGCCAACAAGCAAGTTTTGAATGAACCCTTCTTATCTTTTGTTGCACTCATCTGAGGGGTTCCAGAAAACTATATTCAATTTTTTAGCGTGAATTTATTAGACAAATATGGTGTGCCAACAATGGACTAGGCACAAAGCTACACAGAAAAATAAGATAAAGTGACTACAAGATAAAAAATTTAAATCCTGTAGAACAATAGAAGAGGTCCTTCAGGACTTCCCTGGCAGTCCAGTGGTTAAGACTCCCCGCTTCCTATGAGATTAGATCACTCCCTAACACCATACACAAAAATAAGCTCCAAATGGATTAAAGACCTAAATGTAAGGCCAGAAACTATCAAACTCTTAGAGGAAAACATAGGCAGAACACTCTATGACATAAATCACAGCAAGATCCCTTTTGACCCACCTCCTAAAGAAATGGTAATAAAAACAAAAATAAACAAGTGGGACCTAATGAAACTTAAAGGCTTTTGCACAGCAAAGGAAACCATAAACAAGATGAAAAGACAACCCTCAGAGTGGGAGAAAATATTTGTAAATGAAGCAACTGACAAAGGAGGCGGAGGCTAACACACCATTGTAAAGCAATTGTATCCCAATAAAGATGTAAAAAAAAAAAAAAAAGACTCCCCACTTCCAGCACAGGGGTTGTGGGTTCCATCCCTGGTCGGGAAACTAAGATCCCACAAGCCACACAGCACGGCCAAAAGAAAAAAAAACAGGTCCTTCAAAAGACACCAAGATAAGGCAGTGAGGTGATGGAGATAAATTAGGGATGCAAATAGTAAATCCTGTGGTTCTATCTAGGAGAGAGCCATCCCTTTCTACTGATAAAATCTAGCCATTATTGAGCTCTGACATGCACTTTTGTACAAATACCTTTTTTAATGGTTTAAAAAGTACCCAAGAAAAAGAGGGAATTTGTTCTGGTTCTTGGAAATTAAGCAGAGCAAATAAAGTGGTATGTCATTTGAGACTGTGATTAATAAGAAATATATATTTCGTCTTCATCTGATTTTGACACAGAGCAGTCCTAAAACACTTGGAATTTCCTAAGTGATGAGTGATAAAAGTGTCTTTTATTATGTTATGAGGTGAGCTTTGGACTGCAGCCAAGGATGGGTTGGTTGCCGAGAAGCAACCATGTGATTAGAATTAGAATTTCAGCCCCCCCACACCCCCAGACCTCCAGGGTGGGGAGAGGGGCTGGAGCTTGAATCAGTCACCAATAGCCAATGATTTAATCAATCATGTCTATGTAATGAAGCTTCCACAAAACCCCAAAAGGATGGGATTCAGAAAGCTTCCAGGTTTTTGAACACGTCGTGATTTGGGGAGAGTGGCACACTTGAAGAAAGCATGGAAGTTCCATGCCCTTTCCCCATACCTTACCATATGCATCTTTTCCATCTGGCTATAGCTGAGTTATATCCATTTATAATAAACAGATGGTCTGGTAAGTAAAGTGTTTCTCTGAATTCTGTGAGCAGCTCTAGCAAATTAATCAAACCCAAAGAGAGGGGTCATTGGAACCTCCAATGTATAGCTAGTTGTTCAGAGCACAACTAATGACCTGGACTTGTGATTGGCATCTGACCAGGGGTGGGGAAGAGGGGCAGTCTTGTGGGACTGAGCCCTTACTTAACCTGTGGGGTTTGATGGTGTCTCCACGTAGATATGTCATAACTGAGTTGAATTGTAGGACACCCAGCTGATGTTGGAGAACTGCATAGTGGCATGGGGGGAAACCCAGACATTGGAATTGGTACCAGAATTCTTGGAGACTCAGAATAGGCATGATTTGAAATTTCAGGGAAGTCCGAGGTAGACTCAGGAAGCTTTCATGGCACACCACTTGGGATCGGCCTTGAGCAGTGACCAGGATTCAGAGGGGAGCGCTTGGGGAGCAAAGGTCTGGCACTGGTATAAGTGTGGGGTGACTTTTAATCAGGTTTGGGTTTGAAAGGAGAAAAATACATCATTAATATGTCTAGTTTCATCTTGGGAAACCACAATGGAATGGCATAATGAAAACTAAAATAATTTCGTTTCCTTCAATAAGATTTTAGCTGAAAATATATATTAATATGCACTATATATTCACCTTCCCAATTAAAGTGTGGTATGTTTCAGTGGCTATAAGAATAATTTATTTTAAACATAAATAGATCTTCAGCTTAGCTGACAGTTCTAGCTGTTGGAACCCACATTATCCTTCTTGAATCCGTTGATCTGAAGCAGATTAAAATCTTTTAATAAGCCCCCTTAGAAAGATAGCAGGCCAACATTACTAAACTTTTAAAAACACTGCCCTTCAAAGGGGATTATTATGTTTAAGCTCTGACAGCAAATAAGAATACTGACCAACAAACAGATCTCTAGCAAATGAGCCTTGATAGCTCTCTGTCTCTGATTTTCCTTTAGTTAGTTAATTTGCACAACCATGAAAGGATATGTCCTGTAGATAGTTTCCTCACTCAAGCCCACTGCCCACACCCAGGATGCGAGTGGAATCCTGCTACTCAGACCACTTCTTCCTTACAACTTCCGTATGTTCCATGAGCTATTTTCCAATTTATTGGAAGGTCTTTTTTCTGCCCACAAGTAGAGTGTTTAATTTCTGCCTGTGCCCCTGAACAACAGTATAGAAGAAGCCACCAGTTCGGAAATGTATTCAAGCATAGACAGTTACCACTCCAACTCGTCAGTTGAGTTTTCTTCTCCTCTAACTGGAGAGCCCTTCGGGTGTCCATGCTCTCAGCATGTACGTGCTTGCACGCTCACCAACTAGGGAGACTGGATTTGAGGTTCCCGTCCCAGCAGGGCTGGCCTGCTCACCCAGAAGGGAAGTGCGTGCCACCGTTTTGGAGTGTTCATTCTGGATCATGTCACCTCTGTCATCACTGGATAAAGCGCTTCCCCACGGCCAGGTAATGTGCCATTTTGCAACCTTTATAAGCCCTTTAAGATCATTAGATGGCTTTATCCCTTTAATATTTTATCCTTTGAAGACCACCAGAGGGCTGTGATTTTTCTCTTTAATGCCAACGAGACATCTGGGACTAGGGAGCGGCATGGAAGAACACGGTGACACTGGACACTTCTGGAAGCCAACGAGCAGAGAGGGGGAAGTGGGGGGGACAAATAGAGCCAGTTTGATGTCACTGTTAACTGTTGAAATACTCTTCCTATTTATTTTTTTAAGCAGAGACAAAATTTCATCCTATTTGGCCGGTTTGCATGGTGACTTTGCTTTTCCTAAAATGCAAAAAAGATTCCTAGCAAAGCTCTCTGACATGGTTTCCGTCTTAACGCACATCCCTCTCTCCCTCCCTCCCTCTCTTTCTCTACACCCGACTCTTCCCAGCCTCCTTCCTCTTCCTCCTCTTCTTCCTTCCCTCTCCCTTCCTCTCTCCATCTTGACACACATCGATATTATTAATTGAATGAAATAGCAGAGAAAGGATGTCAGGAAAGGCCGGGCTGAAAATTCTTTGAGAATCCATCAGTAAGTGGAGACAGGCTTAAAATCCTTCTATTCACAGGATCAAAATTGTAGCAAAAGCAAAAATAACAAGACTGGGGCTGGTGAATATGTGTGAGGTAAAGGTTACAACAGATTCCATAGGTGACTTTTATCCATTAAAGCCATTAAATATATTTTAATTAAATATATTAAATATTTTATTATTAAAATTAAATATAATTTTTATATTTATTTTTATAAAAT
>NW_020173037.1:9033059-9074678 GCF_003031525.2 Neophocaena asiaeorientalis asiaeorientalis
AGTAGTTCTTTGTTACACAATCATTTAATTCCTTTTCTGAGAAGAGACATCTCTAGGTATCACGTAAGATAAAACCTTTCAGAATTAAAAAAAAAAACAGAAAAAAAGGAAGGAAGCAGCACAGTGCTCAAGATAAAAGTATTTCATAGTCAGAGCCTTACACAGAAAGGTTAACATTTCAAATGACGTCTGCAAAACCTCCTTCCAAATATGCTTCCTTTCTTGTCTTTGATTAACTTCACTTCACATTAGCACCATGGGGGGAAGCAGGCAGACCTTTTAAAACCTATCGCCATACTAACTGATGTGAGAAAATGTCTCTGGATCTAATGACTTGTGAATAAGATTTATCTTCACACTTTCCAGGCCGCAGTTATTAGCCCCCTGGTGAAATGCTCAAATTATATGCTTGAGAACATAGATACAAATAGACAAAGCCAGGTGTGCCATTCTAATGCAAGTGACCATAAATTCAAATGTAAAGGAAGGAGATCTTAACGGTTAGGAGGAGATTTCTCTCATCAAAACCCCAGTTTTTTTGGTAAAAAAAAATATTTAGGTACTTATTTATTGATATATATACGGTCTTCTATTAGCTTCCAGAAATAAATAGTAGATGATACCGCTCCCTCCAGGAGTCTGTCATTAATTTGGAAAGTTGAGACATACACACATAAAATGGTAAAGAAAGGGTAATAAGATGTGTCAGGCAGTGGTAAGTAGCTTTGTAGGTCAGTTACCTGACACACAAAATAAAGGGGGGACTTCTAATAATATATTGACTCCATTCCACTTTTAAAATATACGTTAGTGTAAACAGTTGGCTTAATAAGAAGAAAATAACTTGTGTAATTATTTCACGTAGAAGCAATCAGTGCTGGGCTCTCGTACAAGCAGGACATAGTTCTAAATGTGCTTGAGGCAGTGGACTGTCTCCAGACAAACGCAGATACCTGCAAATGTTTGCATAGAATTTTGTGCTCAGATCCACTGGCTCAGGTCCCCTCCCCACTCGAGCTTTCACGTCCCCCTTTTAAGGATCACAAGATAAGAGGAAAGACTCAAATAGCTCAGAAGTCAGTCAGTAGGGCATGGGGATACTCTGGAAAATCTGAGACTGCTCAGTTTGAAAGAGCAGCAGCTGTTCAGTTTGAGCAGACTGGTGACACGCAGAACTACAGGTCCAATTCTTTTAAGGAAAACTAGATATTTGAAATTTTTTGTGACATCTTCCAAAATAATATTTTATTTTTGACAACCATCTTAAATAACATTTTAAGAAAATAACACATGAACAAAATGAAGCATATCTGTGGACTGAAGACAAGGTTCCCCTCCCAGCAGGGCTGGCCTGTTGTTTTTTTTTTATTATTATTTTTATTGGAGTCTAGTTGATTTACAATATTGTGTTAGTTTCAGGTGTACTGCAAAGTGAATCAGTTATAGATATATAGATATATATACCTTTTTTGGATTCTTTTCCCATATAGATTATTACAGAATATTGAGTAGATGTTTCCTCTAGTGATTCAGTGTGGCCTGAGGAAGTCAGGGAGAGCTGTGACGTTTACTGATGAGTTACTTCCTAAATGTGTGTGTGTGTGTGTGTGTGTGTGTGTGTGTGTGTGTGCATGTGTATACATAAAGACATATACAATGGGGAAAGGTTTAAAAAGGAGGCAGCCACCCAGACACTGGAAATACCCATGATCAACGGGTTGGAATGATGAGAAAGTATGGAACGTTTGGGTAAAAGAGGAGAAATTTTCCCCAACCAGAAGAGAGAAGATTGACTTTGTAGTAGAACAGAGCCTTGGAAGGCAAGTGGAGGTGTCTGTGTAAGCAGAAGATTCTTGAATGATCTTGATTAATTGCATTTTGATCATACATAAAGATTTGTGCCTCCTAAGATATTTGCCATAAGATGGCATTCCCAAGGAAAATCCAACACTGCATTAGATGGATTAAATTGTGTCAATACCCAGCAAAGACACATACTTTAAAACAGATTTCTTCCTTAGCTATTTATTCACTTGTTATCAATCACAAATATGAATTCAAAATCTTGGAGATCTGATTTCAGTGAGAGAAATGCTGGAGCTTTAATTATTTGGATAGCAATCCTGATGTGAAATTCTGCAGAAGGCACGTCAGAAAATGAGTTGGGTTGAAAGTCAGTTAGGCATGCTAACTTCCATTCATGTACAAATATCTGATTAAATCCATATAATGCAGCTGGGTCCACTTTCATCTTTAATGAAAAGAAAATATCACTCAAAGGATGTGAAAACAGAGACTGAAATTCGAAATATGTCTTTCGTGAACACTCGCAGAATTCGTTTCTCACATTACTGTTGTTTCTGTTTCACTTGTTTGCTTTTTTGTTTGTGTTTTGTTGTTATGGTTTGTTTATTTTTTTTATTGGAGTATAATTGCTTTACAGTGTTGTGTTAGTTTCTGCTGCACGATGAAATGAATCAGCTCTATGTAGGCCTATATCCCCTCCCTCTTGGACCTCCCTCCCACCCTCTCCCCCCATCCCACCCATCTAGGTCGTCACAGAGCACCGAGCTGAGCTTCCTGTGCTTTATAGCTGCTTCCCACTAGCTGTCTATTTTACACATGGTCGTGTAGCTATGTCCATCCTAATCTCCCAATTCGTCCCACCCTCCCCTTCCCCCTTTTATTTGCAGTTGTTATTATTATCTAAGAATGAAAACTCTAAAAAGGACACAAGGGAATACTGTAAAATTTAAATCAGGCTCTGTCCTACCCCAAATGCTCATAACAACAACTGCTTCCTGCCCTCCTTGCTGTTCAAAGAGCTGCCTATAGACCAGCAACAGCAATACCACCTGGGAGCTTGCTAGAAATGCAGGATCTCAGGCCCCGCCTCAAATCAACTAAATTGGAATTTGCAGATTAACAAGATCCCAGGTAATATGTATGGTCATTTGAGTTTGAGAGGCAGTGCATGCCCTCAGCCCTTGTAAAGACCCAGCTTAGTGAGATGCAAGCCTAGTAATATATTAGGAGCCCTCTCCCAACTCACTGTTAGGGTCTGGAAGTAATTCCATAGCCTTCAATGAGTAACCAGGGCCAGTGTGAGCATCAGGCTGTATACAGTAGTCCCCTTATCCTTGGGGGATAAATTCCAAGACCCCTAGTGGATGCCTGAAACCACAGATAGACCAAAGCCTTTATATATAGTACTATGTTTTTTCCTATACATACATATGAGAATTAATTTATAAATTAGGCACAGTAAGAGATTAGCAACAGCAATAATAAAGTAGAACATTTATAACAATATATTGTAATAAAATGTGTGTGAATGTAGCCTCCCTCTCTCTGTTTCTCTCTCAAAGTATCTTATTGTACAAATGTAATGCCTTTTCCATCGTAACTAAGCACTTATCACTCACTGTGGCCATAACTTCTGCCGTTTGAGGCACAACAGTGAAACTAGCACGAATTCCTTTCTCCTTTTTCAAAATTTCACCAATTTGTTCTTACAATGGATCTTAGCAACCTCAGCATATGGCTTTTTTTTCTTTCCTTAAGTCAAGAACTTTCACCTTTTCACGTAAAGGAAGCACTTCACCACTTGTCTTTGGCATATCCAAACTGCCGACATCACTACTCGTGCATTTTGGGGCCATTACTAAGTAGAATAAGGATTACTTTAACACAAACACTGGTCATCTGATAACCAAGTCAGCTACTAAATGACTAACTGGCAGGACATGCTGAACAAGGGGATGATTCACGTCCCGGGCGGGTCAAAGTGGGATGGCATGAGATTTCACCACGCCACTCAAAACAGGGAGCAACTTAAAACTTATGGATTGTTTATTTCTGGAATTTTCCATGTAATATTTTCAGACTACAGTTGACTGAGGGTAACTGAAACTGCAGAAAGAGAAGCCATGGATGCAGAGGAACTCATGTCCTTCCTGATCTATTCCTAACTGTGCCATCAGCCAGCATGCTTGGTTATTTTGCCCTGATTTCTTGGGCTGGATTCTTTCCTCGAATCCCCACGCTTCCCTCTCCTCAACTGGAAGGAAGGTGGCTTTCAACCCTAGCTGCCTCTCTCCCTGGTTTCTGTATCTCCTTTCATCTGAAGCTGCCTTTGCTTCCAGTCTCCTTCACTCTCCTTAAATGCACTGCACTTGTTTTCCATCCTTAAAACCAAGAGCTCTGCGAATGTATCACTACCCCGAAGCTGGATCCTGGCTCTCTTTCCTCTCTTGAATCGGGACAACCTCAGCTAGGGACTAGAGCCAGGATCCCAGCTGACTTTGACTCTCTCCTGAAGTTTGTTTTGGAGCCAGTCCCTCCTCCCCCAGACCCCAGGCAGATTTTTCCTACCCCAAGTTTGTGCCAAGCCTGGACTGTCCCAGCTTGTCCCCTTTGACACAAGGGCCGTTCAACATCACACCCACATAGGACCATGCTGCTGCTGTCAGAAAGGAATTCATTGCTAAGCCCCACCATTGACCTAGCCTTTCGGTCCACTGTCAGCACAGCAAGCATTGCTTCTAGGCGCTGGGGCTGCTGAAGTCCAGAAGCAGGTGGGATAGAGATGGGGAGGCCTGGCAGAATCTAATATTCACAGTCCAGTTGGAGCTTCATGTCGACTCTGATGCTGTGTGAATTTTGACGGATAAAAAGGCCATTAGATTTGAAAAAGTGTACACTGCTAACCTTTACAAGAGCAATCTCAGCAGAAAAGTAGGGCCAGAAGCCAAATGGCAGTGAATTAAGGAAGGAATGAAAAGCAGAGGAAAGCAGGCAGCTAATAACAACATTCATTTCAGACGTTCATGCGTAGAAGGAAGAAGCTGTGAGACGTGAGAGAATCAAGTGACATTTTTGTAAGATAAGGGAGAACTAAACATTTTTGAAGGCAGAAGGAAAAGAGTCCATGAAAAGGAGATATTGGAGACAATGTCTCAAAAGAGCAAAAGAAAGATCTTTGAAAAATCAAGATAAGAAAAAACATTAGAGAGATGGGAGTGATCCTTTAAAGAGGAAAGACTCCTTACCCTCAGATGCATTAAGAAAGAATGAAGGAATGCATGGAGAAAGAAAATACAGTAAGGTGTGTCTGTGTATATATTGATCGGTTCACTTTAATAGTCTTACACTCAACAGAGTAATAAGCAAGAATAAGGATTGTGTTGAGTTGGATTCGGGACTTCCATGGGATCAAAAATGTTTATTGTAGGGCTTCCCTGGTGGCGCAGTGGTTGAGAGTCCGCCTGCTGATGCAGGGGACGCGGGTTCGTGCCCCGGTCCGGGAAGATCCCACATGCCGCGGAGCGGCTGGGCCCGTGAGCCATGGCCGCTGAGCCTGTGCGTCCAGAGCCTGTGCTCTGCAACGGGAGAGGCCACAACAGTGAGAGGCCCGCGTACCGCAAAAAAAAAAAAAAGAAAGATGTTTATTGTAGGAAAAGTCTATGGGAACAATCTATTAATGTATTCTCCTCATTTGAATAGATGGGAAACTGTGAATGAAAAGATAAACTGATTTGCCAAGATGGGCTCAGAGGGATCTCACAGCTGTCAGGATTTGATGCTATGTAGAGGAATTCCTGAAGATCACGAGCGAGACATTAACGCAGAATTTGCCAGGTTCTGGAAATGAAGCTGAGGTCCAGGCTGAGGCTGGGAGTAAGCTTGAGGAGGAAGATGAAGCCACAGTTGAAACTGAGGAAGTTAAAATTCATTTGTTCTTTTTTATTGGGTCTTCACTGCTGCGCACCTGCTTTCTCTAGTTGTGGCGAGCAGGGGCTACTCTTCGTTGTGATGCACGGTGTGCGGGCTTCTCATCGCGGTGGCTTCTCTTGCTGAGGAGCACGGGCTCTAGAGCACAGGCTCAGTAGTTGTGGCGCACGGGCTCAGTAGTTGTGGCGCACGGGCTCTAGAGCGCAGGCTCAGTAGTTGTGGCGCACGGGCTTAGTTGCTCCACAGCATTTGGGATCTTCCAGGACCAGGGATCGAACCCATGTCCCCTGCGCTGGCAGGCAGATTCTCAATCACTGAGCCACCAGGGAAGTCCCAGTTCATTTGTTCATATTTATAAGGCATGAGCACTATAGTTCTGCTCTACTTTGTGACCCAAGAGGAGGAGCAAAGAAAGGAGAAGGAGAAGAAGTGATACAGGGTCGGGCTTGGTTTGGTCCATCAATGAGCAAGAATGGTTGGGAGCCTAGGGCTGTTGGGAGGGCAGCATGAGCCACTTTCCACTCACGGTGCCTTCTCAGTGGAGAAGCTCTAATGAAACCCAAGTCTTCACTGTCTCAGGTCTCGCCCAGTGAATATGGAGACATTCTAAACTATGTCAAATATGTGGACTTTGTAGACTAATGACGTACACTTGATTCCTGATTCCACTACTAACTAGCTATGTAAACTGAAACTAGTTATTCTGATCCTTCATTTC
This sequence comes from Neophocaena asiaeorientalis asiaeorientalis, assembly GCF_003031525.2. NCBI lineage: Eukaryota > Metazoa > Chordata > Mammalia > Artiodactyla > Phocoenidae > Neophocaena > Neophocaena asiaeorientalis. The sequence continues at coordinate 9,039,511 of NW_020173037.1, forward strand.
CTCATCCACAAAAGAAAGATACTACTACTCACCTTACAAATACGTTGTGAAAGTTAAATTCTGGAGAACTTAGCACTAAGTACCTAGTAAATACTCAAATGTCACCACAAATGGTTACATAGGTCTCTTCTTCTAATGAAATAGAAACATGCACCATAAAATATAAGGAGATATCATCTGTCTTGAAGTATCAGATTATTACCTAGCAATAGCTGTGTAATATATGCCCATTCAGATATTCTCTAGAATTCTCTACAGTGAATAAGATCATTCTCGCAGCTCAGCTCCCATCATGTGGAAAAGTAGAAAGCTATCAAACCTGGTAGGGAACATATACTTTTTGTCAGTGATGCTGAGAGAGATGCCTCGAGAACCCTTTTAAGATGCCATATTTTTAAAGCTCACTGAACACTATTCTCTCCCGCTGAGTTTATGTGACACCAAAGCTTCTTCCCACACAGTTTCTACTTCTCAAGGCAGAGTAAGGAGACCAGCTTTAACTACCACTGAACCAACCCTAATGCCCTTCTCCTGGGATGCCCATACAGCAAAACAGTTTCAATCCGACAACTGGAACAAGAAACCAATAATAGTCAGAGCTATTGTCACGTATTCTCATTTTTAAACACCTGAAATAGAAGCAGAGGTGCCATTTATTTTCACCCACAACTACAAAAAATATCGCCTACTTTTTACTTAGGATTTCTGTGGGTACAGTTTAAAGCATCTAGAAATTTCACTGGTTATTGAAGTAAAATACTTTAATCCAAAAAAATTAGTTGAAAAAACAGTTTTAGAACTACTTTCTTTCAGTCCGACCCCTCTTACCCAACCCAAATATCCTTTTTGATTAACACTCCAACTCCCAAATTCCCTTTCTGGAATGTGGTTACATGTAAACATTCTGCACTTTGATGGAGGTTGACAATTGCGCCTGAGATATCTACCTTGAAAATGCCAACTGGGGACAACAAAGGTTGCCGAGAGCCAGCTTTGGCACCACGGGAACAGCTGCTCCTTTGAGAATCCCACTGACCCCACTGGTAGCACATGGCTCTGTCTGACATATTTGGATTGCAACAGCTTTAGTGTGGCTTATACAACCCAGAGCTCATCCCCAGCTTCCATAAATCATGCTACGCACTTTTATCAAAGGTAAAGAACCAAGATTGCTGCTTGGGTGGTTCTTTAAGTTTTCCTTCTTGGACCTGGGCAACTGTCTCATTTCTTGAAAGATGAATTTCACAAATTATAAAGAAAACTCCATCCTTCCACCATCCTACAATGGAATAGATTCTTAAACACATTATTTGAGGACTCTTAGGAACAAAAATGATAGAACCCCTAGAGATCAACACAGACTCTCTAAGAGTAGATCATAGTGAATTAACCTTGTTGCATTTTCAGTAATGATTGCTAGACTGTGCTTGGATCTAAATACATGGTGCACCTGAATTTTAACAAAACATTTAGCAATCAATTAAACTCCAATAATAATGAATTCGCCTGGACCCTGACAGGCACTAGAATTTGAAAGGAAATATCACAGCCTTATAGTTCTGGGATCATTCCAAAGCCATCTTAGGAGAAAACTCTTAGTTTGGGCAATAAGAAAATGGATAACATTAGTGAAAACCTCCTCCTTTCTAATGATTTCAACATATTATAAGGAATAATGATGACTGTTGCTCATTGTATTGGAAAAGTATCTAGTAAAACTAAAAGTAAAGTCTAAAAACTCCAGATTATTAGACACAAGCATCTTGGAACTATTTTATGCTTTTGACTCAAATCTTGTACTTCTCAGGCTTTTTAACTGCTTTGGAAAGTTTAAATCATCATTTTAAAAGACCAGAACATGTGGTGAGCAGTGGGGTGCGTGAACACCTGGATAGTACTTAATCCCATGTAAGATTACTGTGCAAAAAATCTTGGGACTTCCCTGGTGGCGCAGTGGCTAAGAATCTGCCTGCCAATGCAGGGGACACAGGTTCGATCCCTCGTCCGGGAAGATCCCACATGCTGGGAGCAACTAAGCCCATGCGCCACAACTACTGAGCCTGCGCTCTAGAGCCTGCGAGCCACAACTACTGAGCCTGCACTCTAGAGCCCGCGTGCTGCAACTACTGAAGCCGGCGCGCCCTAGCACCTGTGCTCCGCAACAAGAGAAGCCACCGCAATGAAAAGCCCGCGCACCACAACAAGGAGTAGCCCCCGCTCGCTGCAACTAGAGAAAGCCCGCGCGCAGCAACAAAGACCCAACGCAGCCAAAAATTAATTAATTTTTTAAAAAGAAAAATCTTGAGATTATAGTATAAAGGAGTTTGTAACTGCTTTGCCAAGTAAATGCAGCTTTGGATTGTAGAAGAGCTGTATATATAGCAGCAGTAAGGAGACGGGTCAGCATCACGGGCTACAGAGTCAGAGTGTAACTTCCTACCTAAGTGGTTTGGGGACAGACTGATTAACCTCTGTACCTCAGTTTTCTCCTTCATAGAATGAAGATAATGATAGAACTTAGGTCTTAAAGATATAAGGGCTTAATGAATCAATGGACCCATAGTGTCTTGCTAAGCCCTGTGCTAAGCACTAGACATCCACTAGCTCAGTAACCCTCACAATAATCAAGTATTTAATACAATCATTTCCCCCATTTTATATATGAGGAAACTGAGGCTCAGAGAGGTCAAATACCTTGCCAAAGGTTGCTCAGATAGTACTGGCAAAGGCAGTATTTGAACTGAGATCTCTCCAACCACAAAGCTGGGCTCTCAACCAGCATGACCATTAACTGTAAGATAAGCACTGGATTCCAGGAGCGAGGCTGAAACCCATCCTGAGAACCGGATACGCTGGAGGAACACCAGAAGCAAGAGTTGCCACTTGTGGATTCCTCAAGCGTTAAATGGAACTCCCTGAATGCCTCCAAAGAAGACCATTGGTCCCGGGGACCCTGAAGTTGTTCTAGAAGTCATGAGAAAAGAGATACAGAGGCTCAGAATAAAGGAGGGTGCAGGAACAGCACCCAGGCGAGGTGGCAGTACTCATCACAGAGACCATCGGGAGAGGTCAGGCGGTCCATGACATGGGATCCTCCCCCGCCTTGGCCCTGAATGGAGGATGGGTGATCGCTGCAGAACAGTGAAGTCCGGGCAGATCCTAGGCTGCGCCTCTGCTTCCCTCAAAGGTTCATTAGTTACGAAGGCTGGTGCCCTGGTCCTGCAGCCAGTTGCTCACAAAGGACACCCTGGGGCCTTCTCAGAACTAGACCACGGTCTCATTCGGTCTCTGTTCAAGAAGGGAATTAGGTGGAATTGACTCCATGTACTAATTCAGCCAAGGGGATCACAGCTCCTACCACATGTCACTAGGTGGGACTTTCAAATACATCCCTCAAACAAATTAAGAAACCTGTGAAAACCCCACTTGATTACGGACAAGTAGACTTCCATTTTGCAAAATGTCTCCCCTTAAATTCCACAGATCGTCCAAGCAGAGGAATGCCTGTTTTTCTCTCGGGTTCTCCTAAGACCTGTAAAGTCTGTATATCCACATAGAACTCCATCTGCAACAAGGGGCTGAGAAGTCTACAGAGGTTGCATGACTGTCCCTGGATGGCGGGAGCAGTGTCCACAATCGACAGGGCTCCAGACATTGCCGTTTGTTAATATCCTCTCAACGACTCCCTTGCTGACTGAGCCAGCTCCTCAGTGGGAAGCGGGTGGCAGTGGACAGACACACAGATCTGTATGCCCTGGGGCAGTGCCTGGCTACCTAAGATGGGACTCAGAGCACGGCCACTCTGCCATCCGCTGCCTTTCAGTGAGTGCTCTGGGGATCTCCGTTCTCAATACGTAAGATTTGGAGATGGACGTCCCACTGTCGGGTTTTGTGGTCCAGTGGCAAGCTGGATTTGAGGGCGTATTGGCAGGAAAGTCTCTCCTGAGACACTGAGGGTGCCCACCCTTGACCCTGAGAGGCACAAGAAGAGTCAACATGCTCTAGTAAGCCAAAGAACAGATTCAAAATGAGTCATCAGAACTAGAGGTCTGAGTTGCTAGAGAGTGAAGTCAACAGCTCAAGATGGAAACAGGGACAGAAGATGGAACAGACAAGTTGAGGTGGGTCTGAGTGGGCTTCTGCCCAAGCCCAGCTTTTACTCCAGTTCCCTGGACCTGACTCCATGTAGAGGGTCAGGTATGGAGGGGGCAGAGCTCGATGTGACCCGGAGTAAGTCCCCATATATGCTCACCCAAGACCCTACCCACCACATTCCAACACCATCACAAAAGCAACTCTTTAGCTCCAAGCTACATTTACGTGCATCTCACACATTTACAAATTGACTTTTAGCTTTATGTTTAAGATTGTAAAATGGGTAAAAACTAGAAGACATTTCCCTTAATAGAAACATTTTTCTTCACATTACCTCGTAACACTCAGGTACTATGACCCTACCAAACTATTTACATGGTGCCACTGAAGAATCATCAAGCTTGGCAGTGGACACTTAGAAAGGTCCCAGATACAAGTTACCTAAATAGGCTTGTCTGTCTGTCTGTCCTGTTTGAACAATGCTCTTATTCCTCAATGACCTGACACCAGAAATGCACTGAGAACAAAGCTTTTTGCAAGTCAGAGTAACTTGTGTGTCCTCTGTAGATTGCTGAGCTGGCTTCTGCAGAGTGTCTGCATCATAAAAGCATGTCATTAAAAAGCTTATCTTCCTTGGTTGAAGCCAGCAAACCATTTGTTTTCCATTTTGACTGTCTACACAAGTGCTTCTCATACACATAAGGGCAATAAATCCCCAAAGCCCAAAGTAACGTGATGCCGTTGCCAGTGTATATTTTTATGGTCATCGTAGAGAAAACAACTTATTTCCATATTCATTGATTCATTTGGAGCCCAGGGTGCCAGTGGGACTCTTAGGAGAGTAAACCAAATGTCTTCAAATAATTTCAGGCTTCACTTGGCATAGGACACTTCCATAAACAGACATAACAAATTCTGGATTCCTGAAGGGTAAGTCTGAGCAGCTTGATTAAAAAACAAATAGGTTAGGAATTACTAGGATTCCGAGGATACTCTCTCTGGAGTCATAATAAATAAGAAGCCAGTCCCTCCGGGGACCTCCTCCCCTGAGGATCCTAAGTTCCCAGACTTTTGTTCTGCTGGGCACACAGAAGAAAACAGATGGACATGGGTGACAGTTGCACGAAGAAGCCCTCCTGGAAGCCATAGAGAAAGAAACGTGTCCACACAGCTCTGTGCGATGAGACTGTCCACCTGCAGCCTGTTCTTCAGTCTCAGAGTTTTTTTTTTTGTTTTTGTTTTGGTTTTTTTGCGGTACACGGGCCTTTCACTGTTGTGGCCTCTCCTTTTGCGGAGCACAGGCTCCGGATGCGCAGGCTCAGCGGCCATGGCTCACGGGCCCAGCCGCTCCGCGACATGTGGGATCTTAAATATCTCCCTAGGAAGGAAGGATATGCCTGCTGTCCCGTCCAATACAGAGGGTGAGCCATTGCACAAAGCTGAGCCCACACCCCTTCTAAAAGAGGGAGTCGGAAGGTTCCCAAGTTAGTAACCATGTGTCATGTGCCTGGACATTCTGTCGTCTGTCATCCTGACATGACAAGAGGGCAGGCTGCATTCAGACTTGCAGTGAGGGTTGGAGCATTCCTTATGAAAACCACACATCACTTCAGAAAAGTGGCTAGAAAATTCTTATTCCATCATCTTATTTCTCCTCTCCCCAGTGAAGGAAGCAGCATGTATTCAGGAATGCCTGTAGCTACTTTTAATGTACTTCAAATGTTTGGTTTCATGTAAAATCAACCAATAGTTAATTCATAAGTGGAAATAGACTAAGATCCCTAAAATCCCTTTTCTTTCTACATGTTTACGATACATCCATCTGTCTAACATGGTACAATCATTGGCTTGTTCTCGTGTTTGTTGCACGACCCAGATGGTATCAAAGCAAAACAGCAAAAATCTATGGAACTTATCAAGACAAAGCTACTGCTGTGGTGAGCAGAGCCGGCTTTTACGTTGGCTGAGTGACCCAGGAACCCTGTGGGAATTTCAGCGTTGCTAACACGCTGGAATTCACCCACCTTATTTCAGCCGTACTGGTTTCCCTGCCCCCACTTTGCTTTGCAATACAGCGCTTCTCATCATTTATTCATTCATAAACATTTAATGAGTACGTTCTTTTTACCAGACAATGTGTCCGAAATGCAAAGTTGAGTTGACAAAAAGTTCTCTCCAGAGCCTGGTGGTGGAGACAGACATGCAAACCGATTGTATAATCATGTGAAATGTGCCTCCATGAGGCCATGCCAAAGTAAGGGAAGGAGCAGATCCTCCTCCTGAAGGACCCAGGTCAGGACTCTCAGAGGATGTGGCCATGCTATCAGCTCTCTCCGAGGGTTCCTGCCTTCAAGGGTCTACTGGGAAGTGCACACATAGCTATGATACAAAGCAATGCTGGGAACCGCCATTGGAGATATAAGAACAAAGTGCTGAGACAGTTCAGACTAGAGGCGTATCCACTGGAGAGATCAAAGAAAGTGACATTAACGTCAGGACTTAGAGGATGAGTGGGTTTGGGCAAGCAGAGATATGAGAACGGGTTAGGGGTTGGTGGGCATGCAAAGAGTGGGGAAAGTGTAGGGAGTTGGAGCACAGGCTATGGCAGAGAAGAGTCGGGGATAAGCCTCGGAAGCCAGGTTGAAGCAGGATTATAGAGGGCTTGGAGACAGATAACAAGTGCATGTGTGCTTGGACAGGTGAGAGATTCTTTGTTCTCCATGACCCCAAATTGTGAATTATGATTAAAAAAAGAGTTTATCCCCATCAGAAAACAAACATGTTGTAGTAATGCCCACTTTTCAAAACAAAAACCAAAATCCCCATCGACCTCACATCTTTCTCCAGCTGCTGTTCCTTTCTCTACTGTCCTTTTAGGCAAAACTTCTTGAAACAGTCGTTGACACCCTATTTCCTCCTGAACCCACTCTGATCAGATTTTTGCCCCACCCTCCATCAAAACCACTTCCATCAGGGTCTCCCACTTCCTCCACTTTACCCAGCCCAGTGCTCAGTAACACAGTGCTGGCTGTCCTTGACCTATCTGAGGCCTTGGATGCGGCCAGTAGCCCTGGCTTTCTTGTACCTCTGTACCCCTTGGGTCAGTCCTTTTCTGTCTCTTGCTGGTGAGTTAACTTCTCTCCAACCCCTAAATGTAATATGTTCCAGGGCTTCATCCCTGGACCTCTTCTCTCCCTTCACTCACTTCCTTAGTGATCTAATCCAGTCACATGGCTTTAAATACTATCTATAGATACACTGATGACCTCCAAATTTATCGTCACTCTTTGCCTGAACCATTTCTCAGGGTTGTGTTTTCAGCTAGCATCCCTAAGGGATGAAGTAACTTCTCCCCCGTCCCACCCCTGACAAACAGTAGGCTTGCTCCCTCTTGCTAGAAAAGTAACTCAAAAAAAAAAAAATCACTATAGAGATTCTTTAAATATTTCTGTGTGATGGGTTTTTAGAGGTAAAATTACTGGGTGAAAGCGTATAATGCTTTTTGCCAACTTTTTCTTCCAAACGTAGTATATGAGAGTATCTATCTGACCACCTTTGCTAATACACACCCACAAAAAAAAAAATGTTGCAAATTTGGTCATAACATAGTTTTCTTGTACTCTTAATGTGCCTTTAATTTATGACTGATGTATGACATCATTCCACAGTTTATTAGTTTTCTTTCTTTCTGTATAGCTTAAATATTTATGTTCTTTGCTCATTTTTCTATTGTTTATCTTTTTTTTTTTACTTAGACGAATGCTTTAAGATGGGTGGGATTGGAGGAGGGGGAGGCCTAAGAGGGAGGAGCTATATGTATACATATAGCTAATTCACTCCATTGTACAGCAGAAACTAACACAACATTGTAAAGCAATTATACTCCAATTTAAAAAAAGTAACTCAATATTCCTCTCCTGCAACACCACCCACTATACGCACAGGGGTCCATCATGGGCCAAGGGGCACGGGGGATACAGCAAAGAGGTGTGAAGCATGTGCTGGCTTCTGTGCCGTGAGCAACAAAGTCCTTGGTCTCTGGTCCAGCACCCGTGAAAGAGTAACAGGCTAACTTGCTAGCTTATAAAGTAGAGTAAAATCCCAACCCCTGCACATTCTTGACATTAGGTAGCTATGCTTCCTTTTATAAGGAACTTAACACCTTAACCCAAATAAATTACATGCAGAAGCTTTCTGGTCACAAGTGTCCAACTTAATGACTTCCATAGGGACGAAGTTCTACACAGAGTAAAGCGGGTCAGTCTCTGCCTGCCTGCCTCCAATAGGGCTGGCTTCGGCCAAGACTTTTTTTTTCTCCATCTTTCTCTCTCTTTTTTTTTTAACATCTTTATTGGAGTATAATTGCTTTACATTGGTGTGTTAGTTGCTGCTGTATAACAAAGTGAATCAGCTATATGTATACATATATCCCCATATGCCCTCCCTCTTTCATCTCCCTCCCACCCTCCCTATCCCACCCCTCTAGGCGGTCACAAAGCACTGAGCTGATCTCCCTGTGCTATGCAGCTGCTTCCCACTAGCTATCGATTTTACATTTCATAGTGTATATATGTCAATGCTACTCTCTCACTTCGTCCCAGCTTACCCTTCCCCCTCCCCGTGTCCTCAAGTCCATTCTCTTTGTCTGCATCTTATTCCTGTCCTTCCCCTAGGTTCATCAGAAACAAATATGCTAGCACATATATATGGCCAAGATTTTTATAAAGTCATTTTGGACTTGAGGAAGAACTGACTAACAAAGAGCTGTTTAGAACCTGTGTTAAATAGAGAAACTTCTGTCATTCCTTATGGATTCTCTTAAGCTTTAGGGCTTAAATGTTGGTGTGAATGCTGGGAAATTTGGGAAAGTATTGGGGAGTTATTATTGTTCAAGAATCCTTTTGGCTTCCCTCAGACCCCTCAGTTCTCTCACCCTAACGCTAGGTCTGAAAAAGCTCTTCTAAGTTCCCTAAATGCGCTTTTCTCACCCGTCCACTTCACCTAAAACTGGTCAAGCTTGTAGAGATGACTCATTTCTTTGACTCATTGTTACCAAGACCCACAATTAGCAGGACACACAGACAATGGATTGCTGCCATCCTAGTATCTGCATGTGTGAAACCTAATCCCGGCAATCCTTATACAAGGCCCGCAGGCCCAAACAAATCAATCTCATATACAAATCTTACTTGCAAAAACTAGTCAATTCCTTCATCAAAATATAAAAACAATGGAGTCCGCCTGCCGATGCAGGGGACGCGGGTTCGTGCCCTGGTGCCGGAAGATCCCACATGCCGCAGAGCGGCTGGGCCCATGAGCCATGGCCGCTTAGCCTGCACGTCCGGAGCCTGTGCTCTGCAATGGGAGAGGCCACGACAGTGAGAGGGCCGCGTACCGCAAAAAAAAAAAAAAAGAAAAATGGTGTTGGAATCTAGTCTTATGCCATTTACATCCGTTTAATATATTGAAAAAGGTGGAATTTATGCAATCAGAATTTACAATATGGAGGAGAAAATCATTCAAATGTTACAACTATAGAGATGGATGTTTTTAATGGAAAAGGGGTGTCTTTAATAAAAACGAATGACTCAAAACTTTATTTAAAGCAGAAATAATCAGGATTATTATCCTGATATTATTTATTTTATGTGTCTTCACTATTGGCAAGAATGCATTTTATTCCATTTGTTGGAGATAAGCAGAAAGCCACAGGGACTATTTCAACTCATGTTCTGGGAAACCAAGAACTATGCAACAGTCAGCTTCTACAGATAAGTGATTAACATGATGTCTAGACATGTTCTCATGAGAATAACATTATTAATTAAACAGTCATTTGGTTAATCATGATAGCAAAAGTAATTTTGGGAATAAATATTTTATTAATATGCCAGTCAATAAAGCAAAAGTAAAAGGATATATTTTAATTAATTGATTTGTTATAATATTGAGATTATGTCTGACAAATTCTGTTTGAAGGCCTGGACGATGATCTAATATTTCTAATACGGCATGTCTTTATCTTATTGTTTCCGGTTAATGGTATTGCATATTTCAATTACTTAGCCAAAATTCCTTTCTTTACGTCTCTCAAGATATTATTAAGATCCATTAGTAAACAATTGGATATGACAGATTTTCTGTTGCTATGCATTGCTCTGTTCTTTAAAAACTGGGTGTTCTCACATTTCATTAATAAAAAATAATTCACTGAATAGGGAAGGATAGTGTGGTATCACTATAACTAAGAGCCTGATCTTACTTTCTATTTGTCAGAAGACTCATTTGGGGGGCTTCCCTGTTGGCGCAGTGGCTGAGAATCTGCCTGCCAATGCAGGGGACACGGGTTCGAGCCCTGGTTTGGGAGCATCCCACCTGCCGCAGAGCAATAGGCCCATGAGCCACAACTACTGAGCCTGCACTCTGTAGCCCACGAGCCACAGCTACTGAGGCCCGTGTGCCTAGAGCCTGTGCTCTGCAACAAGAGAAGCCACCGCAATGAGAAGCCCACAAACCGCAACAAAGGGTGGCCCCGGCTCACCACAACTAGAGAAAAGCCCACGCGCCACAATGGAAGACCCAATGCAGCCATAAATAAATAAATTTATTAAAAAAAAAAAAAGACTCATTTGGAAAAAGAGAAATAAATCTATCGATGAATTATCTTCAGTATATAGACAATCTTTTCAGAAACACAGTTAACCCAATAATTTTAAAATAATCCGTGGTCCTAAAACACAGGGAAGAAATACAAAATAAATAAAACTTAAGTAAAAACTTTTTTTTTTTGCGGTACGCGGGCCTCTCACTGTTGTGGCCTCTCCCGTTGCGGAGCACAGGCTCCAGACGCGCAGGCTCAGCGGCCATGGCTCACGGACCCAGCTGCTCCGCGGCATGTGGGATCTTCCCGGACCGGGGCACGAACCCGCGTCCCCTGCATCGGCAGGCGGACCCTCAACCACTACGCCACCAGGGAAGCCGTAAAAGCATTTTTTTGAAAAATTATTCAGTTGAGTTTGCTCCTCTTGCCTTTATAAAAGTACATCTATAATCGTCTCTTATGTAGTCCTTCTCACTTGCTCAATGTCTCATCCTGACGCCAAACCTCTCCCTGAATTTCAGCTGCACTCACTCAAATGATGGAATCAGAACTAAATAACTTGCATTTGTTCTTCAGTGTTAGCCATCTGGTCAACCCCTTTTTGTTTAGCCTGGAAGGAAACTTGTATTAGAATCATTAAAAAGTTTCCTGCAAAAAAATAAATTTTTATTTTGTATTAAAAAGAGTCCCTAGAGGTTGCTTCGATTTGTTCCTTTAAATGTATAAATATGTAACAAAGCAATTTATGGAACAGTCATTAGCAGTTACTGTTTCCCAGGTCTCTTGTAACAGCTGGAAGGCAAACCAGAGAAGGGTGGGGCAGACTTCATTTTCAAGTTAAAATCTATCAGGATGGGATTTTTTTTCAACCCCATCAAATTAACTCTACATATTGGTGTATGAAAAGAGTGTTTTAGCATTGAGTTCACCGAGTTTGCTCTCAAGGACCCTTCTCATCAATCCTCTGGCCTTTCTTCCAGTAAATGCCAATGAACCAACCAGTAAATGCCGATGGACCCAGCATATCAAATGGAATGAGCTAATGTTAGAAGACACCAACATATGTTCCCTGTCAAAGAGGCTAATAATACGCTAATATACACTTTAGACATCATTGTCATCTCTAAAGGTATCAATGAAGACAAAATAATAATTTATTCTACTTCAAATCAGCATAAAGGTGTAAACAGATTTTTTTATAGAGATGTATAGTCTATTAGGAAAGTAGAAAAATAGTATTCATCGTAGTATTGAGCTATCATGAAGGCCTTGGCTTTATACTAGAAAAGTTCTACAGCACTCAATCAAAACAGTTTGCTTATCTTTCACCTACTTAGATGGAAAAATAATGATTTGTGAGATCTAACTTAGCTGAGTTTGCTGTAGGGGAAAAATTATTGAACTACGTAAGCTATCAAGCATCTGTGGCCTAACTATTCAATAAGCAACGTCCAAGATAAACAATGCAGTATCTAAATGTTGGTCTGTAACCAAAGTAACAAAACTAGTTCAGACATTTTTCTACTGTAACATGATTCATCCATTCTTCTACTGCCCTTCTCCTTGCAAAGTGAGTAGAAGAGACCCAAAGTATCCGCCATCCTAGTCACACTGCATACAAAGAGACTCTTGATTTGTTTGGCCGTCACTTGGTATAGCTCTTTAGGGTTCAAAAGATATCTGATCTGCCTGTTTCTGTCACTAGGACTCATGTCAGCTGAACTCATTGCACTGCTCTTTAAGCAAAAGGGTCATCTTCAAAGTCAATTCTCCACAGTAGGTCATATTCATCTAATGAGGTACATAAAGGAATCCAAAGTAGAACACATGTATTAAAAGGAATGAACAAGATAATCCATGGAAGCATAAGGAGAAAATATTACTCCTATTTCTTTCTATCTGTCTATATATTTTCTAAAAACCTAAGAAAAACCAGCCTTTAACAATATCTACCACGTGGCTTGACTCTGGTAGCCTCACCAGGACTGCACGTTAGGACTTCATGTGTTACTAAAGTACTAGCAATATCCCATGAGGCAACAGGAGCCTCCCTGTACGATGTGGCCGCAGAAGAACTCAAAGGAATATTGTTCTCTTGGGTAGGGTCCTGCTCCAGAACTGCACAGCCAGCTCTCTTCAGAAGGCCTTACCCTGGACTATGGGCGCACATACACATCCCTGCCCTTGAAACCAAGTAGGACCCTGTGAGGCCCCCTAGGGTACAAAAGCCTTTTTGTATCCCTGTTTCTTAGTAGGAAAAAGGTTTCAGTCTCTTAAACATTCCCTGAGTGCCAAAGGACAGGTTCAAATAGTTACTAATTAGGGAAGGGAGGGTATGCAGAAACAAAGGGGGAACAGTCAAGTAAGAAGAACAATATATGTGGTATTCGTGGCTGGCAGTGGCTAATTAACAAAACAATTTCGTATTCAAATAGAATTTACATGCTCAGAGCATTTTCCACAATTAAGTAAATGATTGGTATTTAATTTACAATGAACATATTTTGATTCCCTTTGTGGTAATTAAACATTAAAATAGTTGTAGTAATAATGAGAGTTGCTACAAATTGCTCTACAAATAGTCAAAACTTAGATGTTCTGAATAATCTGTGGTGATTTTGCAATATAAGAACTGTAAATCCCAAATCAAAATCTAAGTGAAATGTCTGCAGTTTCTTTCCCAGTTCTGTGTACTACTTTAGAAAGCCATTAAACCTAAGTAGAAGTGAAAAGGTTCTTTAAAATCACAGCTGTTATTTTAAAACATTTAAATAGCATTTAAGATTTTTTTCTATTACAAATTCATAGACGATAATACTGTGTATTCTTTATCTATTGGTTACATAGGCTTTTTAATTATGGACATCTGTCCTAGATTTTTAAGATATTTTTTTCTCCTTTGCAGTTGGTTGGTTTTGTGTATGCCTGTTATGTGATCAGTATTTTCATGGAAGAAGAGGACACCTGTAAGTATTATTCTACCTACCTGTGGGTTTATTTTATCTGAGATATAGCTTCCAAAACTAATCATTACAGGACCGTGAAATCTTTTATATTGGGAATTTTAAATGATTAAAATCAGCATAGTAAAGTTACAATCAAACATTTACCAACTATACTGCACACACACAAGATGGCACTAAGTATTGAAACTCTCAATCCAAGTCATGTGGGAGGATGCTCAGAGACAGGGACACCTACAGATAGATGGCTGTTGTTTCATTTTAGTAACTTTTCATCAGAGATCTAAACGTTTCTCTGAGTAGAAAATTGGGGTTGTTTTATCCATCACTAATTGTAAGTATGCTGGCTACAGAATTTTGAAATCTGACTAATAGCAATAACATCAATACAATAACAGTCTACCAAGAACTACACATACATAAACTACATAAAATACTCTGAGAAAACTAAAAATGACAGCCTTCAATGCAAGATGTAAAAAAAAAAGAGACAGAGATGCTGAAAAGGAATTAATGGAATGATAAAAAGCTAAGTGGTCACATTTTAGCAGAACACTAAAAAAAAAAAAAGAAAAGACATATTACCCAAAGTTATGTGGGTAGAGATTTAGCAACATAGGTTAACGAGTGGCATTTATGGAGTGTCTGCTAATGTCTAAGGCACTTCTTGGCACCACTCCATTATGGGTTCATGTAATACCAAAGACAAATTTAATTTAAAAAAAAATATTAGATAAACAAATCATACCCAACCATCCCAGGGATTTGGTTATACCGCTGCAGATACTCTCTGGGTTGCAAAGTTGACTCTTAAAAAAAATGAGGATAAGTGTCTAGCTAGCCATTACAACTTCTTTCTAGAACACAACTCCAAAAGGGTCTGATGAGTGCTTGCCACCAAACAGGTACAGTGCATGGCGTATGAACTGGAATCCAGTTAACAATGAGGATTTATTTAACCAACTGGAAGAAATATTAGACCTTGAGATTAAACTCATCAGGCAGTGAAAACACGCAAACGTACCACATCATCTCTTTTGTGCTTGCTTGGGGCTTTGTTTTGTTTTGTTTTGTTTTTCAATGCTAGATAAGGTGGAAAGTTTCTGACATTTCAAAAGTGCTGTTGTAATGACAATACTTTTGACTATGAGGTTAACTTCAAAAAGTACATTTTCAGGTGTTCCATTAGTAGTTCCACAATTTGACAAAGTTAATGTACAGAAAATCAGCAACACGCTTCCAACTCACAGCTAAGACAGCCTGACAGCCAAAAAACAACCGGTTGAGCAGGGACAATTTCAACTGGATTGAAAGCTAAAAAAATTATTAGAATTGGTGCTGAATAAATACTTCCCCCAAAATGATACACTGATTGATAAATCCCAGCTGAATACCTTATAAAGTACTTCTGAGTAGGTACCAAAATGATCCTGTTCCTTCTCCTCACCGAACTGACTAGAGGTTCTCAAGTGATGCTAATGCTTCATCCCCATCTTACTGTGTGAGGACAGGTAGATTAATCAATAATCTTCTTTTATCTAGTAGAATAAATACATAAAGGGCTTTTCCTTGAAGCTTGTGATTTTAAGCAAAACTTGGAAATGCAAACTGTCATGCAAAATAAAAGGCTCATCTAAATTGGGTAAAAGATTTTTGACCTTCTAGCAGCCTTTTTAGAGAAATAATTTCAGTGTATATGGATCAGATTGCTCCTGGCAGATATCGTAGGTTTATTGATTGTAGAGTCTTTAACTAGCTTAAGTTTCTCTATAGAAACCTCTGAATCAGCTATTTTAATGCCCATCAAACCAGCATTGAAGCACCTGCTAGCAGCCTATTCTGTTAATGGTTTAATTGTACTGTTTGTTATTAGGGCCCTACATTAAGTTACCAAGAGACATCTGTATAAAGTAGTTATGTTACCATCAATTTAAATAATACTTAGAGCCAAAAGGGTCTTGGGTGCTCAAAACAAAGTAAACATGCTGTAGACCAACCTGACGTGATAATCGGCGGGGAGCAAGTTGACAGTAGAAAGCAATCACAAACCTTTTAGTCTGAGAGTTCTCAAGTGAGGGTAATTTCATATTTTCTATTGAAAGCAGTAGGAATCAAAGTGCAATTTTAATTAAATTGCCCTAGAGTCTTCAGAAGGCAGATGTGAGCAAAAAGAAATGTCTGCAACCAATTGCAATGATCTCATAGTCTAGTACAATTTGTGCCAACACTTAGGTTTCGGGTGCAACAATGAACTGCCCTTACCAACCCCCAGTCGAGAAGACGTGTCGTTTGAATTGTGTTTCCAGAATTTAAACATAAAATAAGAAAATAATACTGGTAGCCTTCCATTTAATCTAAGTATGCTTCTGGAAAGCTTCTTCTGAAAGGTAACTGCAAGTAGATAATGTAATGTCACCGTATTTTGGCAGACAATATATCGTTTATCATTTCGATTTCTATTCTAACTAATGAAAATCTCTGCCTTATTCAAAATGCAAAGTTAAGCCTTTCTTGGACTGAAAGCTATCAGCCAGCCTTAAAAATTAATAACTACCCACTTCTCTCCTCTGCACTGCTTAAGTGGTTCTATGGGCGTAACATTTCAGCTGATGGACATTTCTGAAGGGTAATAAATGCTTGAGGAAACATTTATTTCCAGCCACCCATCTTCTTAGTTACCTTTCAGCCTCTTTAGCCATTTCCTATAAAGACTGTGATTTCAGGTCAAAGACAATGAAATAAAAAGCTCACAAAAGCAAGAGTACTGCTAGGTAGGGTCAATACTTTTCATCATTCATTCTAATGAAAAAGCCTATTTATATATGTTTCATTTATTTCCTTTTTTAAAATCTATCAATCTCTGTGAACACTTTTGTGAGCCCAGGATATTTGGAACATGTAATCGTAAAAACATGTCAACATAGAGATCGGACTTGAGGACACGGGGAGGGGGAAGGGTAAGCTGGGACAAAATGAGAGGGTGGCATGGACATACATACACTACCAAACGTAAAATAGATAGCTAGTGGGAAGCAGCCGCATAGCACAGGGAGATCAGCTCGGAGCTTTGTGACCACCTAGAGGGTTGGGATAGGGAAGGTGGGAGGGAGACACAAGAGGGAGGAGATATGGGGATATGTGTATACGTATAGCTGATTCGCTTTGTTATACACCAGAAACTAACACACCATTGTAAAGCAATCATACTCCAATAAAGATGTTAAAAAAATAAAATAAAACATAACCATAAAAAAAAAGTCAACATCTTGTGTGTGAACCATCTACTGCTGAAATGAACTTGTGGGCTTGTTAGTACCTTGTCAGATTTACTAAAAAGAACGTTTTTAATTCAAGGAAGTGTGGAGGGGAGGCAAAAAGTACTGAAAGATAGTATTAACGTGTATAAATACTGCCAGGCTTTTTCAGAGAAGCTGTTGCTAGCACTACTTCTTCTGATATTAGGTTGCAAACTGCAAATGGGATGTCTGTCGCGCTCACAAAGGCCAGCCTGGGCTGTATATGTTGATTGGCAGGAGAAATGTACATCGAAAATCCTAAGCATTAGTTTTTGAAAAGAAAATGAACTCCCCAGATGTGGGTTCAGCATTTTACATGGAAAATCTCAAAATAGCTCTTTATACAACCATTTGACCCCTTGAGGCCCAGGCTCAAGACAGAAGAAAGAGCCCAGAGTCAGCAACAGAGACATCAATGGTTTAATGAATGGGGGATCTTACACGTCTGAAGCAGAAAGGGACCTGGAGCGACACCCCACTATCAGGTTGACTCATTGGTTACCAGGGAAAACAGCAGAAAAGCACGCCCCTCACCACCCCTTTGACAAACTAACATAGTGGAGACATTCTGATATAAAGATTAGAACAATTACTAACAGGGGTCGGGGGCAAGTACACAGGCATTTACTGATTAGGCTCTATGATTAAGAGGGATGGGTAGGGTGTAGGTGAAGCAGGGACTGGTCCAGCAGGGGATGTACAGAGAGCAAGAGAACAGCCATCTTGGGTGGCCTGACCATACAAGGGTGGAGGAACAGGAGAAATTTGTGAGAGTCAAGGATGGAGAAATACATGAGACCCAAGTAAGGATGATCCCGTGGTCACAGTCAATATTTCAAAGGAGTCATAGGATGGTCCAATAAGCCATGAAGAATCTACTGGTTCTCAGAGAGTATAAATTTCTTTTGGCAACAATCTGGGGAGTTGCAGCTATCCTCACCACAGCTTAGATTTAGAGCCTGAAGCATGTCCCCATAACTCTGCCAAATAGCTACAAACTTACTACCTAACCTTTCTACTAGAATAAAAAATCTCTGCAGTCAGAATCTTTATGTTCCCAGATATAACTCTAGAGCCTGGAAAATGCCTTGCACATAGCAGCTAATATAAAAAGTGATTGTTCAGGGAACTCCCTGGCTGTCCAGTGGTTAGGACTCAGTGCCTTCACTGCCAGGGGCCCAGGTTTGATCCCCGGTTGGGGAAGTAAGATCCTGCAAGCTGCGCCTCGTGGCCAAAAATAAAATAATAAAAATATTTTTTAAATGACTGCTGAGTTTATTTTATTACGTAAATTCTCTTGGCCCAGCAACTCATTTTTCAAAATGGATTTCAAAACTACAAGCTTCTCAAATTTGATGAAGTGTTAGGATTATGTTCAGAATTTAGTGAGATGCTTGGTACATTTACAATTTTTTTCTTCCAGTTTTATTGAGATATAATTGACATACAGTACTGTATAAGTTTAAGGTGTACAGCATAATGATTTGACTTACGTACATCATGAAATGATTACCAGAATAAGTTTAGTGAACATCCATCATCGCATGTAGAAACAAAATAAAAGAAACAGATAGTTTTCCTTGTGATGAGAACTCTTAGAATTTACTCTCTTAACTTTCATATAAAACATACAGCATTGTTAAGTATATTAATCATGTTGTTATTACACCCTTAGTATTTATTTTATTTATCTTATAACTAGAAGTTTGTACCTTTTGACCACCTTCATCCAACTTACAAATATTTATGTTTAACAAATGGAGGTCCTGCATCTCTTTAGCATAATCAGATGGATTTTTAGTAATTTTGAAGGTCAAGATATAGGGAGACGGGGACTTCCCTGGCAGTCCAGTGGTTAGGACTTCGCCTTCCAATGCAGGGGGTGTGGGTTAGATTCCTGATCGGGGAGCTAGGATCCCACATGCCTCGGGGCCAAAAAGCCAAGATGTAAAACAGATGCAATATTGTAACAAATTCCAAAAAGACTTTAAAAATGGTCCCCATCCAAAAATCTTTAAAAAGAAAAAAAGATATAGGGAGATGGAGTAAACCTCCACTGTACCACATTAGAGCAAGAGCTTGAGTTTATGGACTCCTGGACACGACATCAGGGAGGCCACAGAGACTTGGAAGATAGAGGCACCATAGAGTGAACGCAAATGCAAAATACGGCCATGGGGACAGACGTCCGGTCAAAAAGTTGGGTCCAACAGGGTGGAGACCTAAGCCAGCCCCACACATGGGAAGGTCAGGCCGCACAGAATAGGGTTGTAACTACAGTGCCCTGGTTCAGAGAGGATTCCAGTCCTTGGGCAGGTTAACAAGACAGTCTCCGTAATGAATGTGTTACTAACTCCACGGTGAGCATCCTTTCACGATGTATACATATATCAAATCATCATGTTGTAAACTTTAAGTATATTACAGTTTTGTCAATTATACCTCATCAAAGCTGAAAAGAAGACAGTATCTCTCAAGAAGAATGTCATAAACACCAAAGTACCCAAACCAGTGACTCAAGAGGGGAACTTTCCATGGAGACTAGAGAAGCCATTTTACTAGAACAAGCTCCAAAGTCAGCACTAACCTCATGGTGAAGTGGAACCCAGACGGTCGTGTCTCTCCAACCCAGAACCCCTATATTTCAACCTAACTAGGGACTATCTACAGCCGTTATTTTCTTCCCCCCTCACTTCCTCATCTCCAGCTACATCCGTTTTCCTACATTCACCAAGCGCTTTCCTCCCTCTGTTGACTCACTAACTTAGATACATCCTTCCGATCTCAGCTTAACTGTCTCTCCCCAATTTAGCCACTTCCCTCTCACCCTCCCCAGGCTAGTTGAGGGCACCCAGGATATACTCTTACATGGTTTCACTGCACACTGCATTTTCCTTGGAAACATTTAACACAACCGTAATTTTTAAAAGTCATGCTATCCCCAGGGCCTCGCCCATTTCCTGACATAATGGGCACTCTGTACAATAGATAATGAGTGAGTATTGAGTGAAGAACTGTGCAAGCAGATGGACTCGGAAGGTTGGTTAGGAGTTCCATTGGCAGAGAGGGGGGAGAATTCTTCCGTTTCTATTCTCTGTCTCCATTTCTATGAATGACCATTCTTCACACAAGCTAGAACCTTGGGCACATTCCTTGACTCCTCCTCACCTCCCACATCTGTTCAGTCACCAGATGAGACACGGTCACCTCCCTTCAAGTACGTGTTCTTCAGCATTCTTCCCCAGGACGCCCTCTTCCCCGTGCCTCAGTAGACCCTCTGAACCTGTGCTCAATTTATTTTTTAATTAACTGTGTTCCCCACTTGTAGAGCACGGGGATCGTACCCTGCCCACCCTGGGATCCAAGGACCTGGTTCAGTATCTGGAACATCATAAGAAATCAGTAAATATTTGTCATACAAATATGATGTGAAATTCTGTGCAAATATGTACAAAACACATAGCAAGGAAAATGCCCTCATGTCATTACATTCTCTCTCATATCTCTGTCCTCACACCTTATGAAAATTAAAATTTCCCATTCCTTGCACTACAGAAAAAAAATCTGACTAATTTGCAATAAGGTATAAGTGGTTTGTACACTTATATTCCCTGGAAGTTTTCACTGGCTACTAATCGTGGCCTGTTTTGACAGAAAGTTGACACCAACAAGCAGAGAACACCGACACCCCAGAGGGGGTTTAATTTTCCGTGTTCCCACTTGAAACTGTACGTTAGAAATTATTTAAATGAAGGTGGTCGTCACTCTGCCAATATCTGGCTCTGCGCCCATTAACAAATGGAATCACCCCTTGGGGGATCCCCAAGGCACTCAGCTCTGACACCACACCCCTGTAGATGATGCCCGGAGCCGGGGAGGGGGGGTGTTATCTCAAGGTACCATCAAGTACATCACATTCTCTTCATTCATTTACAAACGGTAAATATCAGGCAGCTATTCAGAACATCTTGATCTGTCTGATCCAGATTAGCAGCCCAGGGAGTGTGAAGCATCAGCCTCACCCCTTAAAGCAAACGCTCTACACAGATGCCTGTTAGCTTGAAGGAGACATAATCCCACCTCCCTCCATCCCTGGTCAGACAGGTCGGAGCTCTCAGGTTCCCTTGGTTACCAACAGCCCCAAGCTGTGTGGCATGGCCTTTCCTCAAGAAGGAAGACTGAAGGATCTATCCTCCAGATGGTACAGAATGGAAGATGAGAGATTTGGGAACCAGTTGTGATTACGAGGCAGTAACAACAACAAAAAATATCACATCCTCACGGCACCCTAAATGCAGCGACAAAAAACAAAATGGGCTGTGAGGATTTTATGTGGATCCTGGGCAATGGTTTTATTGTGGATTATTAGTGGGAAAATTTAGGAGCCCAAAAGAGATAGCAGCTACCAGCGTTCCGACAGGGTCCTTGTGTTTCCACTTTAATTCTACATTCAATATCCCTATCCCAGCGCCCTCCACACACACCCTTCTCTATCCTCACGCTCAGCTGTTCTGCCCGCCCCACCGCGGGTAGGCTGAGCCCTCACCTCTCCAGCCGGCTCTGAGCTGCAGAGAAGAACGTGCTGCGCCAACTGGCCTTGATGCAGCCCCATGAGGTCACACGTGCGCATGTGCGCCGGCCACCTCTCCTTCCTCCTCTCACCCATTCTGAGTCTGCGCCTTCTCCAGGTCCCTGAAAACCGCGGTATTAGTGCCCCCTACCCTGAGACTTTGGAGTCCTTACTCTCACTTTAGGAATGAGGACGTGAAGCCCAGAGAGGTGACGTGATCCTTGCACCCTTGTCTTCTGTTCTGCCCGCTCAGCGCTGAGACTCTCCCGCTAAGACTCTACGGCAAAGAAAAGGAAAGCCAGTAGGCATGGGTGCCCACAAGCTCCTAGGGTCTCTCTCCCATCGGAACTGTCCGCACTTATCCATGATGTTCTCCTTCCCGACATAGGAGAGGAGGCCTTCACTCTGTCCCCGGGCTTCCGTGGCTTTTCTGTCCATCCTTCCCACGTATTCAGGTGCCTCCTTCATTAATGACTCTCTTTCCGCCTCCCTAACTTTATATCTCTTTTCCGCTTCTCTCTCCCAGTTTCTTCCTCTCATTGGACCTTTTTCCTCAGTTTATGAATAAAGCCACATAAGTTTAAAAACAAAACAAAAGAAATTACCCTGGCTCCCCACCTGGTATACACTGAGCTTCCCTGTCTCTCATACTTCTTCCCTCCACATCTAGACTTTTCTACAAAATAGTCCAGACTTACAGTGTAACTTTCTCACCTCCTATCCACTGTCAGGCCGCGGCTGTTGGGCTTTCTGTCCTATATTATCACTGAAAACGCTCTCTCGAAGGCCAACAGTGACCTAATGTCAAGTACACTTAGATCTTACCGGGATTCCTTGTAATGGGTGACTTAGGTCACTGCTGACTGCTCCCTTCTGGCTTCCAAGCAACCCCATCTCTTGAGTTTTCCCAGGCAGTCCCATCTCTTGAACAGCACTTATTTTTAAAAAATATATATTTATTTATTTGGTTGCACGAGGTCTTAGTTGCAGCACGTGGGCTCCTTAGTTGTGGCATGCCAACTCTTAGCTGTGGCATGCCTGTGGGATCTAGTTCCCTGACCAGGGATCAAATCTGGGCCCCCTGTATTGGGAACGCGGGGCTTAACCACTACAAGACCAGGGAAGTCCCAAACAGCACTTATTTTACCAATTAAATTTTTTTTCATGCAAATTAAGCAGATTTCTAATGCAAACATAGGTAACACATTTTGAAATACTGGCCCTGGCTGCTTTTGGAGTGATGTTTTATCATTAAGTCCTTAAAATGTTAACTTGCCATCCCCAGTATATAGCTTATACTCTCACCGTTACACTAAAGCATTTTAAGTAAGATCAGACAATGACACAGAGGCATTTTAAAGTAAGAACAAACAATGGAACAGATGTTCATCCCTCTTAGATAGCAAAATGGCACACAATATTCTCAAGAGCTATACTCTTGGACCAAATATTTAATGGAAGTCAGATTTTATAATTCCTTTGAAGAAATGTCATGCAAGTAACCAACACTAAGAGGCATATATAGAACACTCATCTTCGTGTGCTGTATTTTTTTTAAAGATCTATTTATTTATTGTTTTTTTAATTCATTTTTGGCTGTGTCAGGTCTTGGTTGCGGCACGTAGGATCTTCGTTGAGGCATGCAGCCTCTTCATTTTGGTGCACGGGCTTCTCTCTAGTTGTGGCGTGCAGGTCTTCTCTTCTCTAGTTGTGGCGCTAGGGCTCCAGGGCGCGTGGACTCTGTAGTTTGCGGCACACGGGCTCTAGTTGAGGCGCGCAAACTCAGTAGTTGTGGTGCACGGGCTTAGTTGCCCCGCGGCATGTGGGATCTTAGTTCCCTGACCAGGGATCGAACCTGCATTCCCTTGCATTGGAAGGCGGATTCTTTACCACTGGACCACCAGGGAAGTCCCTTCGTGTGCTTTATACTAAGCATTTTATTGACTAAAAAAGAATAATTTAGGGCTTCCCTGGTGGCGCAGTGGTTGGGAGTCCGCCTGCCAATGCAGGGAGTGTTCTTTCTGGGAGCAATATTTGAAACTGGTCTAAGTGAGGTATTTGGGAGTACCAATAACTTGGATGCCAACGTGAAGATAAAGTAGGGGAGAAGTAAAGGCATTTGTCTCTCCTTCTAAGTTGTACGAGGCACAAAGTAAATTAATTCTAAATTTTAAACCTAACTAGCCTTTCAGTTCTGTCCACATTTTTCCTCAGAGGAGGAAACAGGCGCTCGCTCTCTCACTCACTTTCTCTCTTTTTTCTCTCCTCTCTTTTGTTTATCCTTGCTCTCTCTCTTTGATTATAAGAACAAAAAGTCTAGAGTAGAGTTAATGGTATACTCAGAGAACAGCTTTCTTTGCTATGTACAGTTCAGTCAACTGCAAAGCTTGAATGTACATGCTCGTGTCAGAGACTGGCAAGGTCTTTGCCATTTGTGTGTCCTTTTTCCGACACACAGCTGGGCTGCATCTCCCAGGCTCCCTGCAGTTAGGTGTCCGATGACACTGAACTCCAGATCATGGAATGTGAGAAGGGACATGCCCATTTCCAGGCCTAGCGCCCACGTCACTTCCATACGTAGTTCTCCACGCCCTTCCCGTTTCTGCCTGTTCGATACAGACCAGCATAGGATCTTTGGAGGCCACATGTTTAAAATGATGGAGCCACAATGTTGAAATAAACATTGAAATTTATTTCTCCAACAAATAAGCATCTCAAGCAATTTGAATTTGCTGTATGTTAAGGGACCTTCAGCTGCAAAGCAGGACCTCGATTCCAAGGGGATTCTCACTTTCCACGAATGGATTTTCAGAGCTTTTTGAAATAGTTGGTGGAATAAGAGGAGATCTCATTCCATACCCTTCAACTGTGATTAATTCAGCCGCCCACAGCATCAGGACTCAGATGACGTTAGATTTGAGTAGACACAAGACTTTACTCCGATTAAGAGTCTCTTTCTGGTTGGTTTTATACTCACTAATGCTTTAAAACATTTTAATGTCTTCCCACATGACTCAGATGCTTTGTTGACATTACACTGACTTCTTTCAACCATAGCTCCTGATGGAATTCTGTGTTCTTTCTATATTCTAGGTAGCTTGCCAATTCTTGTAGACATTTAAATGCTTGATTGGATTCAGCATCTCTCCCACATCTCTTCTTGTCTGAGGTCATTAACCCGTCCAGATCCAAAAGTATAGTCCAGTTCCAGCATATTATTGATTAATTTTAGGGCTTTAAACAAGTTTAAATAGCTAATCCTGTATTGATTTGATTCATTCATTCAAGAAACAGTTATTGAAAGACTTCTGTGTACTAGACCCACAAGGATACAGAAATGAATAGGACGTGGTCCCTTTCCCAGGAGATCTTACGTTCTAATAAGTGAGCAAGGCGTGTAAATAATTATGGAAGAGTAAAGTGCAGATAATGGTCTGTATAAAGTGAATCAGAAGCACAAAAAAAATAAGCAGAGGCTAACTGTGTGTCAGGGCACCAAGCATGGCTGCTCAGAGCATGAGAACATGGTCTGATATGAAGAATATTACATCACGAGGAAGGGAAGAAAGGAAATGCATTTTAAATACTGGCAAAAGTATGTCAGAGAAGCTTGGGAACACCGTGGGATACTCAAAGTGATGAGTAGTGAGGTATGTTCAGTTCACTAAGTGAACAGTGGCGTCAGTCTTTGAGGGACCTTGGATTCTGTCTTAACACCAGTGAGTCCCAACCTATTTTATATTTGGCACTTATAGAGAAAGTTAACATTTATAAGGCACTCTGTGATAAATAAATTACTTTTTCCGAGCAATAAATCACCACCCCAAAGGGCTAGCTACCCCAAGTCTTACTCAGCAAGTGTGTACGTGCACACCCACACCCTACTCAGGTGTCTCCAGCTGGGATGCTCTGCTAGATGACATGCAATCAGTGAATGGATTTCATCTTGGGAAGAATATGATCAGATTCAATTTTCTTTGAACAGTAATTCATAGAAAGAGAAAAGAACTTATAAAACTATCTCAGAAGAAATGGTATTTTGGGGATGGAGTCTGCCCTAGAAATGGGAAAACCAAAAGTAATAATAGAGGCTATTTTTAAAAAAGAAAAAAGAATATTCAAAGGGGAAATGTTCAAAATTGTAGAAGCAGACAGTAAAAATGAATTATAGAGAGACTTCAGAGTCAACAAGTATTTGTTACTTGATTTATTGAGCAAAGTAGAACATTAGCGAGATTTAAATGAGAATGATAAAAATATATTGGGGAAAAATTGGATAACTGAGAAAAAATGTATTACATAAGGGAAAAATTATATCTGTTTAGACAGATTCTTAGAACTGTTTTTAGCCCTTACCTTTTTAAGCAATATTTTTCCTCTCAGCCATTCTATTCTGCTTTATTGACCCCAAAGAGATTTTAGAAATTCATTATGCCATTATTTAAATATTATCTACTCTTAGAAAATTTTAAAGTGGGAAGAAACTGTCAGCACTGATTATGGGAACATCTGCTTCCAGAGATCTGGACCCACGAGAGAAACAAAAGCTGGAAATTCAGCCAAATAAAAATGAAAAGGGAGCTCCAAAAATAGAAAAGGGAGGTGTTTTCAGAATTCTTAAAAATCTCATTTTCTCTAGAATAAAATGTTCCTCTGAATGAGCCCAGCAGTAGTGACACAAAGCCACCAGTGATTCTGAGCAGACAGCAATTGAAAAATTACAAAAACTTTGAAAGAGACCCCAGGGAAGCCAAACTGTAGTTGATAAGAGTAAACAGCCATTCCACCAAATTAGTGATGAAGATTAACCAAAGGGTTAAGAGTATGTCTACAATAGGAAAATAGCACAATTTGTGTCGCTTTAAAAAAGCTGAGTAACTTTAAAGGGAATAGAAAATACACTGTTAAAGATGAAAACACAAATAAGAAAGAAAGAAAAAAAAAAAGAGAACCTAGCTCCTTTCTTCCTGAATATGAGAAAATCAAAACAAAAAAGTGGGGCTTCCCTGGTGGCGCAGTGGTTGAGAGTATAGGATGGTGGGAGCTGGTATGTCAGAGGCATCTTTATAAAGGTGATACAACTCTAGCAACGAAGAGTGAGGAAAGAAGCCACGGTGGTAGATGCTTTCTTATCAAAGGACCCTGTAAGGACACTGTAACCAGGTTCCCCCTTGCAAGAATCAAAGACAAAATACTAGAGACGGTCCATGGGATCCTTACAGAATAACTAGAATAAGTGCATCCCTGCATCTAAACACTGAAAGCACTAGGAAAAAGTCACTCTGGGGCTTCCCTGGTGGCACAGTGGGTGAAAGTCCGCCTGCCGATGCAGGGGACGCGGGTTCGTGCCCCGGTCCGGGAGGATCCCACATGCCACAGGAGCGGCTGGGCCCATGAGCCATGGCCGCTGAGCCTGCGCGTCCGGAGCCTGTGCTCCGCAACGGGAGAGGCCACAACAGCGAGAGGCCCGCATACCGCAAAAAAAAAAAAAAAAAAGTCACTCTGTGCACTTTGCATAAAAGGGATATATTACCAACAAAGAATCCCACGGAGTGACTTGAAATAACAAGAAAAAAGAGAGAGATCTTCCCTCAGTATTTGTGCTACTGTGGGGGGAAAGGACTAGAGAATAAAAACAATGCCAGTTAAAAGCTAAAAAAATGGTGATCAAGTGTGTCACGTGCGCAGACTTCCCTGGTGGTGCAGTGGTTAAGAATCCACCTGCCAGTGCAGGGGAAACGGGTTCAAGCCATCGTCCGGGAAGATCTGACATGCCGCGGTGGAACCAAGCCCCTGCGCCACTACTGAGCCTGTGCTCTAGAGCCCGTGCTCCGCAACAAGAGAAGCCACCACAATGAGAAGCCCGCGCACCGCAAGGAAGAGTAGCCCCCGCTCGCCGTAACTAGAGAAAGCCCGCGGGCGGCAACAAAGACCCAACGCAGCCAAAAAAAAAAAAAAAAGGTGTGCACTCAGGCGGATCACGGGTGCACTGGGCGGGTCACATGGGCTGGACACGTGCTCAGGGAGTGCCCAGCACCAGCCCTGGACAGAGGGACAGCCACAATCCCACGTGACACTGAACTCCGAAAATTCTGCCTCCCTTGAGCTTTACTTTCTTCCTTGCCATGTCCTTATACGGGGAAGCTTAATTTTCCACAATAAGAAACACTCAGAGATGGTGAAACCTCAGCCTTCAAAACGTGAGGGACTAATCAATCCTCCCTCCTCCAGACTAGCTACTCTTTCCAAATATGAGAAAATCAGACTAGACGCAAGCTCAATACAAGTTCCCCAAAGACAGATGCTCTTCTGGGGAAGGGGGAATAGAATGCTGGAATTCTCACAAACCATTGTTATCCTAAGCTAAACAAAGGTTTTGAAATTTTGGAATTCAGTAGTTGATGGGAATGTGTCATCGGAATAAGATAAATGCGTGGATAAATCAATAGCAGCCTGCGGTCTGCTGCACGCAGTCCACGGCTTTTATCTCACCTAGGGCGTCCACAGCCTGGCAGGCGTTGTACAGACGAGTACACTGAGAGTTGAGTTTTCCCAGCTCGCAGCCTGCAAGAAGTGGAACTAATATTTGATCCAGATATTTCAGGGACCAAAATCCGTATGCTTTCAAACACCCAGCTGTGCCAACAAGGATAACAATGAAATTCTTCATAAATAGGTAAAGAAAGATACATTGGGCACTCACTAGATTAAAACTAAAGCATTCATGTTTAAATATTGATTAAGAATATAAATTACTTGCACGATGTAAGAAAAATAACGGGCTAGCCCAGTACAATTTAATTGGATGTGGAGAGGCATATGTAACACATCCCGCTATCTTGTTCCAAGTCAAATGTCTTGTCAGCAAGTACTCAATATGTGAAGATTGTCACGAGAATAACAGAATTTTAGGATGTGATTCAAATACTACACAACTGTGAAAACAATGCCTCCCCCCCGCAAAAAAAACTGTTGACCTTTAATAGCTGTTCTGTGTGGGTATACGATGAAATTCTAATTAATAATCTGCCATGATTAAAGTCTGGTTCAGTAAAATGTAACAGAATATGATTTGGCAAATGTTGTGGGTATGATCTTTAAGAAGCAAAAATGTACCTTCCCTTATTTTCCCAAAATGATATTTAGCATTTCTTCTCATGGTGGTCACTTCCACAAAGATAATCCATTCCAAGTAACATCACTTCTTCCAAGTGGAAGTTGGCACAGGAAATACGTTTGAAAGGACGACAAACAATGCGGTTTCCTGGCTGCAGTCTCTCCCTGAGGGATCTTTTATAGTAACACCTCAGTTTCCGAGAACAGGTGAAGGGGGCAACGCTCGGCATAACTGGCTTTTCTGCATCAGTTGATGCCAGGTGTTAATTGTGCTAAGTTTTTTGTTCTACATTTTAAGACTTTAATAACCAGAGTATATTGAATTCAACTCAATTATCCTGCAGGTCACCCACCAAGCTGTGCCCGCCCCCTCCTTCTGTCTTCCCCGCCTCTTCCAAGGCACTCTTCTGGCAAAGACCCTTATGCAGTGTTCTCACTGTAATGACTGCAGATCCCGTGGGTGCTTCCTTTCTAAACCTCCTTTTCTAATACTTCTGAAAACCCATCCGTGCCTCTTCGGCTACTTCCCAGGTTTCATTGAAATTCATCTCCTTATTTCTACTGGAGAAACTCCTTAAATTCAGCATCTTCTTCTCACATCTTTCTCATTACAGTGACTTTCAGAACGCACGGTTGCTTCACTTTCTTAATGTGATAGAACTACCTTTCTGCAAACATAAAAGCTGAAGGTCTTTCCTACTGAGTTGTTTTCAAGTATTTTGTTAAGTCATCTTAAAAAAAAAAAAAACCTTCATTTTTTAAAGCATCATTTTAAAAACACTTTCAGAGTCTATAAACTTGCCCTCCATTTGCATTTCAATTTACCTCTTTACTTCAACTACCTTCCTGCTCTGGTGTGTGTATAAAAAACTATTTTTCTAATATGGAAACATCAGGCTTCTCTTGTCAAGAGGCCACATTGCTGTGTCCCATCCATAAAGGATTCTTGATGTTTTCACTTTCTTAATTACCTACTTTTCAATGATTCCTCCTTAATAGTTACTCTTTTGGTAGTCTTGTCTAGTTCCCAAAATTTATATATATATATACACACACACACATTAGGGTAAATAAACTACAATACTTTTTCCACCTTTTGGATATTATGAATAATGCTGTTATAAACATTTGTGTACAAATTTTTGTGTGGACGTATGTTTCCATTTCTCTCGGGTATATAGCTAGGAGTGGAACTACTGGGCATATGGTAACTAGATTTACCCTTTTAAGAACTGCCTGTCTTCCAAAGTGGTTGCACCATTTTACCTTTCCACCAGCAGTGCATGGTGTCCAGTTTCTCCACATCCTTACCAACATATGTTATTATCTGATTTTTTTATTATTATAGCTATTTTAGTGGGTATAAAGTAGTACCTCACTGTGGTTTTGGTTTGCATTTCCCTGAGAATATTTTTGTAATGAGGTTGATGTTGAAAACGAACAAACAAAAACCACTTCAGGATGACAGAATACATTTTCTCTCTTTGCTTCTCTTCATCAGTCAGAGGTAGGGTTATTTCAGCCTTTAAAGAACTGCTTTATAAGTTAATCTAAGTTCCCTACAACGACTGTGACCACTTCATAAATGAGTCTTCTACATTTTAGCTGCCCTGCATTCAAGATCAGTTAAAGAATTTAAATTAAATTATTAAATCAAGTTATTAAATCAAACGAAGCACCCCCAAATCATCTTTTGAAGCTTTTAGTAAATGGCAATAAATGAAAGCTTATAAAAAAGGAAAACACTGAAATTTATGCTCACAAAAGCAAGCAAACTGGACAAATTAGCATTTAAATGTTATACAGAATTTAGTTTTCAATTTTATAATTTCCTTCTGAAATTTCTTAACCTGAGAAAAGACTCTTTTGGCAGAGCTCCTGTGTTTTATTCAACAAATTTATATTCCGCACCAAAATGAAAAGAAGTTGATTTGTGAGAAGCTCTACAAAGAATCATAAATAGATACAATTTAAGTTTTGTGTCCTGTAACATTTTTGGCAAGGAAAGATGTACTGAGTGGATGTAAACTAACAGTGCTGGGGAGGTATTTGGGCTAAACTATATTGCATCTGTCCTCTCTTTAGCAAACTTGCTTGGCATTTAGCAGCACCTATACGGAAGATATTTCCACAGTGAAAATAGTTACTGCTACATAGGAAATTATTAGGTCAACTAAAAAATTGGCAGATGGTTGTTTGCTTAGATAAAAATATTGTATCAGTATAAAATTTCCTGAAGTTGAAAACTCTACTGTGTAAATGTAAGAGAATATTATTATTTAGAGGAAATGCTCACTGAGATATTTGGGGGTGAAGGGCTTCATGCAAGTAACTTACTCTTGAATCATTCAGAAAAATGTTATGTATATATATTATTTGTGTGTGTATGTGTGAATACATGTCAATCTAGATGTATATGGAAGAGAAACAGCAAACAATAAAGCAAATAGAGTAAAAAAAAAATACTGTGATTTACAGTCAATTAAGGTATCAACAATTTCAAATTTACTAATCATAAAAAGAAATTTTGAATAAGATTGTAAATAAATTTATGAAAATAATAAAACCATATTGAAAAAACTATATATTATGTATATATTTTTCCCCAAAATATCAGTGGTTTGGTATATTAGAGACAAGAGATGGGCTAAGGAGCAGATTCATGGCAGTACATGAATATATACCAAAAATAATCATTCTGTTAATGTTCCATTTTAACGTTCAAATGAGAAATGTAAAGAAGTTTTCTTTTTATTTTGCTTTAATGAATACAGGTATTCATTTTTAATCTTTATTTTTATAAATTTATTTTGAATATAATTTTTCAATTGAATAATTTTATTCACAAATGTATATATTTATACTTTTGTTTAACACCCCCTTTAACTTCCAAAAGTGTCCTATAAATTATAGGATCACTCAACTTTTAGTCAATGATCTTAACTGATCAAGTGATCTTTCTTCTAAATTCCCGCCCATTGGTCAACAAGGTAAGGGAGTTGATATTTGATTAAATATCTAATCTAATAAAAACTTAACCCAGTCTGACTAAATGGCCCCTTTAGGCACTGCTCATTCTCTCTGGGAAAATCTTTTTAGTGTCTCACATTGACTCCCCTCTCACTGCTTCTCTCCTTGAGGTTGTATCCAGGTAACCGATGTGACTTGGTAGGGAAAGGATGGGCCTCAGCCTCCTCTGGTCTCCAGGGGTATTACCTGGAGATGGTCCCTTGTCACCTGGTTGTTGTGAGCCCCAGAGGACTCCAAAGCTCATGTCTACACAGTGATCTGGTGAAGCTTCACCTCACCTCCTTCAGTGGAGATGGAAGGATAGAGCTAGTCAGAGTAGGTCAAGACTTCACTAGAACTTCTAGGCGAATTCGTCTCTCTCTAAATCACAGTTCACTAGTATGCCTGTCTTGAGTGGAGGATATAATATAATATTCACAGCTGTGTACCTAAACACACAGACACAGAGTTCAGTGTTCCTATATGCCCACATATCTGTTAATGTTAGAATGCTGTAGTATAACCAGAGCTTGGTATGACCTAATTAATATTTTTAATGGACTATGACAAAAACAAAATCAGGAGAAATGAACTAAGATTAGCTGTAGACATTAGGTTTGGAAAAGAAAGATTGAGGCTTTGATCAAAACAGAAAGAAATTAGAAAGAATATTACAAAAAACAGTGAGTCTATACAGACTGTGAGGCAAGTACCACACCACCAGAGAGAAGTCGAAACCTCCTCTGCAAAATGCAGGTGCTTAGGGACTTCCCCGGCGGCCCAGTGGTTGACTCTGCGCTCCTAATGCTGGTGGCATGGGTTCGATCCCTGGTCGGAAAACTAAGAGCCCGCATGGCATGGCCAAAAGAGGAAAGAAAGTTAGGGGAGCCACCAAAATGCAGGTGCTTATTAGTCAGGAGCGGCTTGAGGACAGAAGGCAAGGACATAGATTTTGTGACTTCTCAAAGGTCTTTCTAATGATGCAATAAATATTCTTAAGGAAAAAAATGGATTCCGGCAGCAAGAAGAAAAGGTATATCTTTTGATATATAGGGGGAAAGGGCATATCTGTATGCCTAAGGACAAACACATTATTTAAAATCTAATGTTATTTAATGTTACTTCATTTTTCACTAAAGCCAGTAACAACTGTGATTTTTCAGTAGCTAAGATCCCACGTTCTATGTGTGTTTCTTAAAACTTCCCCATTTTTTGACCACTGATAATATTTTGAACAGTCTTTATCTTAAATACACATTCTTCCATTTTTGTGACAGGCAGACATTTTTGTTAATATTATTTTTATGTGTTCTTTTTAAATCACCTAGTATTATATGAGTTCGCACATTTATTCATCTTGGGCTATGTTGTATTTTCAGTTGATTTCATAGGTGGACTTGATGCACACTCCCACCGCCAGGACCATGTTGAGTTAAAGCCTGTTCATCTGTAAGTAAAGGTGTGATGAGATGGAAAACATGAATCCTTCTAACTTGGCCAAAACTAACCAAACCTGAAATAATTTGGACCTACCACTACTAATCATTGTTTAATTTTCCACTCATATTTGAAACACACCTTTCACATGTAACCCAACATTATCATTATTATTTTTCATTCCAAAAGGGATTTGAAGTCGGTACCATGGTTTATGTTTCTAAAGTGATAGTTCTATTTTATTTTTTTTATCAGTAGTTGATTGCCAAATTGAAGGGAAGAAAGGATGATTTAGTCTACAAAAGAGAAACTTATTATGTGTCTTGGGGGCAACATAGCAGAGGGAAAAGGGAAGAAAGACTAGGTTGGGATCCACGCTCTACCTGTGTGGTCCCAGGGGCCTCCCTTGAAGTCTCTGAGACTTGGTTCTGTCACCTGGACTCTAGTTTCATAGGTGGAGGAGGGAGGATGGATTCAATGGGATAAGGTATGTAGAGCATCTGTAAAGTTGCCCATGACTGTGCCTAGTACTCAAATATTTGACTAACCGGAAGGAAGTCAACAACTACAACAGAAACACCTCAAACTGGACAGATTTCAGTTGAGTATAAGGAAGGAATCATGGTCACTTGATTGATAAAATACTAGAAGAAAATAGATACCATGACTCCATTCCTAGAAAACTCTAAGTAGCGAATAGACAACTGTATAAAATAACAGATATCGTGTGCACTTTGCGTATATTATCTCACTTCATCCTCATGAAACTACTGTAATGCACTCATTAGTCGTCCATTCTGTAAATAGACTGCTACATCTATGAGGTTCATAGATGATAGACAACCTTCCCAAAATCTATCAAGTAGTCAGTGATGGAGCTGGGGTCTTTCCCTCAACATGACATTGTGGACCTGCTCGGACGACCTTCCGATTCTTTTGGCTCAGTGCTCTGTCATTTCATGGAGACAGGAAATTTGGACAGCAGTCACTGGTGTAAGAAACACGCATGAAAGTCTTCATCAGCTGCCTCTTTGCCACAGTGGTTCCTGCCCAAACCTGTACCCCCTTCCCCAGCTTCTTTGGGGCGGAAGCCCTGAGAAACCTGCCCTGGTCACTCCACCTCCCCATGTGGAATTAACTCGATTCCAGCAGAATGAGCTGAAGGAAACATAGTTCACAGGCTGCACAAATCAGCACTGTGCCTGTCACGTGAGAGATGTTTAAATATATGTTGGTTTCTTAAAGCCAACCTAATCTGGAAAAACATTCACCCCATATAACGTTCCAGGACCAAGCAGCCGTCACCTCATTACTCATGCTACTGAGTGCTCATAAATGATCCACTCCAGAAGTGGGTATCTGTGGATGTGGGGAACTTGGCAGGGATTGTGACGATAACAAAGAAGATCAGAGCAACTGGAAGTGAGAAAAGAACTGAAACAATGCCTAGCGGTGACTTAGAGAGTCTTCTATATATTTGTTATGTGAAAAGAGGACGATGGATGATGTCTTTCATCTCCACTGTGAAAAATATAACTCAGCAGAGAAATTGCAGTATGAAAGATGTCGGTCAGATGTCAGAAAGATCTTACTATTAGGGGAGGTTATTAAAAAATGCCAATTGATTACTGATGGTAATGGAATCTCCTTTCTTAAATGACACTCGTGTATCCATGTGCCTGAAAAGGGTGTCCCTGTGGCATGGCCCAGAGGCAAGTGACTTCTGTCTCTGTTTCCTAAAGTCCCTTCAATCTCTGTGAATCCAGAACACATGAAACGTCCCGGTAAGTTTACCTAAAAGGCTTTGATCAACTCCACTCCCTCCTCAAAGGGCTTTCTCCTTTTTTTTTTTTTTTTGAAGTATAGTTAATTTACAATGTTGTATCAATCTCTGCTGTACAGCAAAGTGACTCAGTTATACCCATATATGCATTCTTTTTTAATATTCTTTTCCATTATGGTTTATCACAGGAGATTGGATATAGTTCCCTGTGCTCTACAGTAGGACCTTGTTGTTTATCCATTCTAAATGTAATAGTTTGCATCTACCAACCCCCAACTCCCAGTCCCTCCCTCCCCCA